>NC_091441.1:37672070-37990997 GCF_964237555.1 Oryctolagus cuniculus | reverse complement strand
AGGAGAATTTAATTACTTTAAACTGTCAATAATAGGTGCATCTCTTATTTCTTAAGCACATTAGCGTTTATTCAGTCTCCTTCCTCCATAAAATATCTGTTAAGTTTCAAAACACCAAAAGAGGGTAGATATATGATCATTTGCATTACACCTCACAGATGACTAAACCAGGGTAACAGAGATTACAGTTACTTAGTTGCAAAACCAGGACTCAATTGGCAGTCATGAAATATGGAGCATCACTTTAAGAGTCACCCAATTTATATTAAAAACTTGCTACAAGCCAGTTATTGTGCTCGTCTGAGAGGTTAAAAAATTATGAATAAGCCATCCTATATTCCCTCTGGTAACATGTTCCAAGCCCTTTGCTAGGCACTAGCTGATAGCTAGGAGTGATAATGCTTTCAGTCTAAACAACAACCAAATTCTACTTGAATCGGAATTAAACTGAGAAATTAGAAATGGCAAAACAGTCACCAGTAATGTAGATATAGTTATGTTACACATATTTATTTTTTCTGCCATCTCTTTTCTTCCTTCTGTTCTTCCTTCATTATTTCCCTTGAAAATACTCAAAAAGTGGCAACTAATATTTTACAGATTGAAAAACCAGCCCCATTTGAAAACTAAAATTTCTATACATGAGAAGGTTCTGGTTTAAAGAGAAAACATGCAATCAAATCAACACTTACAAAGTATAATTACTCAGAGATGTTCAAGAGCAGGACTCTGCGGCAGTATATATATGGAGTTTTCCAGATGCAAAGGGAGTTCACACAGAATGAGTACAAAATATTAAGAGAACTCTGAATAGTTAGGCATGTCTGATGCCTGCCAATGTGGAATAGGAAGACATGAGGCAAAAACAGTAGATGTGGGCAAAATGCTGAACAATTCCATGTGTTGCACTGGGAATAAAAAACAACAAACAAGAACAACACCAATAGTTTTTTTAAAGACTTTATTTATTTATTTGAGAGGTAAAGTTACAGTTAGAAAGGGAGACAGAGAGAGAGGTCTTCCATCAGTTGGTTCACTCCCCAAATGGCCACAAGGCCAGAGCTGGGCCGATTCAAAGCTAGAAGCCAAGAGCTTCTTCCAGGTCTCCCACATAGGCGCAAGGGTCCAAGCCATCTTCCATTGCTTTCCCAGGACATAACAGAGAGCTGGTTCAGAAGAGGGGCAGCCTCAGGTAAAGGCTTATCCTATCACGCCACAGTGCTGGTCTAAGCACAAACAATTTTGATTACCAAGAAAAAATAATGGTTGGGCCAGCACTGTGGCGTAGCAGGTAAAGGCACTGCCTGCTGTGCTGGCATCCCATATGGGTGCTGGATCGAGTCTCAGCTGCTCCACTTCTGATGCACCTCTCTACTATGGTCTGGGAAAGCAGTAGAAGATGGCTCATGAGGCTAATCCTCCACCCCCTGGGGTTCTAGTCCCTGCTGCTTCTCTTCCAGTCCAGCTCTCTGCTGTGGCTCAGGAGGGCAGCGGAGGATGGCCCAAGTGCTTGGGCCCTGAACCTGCATGGGAGACTGGGAGGAAGCACCCGGCTCCTGGCTTCAGATCTGTGCAGTCCCAGCCATAGCGGCCATTAGGGGAGTGAACCAATGGAAGGAGGACCTTTCTCTCTGTCTCTCTCTCACTGTCTATAACTCACTCTCTGTCTCTCTCTCTCACTGTCTAACTCTGCCTGTCAAAAAAAAAAAAAAAAATTGAAACATCTGCTGGGGCATGGGTACTTCCATGAGAATACATGTATAGCCAATCAGAACAGCTACTTGAAGGCTAGAAAATCAAGCCTGGCTGTTCAAGAAGAAAAAAATGCCTCTGAAAACTAAGAATCGCTTTTCAAATTCTCCTTTCAGAATACTTCTGAATGTTTTTGGGAAATGTGATAGTAATGCAAAAATTAAACCTTACTTTAGATATCCATGTCCCTATCAGTCTTCCAGTTGATTGATCATATAGCTTTCACTATGAGAGTTATCTCCCTGAAGCATCAATTTTCAAATGTAACTCAGTTAGTTGGTAAATCCATATTAAGCTCTGAGCTCCCTAGTCCAGTATGAAAACTATCTCCTTATCATGTCCAGTTATATCATTTGGTTCTACCTCCCACAAACTTCCATTTGATGACCTATCTGGTCATAAATGACATACTTCCTACACATTCAATATGCTCTTGTATACTTCTTCTAGTATAGCAGAAACGGTGAGAGTGTAGGTTCAGCAAAGCCCAGTATGAATCTCATTTCTAACTCTGTGACCTTGACCTACTTCATTAACTTTACTAAATCTGTTTCTTCATTTGAAATATAAAATGAGCAATGTCTATCTTTCACAGATGTTTGAATTCGAGTGATCATTTTATAAAAAGTCAAGTGATTGGCCTTGCACATAATAACTTCTCAATAAATGGTGGCTGTTATTTTAATTTCTTTCTTCAGTATTCTATTTGGTAGCTCTTGAGCATTTCTGTACTCCCCAAGGTGCTGTCCCAGTTCCTGTTCTATGTTCAATTGATGTCAAATAATTTCTTCTAAATCGTCACCTGGTGGGGAATCAAGTCCCTGGCTCTAATGCTTCTGCTGGCATACCTAACAACCTTGAATGAGTCATCTGCACTTTTTGTGCTTCAGTTTGCCTAAGTTTAAAGTGAGACATTTGATTAGGTAATTTTTAATATTTTTTCATGTCCTATGATTACAGATTCCATCTTTTGATTTGTTAGGAAAGCACCCTGAGCCTATCACTTCTGTGTTACTTGGATTCTGGAGCACATTCCTATACTTCATTGTACTCTGAGTCCCCTAGATATGTAGTCATGATTAAGTGATTACTTATAATTATAATAATAATTATTATAATCTATGGCTCAACCCATTGACTTTCCTTAAGGTCATGTGGATAATAGGCAAGAATTGGAATTGGCCACATATATATGACCTTAGGGTTTGTATTCAATGTTTTTCATATTGTTCCAAAAACAGTGCAAAAAACATGGTAAGCATATGAATCTCTAACCATGGAGACACACAGAAGATCATAGATGTATCTTCTTGAAGACATTTCAAGGTCCTTAACTTTTGAGTTCAATTTGTAATAGACAGACATGAACAAGTCCATATTGTTGCCAAATACACAGATTGTAGGAATTGGTTCCACTGCTGTGATCTAATAATGAAGCCATTTGAGAAAAAAAACCATATATGTAGCTAGTTTGCAACTATCATCAATAATAGAATATGCATGAAATGATAACTATGTCTGTCAAGTGAATTGGGAAAAATAAATTATATCCAAAGTTGTATTAGTCAGTTTTCAATATAATGGAATATCTAAGACAAGCTATATATAAATGAAGGAGTTTTATTTTGGTCCTGGTTAGGAGGTTCACCATCCAAGATTGGGTGGCCCCGTTGGTTCAGCATCTGGTATGGTCCTTGCTGCAGAGTCCCAAGTTGGCACAACGCATTACTGGGAGAAATAGGGAGCACATGTCTGTGTGAGACATATCCTAATGACCCAATCCAATCCAATCACCTCACAGTGGCTCTGCTTTCATAAACCACTGATGGATTAAGTTTTCATCATTTTACCATCATCAGTTGTAGACATGGGGAGCACACTTTTAAGAAGTGGATATTTGGGGCCATTGAACATCCAAACTAATAGTAAAACCCTAACAAATGTTTAAGATGATTAATGATCAAAGAGTAGTCTACATAATCCAAAATAAAGACAATGACCTTGGTAGAACTGTCTTTTATATCAATCTTCTTCATTTTCAAATGAAATACCACTGGGTCCTAGATTACAGACCATTGTTAATTACCCAGATGTCATACATTCTGCCTAATTTTTCCATATAATTTAAAAAGTCAATCACCCGAAGTCAACATACAAAATTTTCTACCACCATCATCTTATTCAATATCATCATTCAGATATATAATGTCATCAATTAATTCAAAAATGTATATGTGAACTTTTTTTTACCCTAAAAGAACCTAAACTGTTGCTGGACAGTTTGAAATGAAATTAACCAAATTCTACTATCATGGAGGTTTTAGTCTAGTAGGAAAATAAAATAATGAAGAACATAAAACAAATTATTAAACAAGAAATGCTATGAAAAAAGCATATGGGATATTGAATTGAAAAGTAGATGAATATAAATTGGAATTGGCTTACATAGGCTTCCCAAGAAGTCCTCATTGTTAATGCAAATTTAAATTGAGGTCTTTGGTCTAAAAAGTGGCTAGTCTTGTCATATTTTGAGAAAAAGCATTGTCGAGTACTCTGGATTTGCCTTGAGTGAGGAGCACTGGAATATTCATGGTCTCAGATTTTTACCATACAAGTAGAAAGACGGGTGATAGACAAACACAGAAGTGTAAGTCCTGCGCACATTGTCTGAGATCCCCAAATTGATGTAAGATGAGAACAGAGAAAAAGATCCGTGTGCACTGGAAAAGAAAGCTGTGACTCTGACCTGAGATAATTCTGTCAATCATGGAGGAACCACCTTCAGGAGATGACTTTTCATCAGCATTCTTCTAATGGGTTAAAATAAGAATACCCATTATCTCCTTTTATAACATCCTTCTTCCATTCTTCCTTTTGAACCAGGAGTAATGCTAGTATTTTTCTTTTGTTTGGCTTTGTTTATAAATTCAGTTTTCAGTGGAACACTATACACAGTGGGCATCAGCAAATGTTTTCAATTGCTTACCTGAAGAATTTAAACCAAATATGGGAGATATCCAGCCCACCCACATTAATGGCAATTAAGCTGTGTGAAGGACAGAATATTAAAGGGGAAGTTGAGCTAAGGTTTGGAGCAGCTTCAGGAGGATTTTTACACCAATTGTCTCCCCCATGCTTTTGCATGGGAGAGTTATGTGTCACTCATCATTTTCATTAAGTTGTCTCAAGAGTCAAAGTCACCATTAGATAGCCACCTATTTTAAATTTATTTATAAAATATGTTCATACAGTAAAATTCAGATGAGAGCCAAAATTAAAAGAATGGAGGACTGGATGTGCAAAAAAAGAAAAGATAATCTGCATCCATCAGATAATATTTTTTACCTTACTGGGATATTGAATAAGGGGAAACAACTGGGAACTTGCAGTTTAAGTGAGACACATGACCTGACAAGAAAATTGAAACGTTAATATCACAATCTGCGGCAGGGATCAGTACCTAATCCTACTTCTCCAACCCCAATAGGAGTAAATTTGAGGTTCTCTTTTCATGTGCTTAAACAGCTTGCCTCTCTACCCCTTTTGTTACTCTGTCTTTGACTTTGTGTATAATATTATATAATATTATATAATATTTCAAAATAAATATGAAATTATTCACTACACATAATCACTAGAAAATAATACTGTTCTGGGTGATAGTCTTACTGCAGAATATACAGGATTCTATATGGGCAAGAATAAAATATGCTGCTTCATGCAATGTCCACTTAAATGTTCACATAGGCCCAAAAGGCAATTGTAACTCCTAGTGGACATTCAGGAAAGATTAAGAGAGTATAATTTTAATCCAGTTTTGAAGAGATAGGTCAATTCTGCAATTCCATGTCAGGCTTTCTCCGTGACTGCTACACCTTCTCAGAAATGAGCAAATTGGTTAACAACCTGAGAAAAAAGCAGGAGCCAAACATCACCACATGCCAATAAGAACCCAAGACCATCATTGCAGGCTGTAGGAATTCAGAGGGCAAATCTGCAAAGGAAAGCAGTTAGTCCATCCAGCTGCACTGACAACAATGTTAATGAAATCCCCCTTATACAATGGTTTTGCTGATGTCAGGTGATTACCTCACTAGGCTCCTGCTTGTGAAATTGCAGTGGTCAGGAAATTTTGGGGGTGGCTGTAAGCTCATCAGCTGGATAGCTGGGGAAGCCAGTTTAGAATGCAGCCAGTTGAGATGTTTTCAACATTGCAGCAGTATGATGTCCAGATAGCAGATTGCATAACAACTAGTGCAGCAAATAGATTGATTTTTCACCCCCAGAGGAAAATTTTGACAAAAGGATATGACCCATTGCTTTAACAGACTTTCTCCATGAGAGTCCTTCCTGCTGGACTTACCATACTTGAGTGCCAAGCAGAAGGCAGAATCCAAGTGTGAGGCAGCCTCATTTAAAACTGGAAATCAAAGACCAGCCATAAGATATAACAAAGCTTTTCCCAACAAATACTCCTTGAAAAAAAATTACTAGCATTATATATATATATATATTACATATAACATATATATATATATATATATATATATATATAACATCTAAAAGTTTAAAATGAAGCACTTTGCAATGTATGGCTAGCTTGAAGGCTTTTTTGTTTCTTTTTCTTTTAATTTCCTAATTTCACCTTATCTTGCCTTGTCTAGGTAAGAACTTAATAATTTCAAATCTAGAATAATGACATCCTTAATTCCTTTTAAAGCTGTTTTTTATTGTGTAGTTCTTTATGCAACAGTTATTGTACAACAGATTTGACAGAATTCTAAGGAATTAATTAATCAAATTAATCAAACTGTCAGATGCTTAAATATAAAATACTGTAAATTAGATATTGTTTATGACAGTCTCCAGAAGACAACATAATGATCACATGGAATTTTTGTCATTTTTTTCCATCTACAGTTTACCTTTTTGTTTTTGATATTTTCATGTGCAATATTGAATTTTGTTGGACCAAAAATACATTATTGAAGTCAATTATTTAAGTAGTCACTTTCAGATAAGAGGATTAGATGATGGTAAAACATAAGCTGTATGCCATTTGTTGTTAGATTAAAACTGAGTCAACAATGTTCTTCTAAGATACTTAGAATCATGTGTTTTGAAGTACTAAGTAATTTCAAGACTTCTAGTTGAGGATGTTGCTTTCACGAATTTTAAAAAGTGGAGTTATTTGGCTTGGCAAAGAGGAGAACAAAGGGGATTCAAGAACTGTGCTTGGAATATAGTGATAGTTAAGTAGAGGACAAGAATTAGTTGTTTTTAACTATAGTAAAAAATGGATAGAAAATTGATTCATTAGAAGAAGTGGATTTGGATCTAAAAGGCCTTCTCAAATCAACTCCATTTGTTTTTGGAACATTATCCTCCTTTCATCAGAGTTTTGGGTATTAGCATATATCAAAATACAATATATACATAGATATATAATTCCAGCATTTTTTTGTAATTCAAGAAGCATATTGAGTATCAACCTTGAGCTGAACTTAATGTATAGGATTCTCTCCCAGCTCTTTATTAAAGAAATACAAGGCATTAGCTGTTTCCCTAAGAAACAAATTAGTAAGTATCTACAATCTACTTGGTGTTCTGAAACATTTTGTGTATGAAGAGGAAACCTAAACCCATTTAACTCTGTGGCAAACTAAGAACCATTATAAGCATGTATTCTCTCTAAAGTACACCATCATAACCATCACATTTATACCTGACAGAGAACTCTGTCTCATTTCCCAGTTCCTATTGTATCACTATGTTTAAAAGTCATGCACTGTATTGTATTTCAAGGCAATGTATGCCACAGGGCAGAAGAGAACACTTGAGTATCATGTGACATCTTTCTTGAAAATTATGAGATCTAAATTATAGCAGTTTATCACAGCACAACTGGCAGGAAGAACAGTAGATATGATAATAAGAACTTTAGAAATTAGGATTAGCCTGTCCATATATATATATATATGTGTGTATATATATATATAATTTTTATTTTCCCAACTTTTTTCCCAAAAGAATATGAAAATGGTTCATGTGCTTGAATTCACATGCCACATTAAAACAGGATCTAAGGAAAGTATTTCCTAAGCCAATGCCAGTCCTAAGGAAAGAAACGATACTGGGGGAAGGAGAAAGGATGAGTACACACACCCACAAGGAAGGAAAGATGCCAAGTGTCTTAGAATTTCACAAATAGGACGAGTCAGTATCTCAGAAACATGGTTCTGTGGCTGAGAAGTGGAAAGCCCTGGATGGAACTAGCAGAGATGCATAAGAAAATAGAAGAAGCTCTAACATAGGAGTGAATTAAACCTTAACTGTAAACAACGTTCTACACAACAATGAGATACTGGAGCAATCTTTCAAGACTCTTTCTATAGGGGCCAGTGCTGTGGCACAGTGGGTTAAAGATCTGGCCTGCGGCACTGGCATCCCATATGGGTGCCGGTTCCAGCCCTGGCTGCTCCTCTTCCCATCCAGCTCTCTGCTATGGCCTGGGAAGGCAGTAGAAGATGGCTCAGTAGAAGATGGGCCCCTGAACCACGTGGGAGACCCAGAGGAAGCTCCCGGCTCCCAGCTCCGGAGCAGCTCAGCCCTGGCCATTGTGGTCATTTGAGGAGTGAACCAGAAGAATGGAGGATCTCTCACTCTCTCTCTTCTCTCTCTCTCTCTCTCTCTCTGGCTCTACCTCTCTCTGTAGCTCTTTCAAATAAATAAAATAATTCTTAAAAAAAAGACTCTGTGAAGTAATTTTTGGCCAAGGGTCGGGAAAGAAGTATGATAAATAGGAGCAATGAAAAGTTTTAAGAAAATTCTAGATGGTATTATACACTTTTTAGTATCAGTTTAGGCTTTACGTAGTAGGATCTCAGGCTCAAGTATAAGTTTTAAAATTTCAGGCTTATAACAGCCCTCTGGTCCTGACTGAAAATCTTTGAATAGGTTAAGAGCAAAGAAATGACAGATGTGATGGCAGATTATTTGTACAGAGACAAACTGAAGATTCACATCCATCTGTACTAATTCCTGAAACCTTCTCCATCCCAAAGACAAAAAGCATGGTAGAGCAACCACATCTTCAATTTGTCAGAGTTGGAATATTTATGTTCTTTTTTTTTTTTTACTTTTATTTAAGGTATACAGACTTCATACATTTCATATAGACAAATTTAGGAAAATAGTGATCTTCCCACCCTGCCTTCCTTTCCCTCCACCCTCCCACCCTTCTTCCTCCTGCCTGTCCTATTCCCATTCTTATTTTTTTTTTACTAAGATCTATTTGCAATTAACTTTATACACATAAAATTAATCCTACACTTTATGTCCTATTGTTAGGCCTTCCACATGGTCAACTCTGATGGCACTGGCAGGTACACCCCATAGGGATAAACCCAGTACCAGACAACCAACAGGAACTGATCAACCACTTTTAAAGTAAATCCAAAATAGCATGTTTCTATGGCTCTGAATCAATATCTCAGAATTGAAAAGTAGTAGATGTTTTCACAACACACAACAGTAGGTGTCTTCACACACACACACACACACAAAGTCATATTTTTCATTCAAGGTCTCAGAGATCTGAAATTATCTTATTTCTAAAAAGTTATACCCATCCTTTCACAAAATTTTGTGTAAACTGTGAATCAACATATCCATTGCTGTAAGATATGAGTAGAGATTTTGGTCAGAGAATTTGATTTATAGTCAATCTACAATCCCTCCCAAAGGGGTTTGGAGATTAATAAGATAAAATCTATTTTATCTAAATAGGTTGGCTTTTGACATATTAACCTTTCTTCCTGTTCTTAACCTGAGTACGATTTTTTAATTTTTTTTTTAATCATGACTGATTTCAGGTTGTGAGTCAGTAGCTTAGTTCAAGTGCATTCTGGGACCCTTTTCCAGCTCTCCCAGGGTCCCTGAGCAGGATCTTGTTAGCACCTGAAAAGTTTGGCACACACTAAGGTAATTAGCTTTCTTTCACACCTAAATTTACCTCTACCCCATGCAAACTTGCAGCTGTTCTCCTGCATTTGTTACTCAAATGATCTCCCTAGCAAACACTGAATCATGAGGCTGAGGCAACATAACCTTATTGGCCTCCTAGGGACCTGGTCCTACTTCCTTAGAATACACTCTTCACAGCCATTACTTGGGGAGTCATTTTCTACATTTAGCATTGGAAACTTCGAGTGTGTACAATAATGCCTTTCAGTGTAATGATAGAGGAAAATAAATGAATACCTTGGATATGTTTACTTCTAAGTCTTACAAGTTGCACTGATTTTAAACTCAGTTTTCACTGGTTCTAAATTTATGTTGTACAAGCATTTATTTCACAAAAGTACTTATTTATTAAACAGTAGATACATTAAGGACTTACTATGTAAAATACTATAATTTTGACTAATGGATTAAAAAAGTAATTCAAACCTTATTTCTACCTGTCAGATATCCACAAACAACAGCTATGTATAATATCAACAAAACAACAATGTTATTATAATATGTGAGAAGTACTATAAAATCCTCAAATACATCTTGCAAGCTCCAGATTAAAAATATTTTTGAGAATTGAGTCATGAAGTTCAGTCAAAAAAATATCAAAGAGGGAATGTTTAGGGTAGACTTTGAAATATAAAGTTATTTTTTCCAATTTTTTGGAGGTTCCAATTCAGAGTTTTCACTCAGTTTTCTATATATCATGAATTAAATGTAGAAAAATGGGATGTTCTAAGTGAGAGCTAGGTTTGAGAAAATTCATTTAGGTGAGAACCTAGACTAACATAATGGTGAGAATATTATATTTGACAGTGAGGATTACAAATCCTACAAAGAAAACTTTCTTATTATGAGGAAGGTTTTTCCTTCTGGTGAATGCTCAAGGATGAGAAATTACAGGAATCAGGGAACTTCTAAAGGAAAACAGTTTGCAAGGAAAAACAAAACAGAAAACCTCAGTTATGTGAGATAGGTATGAGAGAACCTGAACCTTGGGAAAGGAAACACAGACCAAGATCGGCATGGACTTTGAGCAAAAATACCAAGAGGAATAGCTGTGAAACTGAGTGCTTCTTTTTCCCTGAGTAAGTACCCCGGGCCCTGTCCAAAGCACTGAGTTCTGTCCCTGAGGTCTCAGGGATTTGTGGATAATTACATTGTGCCAGAGCTATTAAAGGAATCTTCATTTTCTGTATAAACTTAGTGGGTGTAATCATGACTAATTAGCAAAGATTTCAGCCACCAGTACTGGGATAGCCAAAGTTATAAGACAAGAAAGGATTTGGAGTCTGTAGACACTAAATCTAAAAGACAGTGTTTGATACAGGAGACTGATAATACAAATGCTACAAACAGTTAAAGATAAGCTGAAATTGAGAACAACCCAAGTTTTGAACCCAAGTTGTGGTTGGATCTATGCAAGGATGAAAGGCATTAATTTTTTGTAAGTACTTACAATAATGTACATGTTTATTATATTATATATGTATATATATATGTTTATAATAACTAAATGATAGGTGTTTCTATTTCTACTTTATATTTGATTTTATGAATCATTTCATTTTTATATAAATTAAAAATAATCACTTGATTGTGGTATCTTCTTTTTTTGAGATTTATTTATTTATTTGAAAGTTAGAGTTACACAGAGAGAGAGGAGGCAGAGAGAGAGTCTTTCATCCACTGGTTCACTCTCCAATTGGCAGTGCCAGCCAGAGCTGTGCCGATCTGATGCCAAGAGACAGGATCTTCTTCCAGGTCTCCCACACAGGTGCAGGGGCCCAGGGTCTTGGGCCATCTTCTACTGCTTTCCCAGACCATAGCAGAGAGCTGGATCAGCAGTGGGGCAGCCGGGTCTTGAACCAGCGCCTGTATGAGATGCTGGCACCACAGGCAACAGCTTTGTCCACTATACCATAGCACTGGCCCCGACTGTAGTATTTTATAAATGATTTTATTTTATATATTCTCGGAAGAGTTGTTATCACAAAAGATCGTTCTTCTTTGTTGTTTCTTTCCTTCTCCCTTGATTTTCTCCTTCTCTCCTCCCTCTCTTTTCCTTATTTCATTTTCTTCCTTTCTAACTTCCTTTCCTTTATCTTTCCTTTTTTACCTTCTTTGTTTTTTTCTTCTTTTCACATTTTTCCACTGTTGAAACATACATAATTCTGTTTTCCTAATTTGGTTTTAAAAGTAGGCATTGGAAATAATGGTAAATATTTATGTTAGGAATCTAAAACTTTTAGAAAAGTTTAACACCATAGCTCCTTTATAATGTTGAAAATTTTGTCAACATTTCTGTGACATTTTCAGACCTCCAACATTTCCTTGCTCGGCCTATCTTCCTGAGGGCTATGGACAGAAAGGAGGGGGAAAAAGTCTCAGGTTTGCAGAAGCTAGCCTTAAGAGTAATATTGAGATGCTTCTTCTATTAAGATAAGAAAACAAAAACAAAACCCAAAATGCTCCTTATCTTCAACCTCACAGCACTGCACTATGTCCCTTTATTAAGCATATAAGAAAAGTATCTTCACTGTAGTCAAGAGCTTCAATTTTCTTATCTGGGAAGCTGGCATACTAATTACTAATGCCATATAAAAGAAAACCATAAAACTTATAGCTTAATGCAGCATACTTATTATCTCAGAGTCCCTTTGTATCTAGTCTGGGTATGGTGTATCTGGTGTCATAAAATTGTAATTAAAGTATATTTGGGACAGACTGCACTCTCATGTGGATACTCCAATGGGAGACAATCCACTTCCATGCTCACTTAGTGGTTGGCAGAATATCTTTGCTGTGGCTGTAGGATTAAGAACCCCACTGCCTTTTTGATTGTCACCTGTAAGCAATATGAACTTATCCATAGCAGTTCATAACAGCATAATTCAGGTTAGTAGGAGAGAAAGAGTAAGGTCTGCTAGCAACACAGAATAAATAACCATTCAAGTAACATCTTACCACCTTTGTCATATTCTTCCTATCAGAGGAAAGTCATAGTTGCATCCACACTCAAGGGAAGATGATTTTACAAGAGCGTGAACACCTGAGGAGGGAACTCATTGGGCTCCCTTAAAAATTTCCGCCACGGAGGAGGCATGGTTTAACATTCACAGAGTCCTCAATCTTGGAAAACAAGCAATCAACATGGTTTCATCCATCACAGCCCATCTGATCATCCCATCCATTTCACAACGATTCTCAGAGGTAAGAAATATAGTTCTATAAAATAAAGATGATATTGGAGGACAACCTGTTAGGTGACTGGTGAGTGATGAAGTTGCTGTTCCTCTCTCACTATTATTTGTGGTATGAGCTCCTGATTTCTAATCTTAGCCATGATTCAGGGTCTATTAATGGTGACAGGTCTAATTCCTCTTTAACTTCTTCCACAACTTTCAAAATATAGATGATGATGTGCATCAATCTTAGGAGGGCTTAGCATGTGAAGAATCCACCTCAATTCTGTGCAGAAATAGTTTTGAGTGGAGAATTCAGCAGAAAGCAGCATGAATCTTAAAAAGAACCAGCATAAAACAATGCTGGGAGAAGATAAAGTTTTAACTTACTATACAAAAGTGAAGACTAAGGAGCGACTTATTTGCAATATAAATACAGGAGAAATCTTTACAAAAAATAAGACTATTTTGCATATTCAATGACATCTAAATTTCATTAATTAAGGGAGCAGAGGGTTTTGTTTAGCCAACATGTTTTTAAAGATTTGGAAGATGTTCTATGATCTTCTCTAGGTGGGACTTAAAGCTAAAATTGTCATGTTTTAGAATGAATTGGAAATGCCCTTGACATTTTTTTCATTTCCTAGATTCTACTTATTTATTAATTACATATTACCTGAAAGTGTAAACTTGTTTTTAAAACAAAGAATTAAGAATCCTCATATGAAAGATAATTCAGAACAAAATAAGGCCTATTCTTCTGAATTTTTATAAATTAAATTTATTAGTTTTAAGAGTGGAATTACTAGACAGGAAATGTAGAAGATCACAGAAGAATATACAAATATCCCTTGGTATCCAAGTTAGGTCTGAATTTCATATTTTTATCACTGGAGCACTGGAAGATATGGCTATGCTTATACAAATATATCATTAGAGCATAAATAATTACTATTGTGAAAGGTTTGTGTCAAGTAATAAAATACTCACCGAACACAAATAGCATGAAAGAAAGAAACGGAGGGAAGAAATGATGAAGGGGGGGGGGGGGTCAAGACAAAAGGAAGAACACAGCCAAGCTGATCATTTCACCAGATTCATTGATTGTTATGTGATTAGACTGTTAAGTGTCAGACAACGCTTAACATTATGGAATCTTACTAGGAAAATGACCTAGTCCAATGTCAAGAGCAAATGTGTAATCCATTTCAATACTCTTCAAAGATCCTCATTCAGATTCTTTTGGAATCATTCCATGGACTAAAATCTCAACTTCTCAGTTCATTTGTTTCATTATTGAGTGCTGAGAAAGTTCTTTCTTATCTTGCCTCCCATTCTTTTCCACAGGACTATTGTCTATTCTTGGAGCAGTGCATATTGACTTTTTTTTTACTTTAATGTAGATAATCTTTCACAAATGCAAAGATTGACATCAGGATTTTCACTTAACCTTTTCTTTTTCGAGTAAATATCTAGATTCTTCAACTGTCTAATATATTTAAGAGTCTTAGTTCTTCTAGAAGTTTCCCTGTTTCTCTGATATTGATATAATGGAGAAGAGAAAGGATCATAATAGGCCATAGTCCTTAGATAGATAGGGATGCAGTGTTGACTTGCTTATGAATTTAACTTCAAAACCAGTTGCTTAATCAGTTCATCATAAAGACACAGACTGGCTCATAAAACAACAGATGAGTGAGCACACAATAAAATCTAAGCTGCAAAGGTCATTAAACACTAAAGATATATTGTTGAGTGGAACTTGCTTAGGTAAGAACTTCCTACCCAGTATCACACCATAATGATTAATGCATGCATATGTGAACTTTATGAAAAAGATAATGAATTGATTGTGTTCTTAAATGATGCCACTTTAGACCTGTTTGGCTTCCTCTCCTCCTTTGGGAATCAGCTGACCACACTCTGTTAGTTTAAACAAATGAATGTTTAATGTGGGCCATTCTGCCAACGAAGTTGGATAAAATGGAATCATTTATCAAGGAAAAGCAAAGAAAAATAATGAAGTGGTCTTGTATGCTGGGAAGAAGATGAAGACCAGTAGTTATCAAGAAAAAGAGGCTGTATTTTGTAATTAAAGATCCAACAAAGGCCCAACATTAGGTATACTTCCCGTACTTTGATTTACACATATTTTGATTTCAGGGGAATACCTATAATCATATCATGAGTCTTTCTCTCTTGTTCTTCAAAGACAGCTTTCTCCAGAAGCTTTGATTTTTAATATTAGCCCCTTTAAACACACCTCCATTTTCTTAGTGTCCATCCAATGGGATGGTGAATAACAGTAAAACAATTAGAAAAGTAGTAAGTAGAAAGTACAAACTTAATTTTTATTGTCATCTTGTGTCACTGTGAAGTAATACCACAGTTTGGGAAATTTGTGAAGAAAGAAAAAGTATTTCTCACAGTATTGGAGTCTAGGAAGTCCACTAGCATGGTAACAGCATCTGAAGAGGGCTGAAAGGCACAAGGGAAAAAAGTAACAGGAGACACAGAATTTAAAAAGGGGTCAAACTCCCTTCCTTTACATCCTGCTACTGGGATAACTAACACAGTAATATAACAGCCTTTATTCTATGTATCAGGGCACTGCCTCTATGAACTAATTGCATCTTAAAGGTTCTATCACTCAACATTGTTCATTGATTAAGTTTCTGGCGCATGAATTTTGGAGTGACACATTCAAACCATAGCACAATGGCTATTTGTGACAACAGACTAAAGAATACCCTAGTTATATATCTAACATTTCATATTTAATATAAACTGATATTTTCTGTACTTTGTCGTATTCTAACAACTGAGGGAAAGATACAAGAAAAATACAAGTTACAACCTCTCTTTTCAAGAACTTATATATTTTGAAGATGAGGAAACATATGCCTGAAAATACTTACACATTCAAAATAATACATAAATTATTCTATATATGCATAAATATATGTAGATATATATTTACATACAGAATAAAATATATAAATAAACAAGTAAATGCATGCATATAAACTAATCATATGCATGAAATAAGTTCCAAATCATAATAAGAGCTATCATTTGGAGAAATGAAGGAGGTTTCACCATTGGAAAAGCATATTGAAAAGTGGTCCAAGAGGCTGAGAAGACTAAGTCCAAAAGGAATCCAGTAGGATTTTTCTGTTAAATTTTATGTTTTATGCTCATGCTTTTTAAACACTGTTCTGAACTGTATATATATTTTACATACTTATATTGCACACACACATATGTTTGATTTAAAAAACTGAAATCTTGCTATAATAGAGTGTAGAGATTTCCTATTGTAAAATAGTCATTGTATGCACACTCTGAATGGGAAAAAGAAGGAAGAGATGAACGAGTGAGGAAGGGAACACTGATAGATAAAAGCAACTCAAGAGCATTTTATCACTGGAGGTATTGTCTCATCACTTCAGCTGAACAAAAATGGGAGGTGTACATTTCTCTCGGAAAGTTTTGTATAGTGACCACTTACTATGTGCTATTTACATATTTTTTGGGAAATAGAAGCAGCTTGAATGTGAACTTGATACCCAGATGTGGGTACTCATCTAGCCCTATCCTCATCTATGGTCATGCCTACAGCAACTGGCTATAGAAGGCAATGACTAAAATTCTAGGTTAAGCTCAAAGAAAGGTTTTTTGTTTTATTTCATTTTTGTTTTCAATTCACTATGTACAGAAAGAGCAGATAAAGTTTTGAGTATTGATAGAGGGGAACTTTACTAAATGTAGTGTGTGGGAGATATTTATTAAATTAATAAATCGGGGCCGGCACTGTGGTATAGTGTTTTAAAGCCCCAGCCTGCAGAGCTGGCATCCTGTATGGGCGCCCATTCGAGTCCCGGCTGCTCTCTGCTATGGTCTGGGAAAGCAGTAGAAGATGGCCCAAGTCCTTGGGCCCCTGCACCCATGTGGGAGACCTGGAAGAAGCTCCTGGTTCCTGGATTCGGCTCAGCTCAGCTCTGGCCATTGCGATCATTTCTGGAGTGAACCAGCAGAATGGAAAACCTCTCTCTCTCTTGCTCTACCTCTCTCTGTAACTCTGTCTTTCAAATAAATAAAATAATAATAAACATATTAATAAATCAAGGGAACTTCAAATTTTTGAAGGAATAAAAGAAAACTATCTAACTGCTTAAGTTCAATATTGATAGTATACAAATACACAACATAAATCCTTCTATGTAATGCTGTAACTCTCTATCAAAGATGCCCCAAAATATCTTCCCACATTTCTTTTGTGAGTTATCAGCCAGTATTTACTTAGATACGGAATAATTTTGGAGAAATTAAAGAAAGCCAGATTGATTTTATGGAATATATTTTTGTTTAGCCATAGAATGAAAATGTTATCATTTGTGGGTCAGGCATTGTGGCGTAGCACGTTAAGCTGCCCCATATCAGAGTGCTAATTCAATCAATACTGGCTACTCTAGCCTTCTGAAACAGCTCGCTGCTAATGTACTTGGGGAACAGCAGATGATGGATCAAGTATTTTAGTTCCTGTCACCCTCATGGTAACACCAGATGAAATTCCTAGCTCCTGGTTTCAACTTGCCCTATTTCTGGATGTTGAGGGCATTTAGGGAGTGAACCAAAAGATGGAAGATGTCTCTCTCGCTCTCTCTCACTCTCTCTCCCTCTCTCTGGATCTCTCTCTCTCTCTCCATCTTTCTGTTTTGAAATAAATATATCTTGAAAAATGTTATTTTCTGTTTATATATCTTTTGAAATAGTAATCATTCTCATATCAATTGAGTTTAAAGAAATAATACATTGAAACATGTTTAGGGACCAGTGCTGTGTAGTAGTAGGTTAAGCCTTGGCTTTTGGTGTTGGCATGCTATGTGGGTGCCAATTCATATCCCAGCTGCTCCTCTGCCAATCCAGCTCTCTCCTATGGCCTGGGAAAGCAGTAGAAAATGCCCCAAGTGCTTGGGCCCCTGCAACTGCATGGGAGACCCAGAAGAAGCTCCTGGATCTTGGCTTCAGATCAGCCTAGCTCCAACTGTTGTGGCCATTTAGGGGGTGACCCAGTGCATGGAATACCTTTCTCTCTATCTCTCCTTCTTTCTGTTTCTAACTTTAACCCTCAAATAAATAAACATAAAAAAGAGATATTTAATATAATTATATTTACTATATTTTAATAAGACAATGTGGGAAACATCTTTATATGCAATAAAAAGAAAAATAAGAAAATTTTGATACAGTACCACAATGCAGCTCTCAAGATGAAAAAATTTGAAGCTGTTATAATATAAAACATTTAATTGTTACAAGAAATTGTTAAAATATGCTTTCTCTTTTCTTCTGTAGATTATGTAGTGTAACAGTTAATACATCGTGCTTAGTATTGTTGAACCTTTTCTTCCCTTGTTAGAAGTGCTAGTACCTTTCCCATTATTCAATCCCTTTTATAAGGCCACTATGATAAACTGAACTGAAGATTCGAGACTGGAAGAAACAAAAGTATTATATTATGGTAGTGGTGCCTTTTTCACTACATTTTTTGTTATTTTTATTTTATTATCTTAAAACCTATACAAGTTTATTTCTTTATCGTTATATATGGTCATAGCCATACCAGGAGTCAAAATTGTAAGCAGTTCTCTATCTATAGGAGATAGAAGTTGCTCAAACATTGGTCATGTATGGGTCGAGTGTTTGGCCTAGTAGTTAAGAAATCTACATCCCAGCTGGCGCCGTGGCTCACTTGGCTAATCCTCCGCCTGTGGCACCGGCACCCCAGGTTCTAGTCCCAGTTGGGGTGCCGGGTACTAGTCCCTGTTGCTCCTCTTCCAGTCCAGCTCTCTGCTGTGGCCCGGGAGGGCAGCGAAGGATGGCCCATGTACCCACATGGGAAACCAGGAGGAAGCACCTGGCTCCTAGCTTCAGACTGGCGCAGCGCACTGGCTGTAGCGGCCATTAGGGGAGTGAACCAACGGAAAAGGAAGACCTTTCTCTCTGTCTCTCTGTCACTGTCTAACTCTGCCAAGCAAAAAAAAAAAAAAAAAAAAAAAAAAAAATGCTTTTAATCTGAGGTAGATGTCTTTGAGCAACACTTCTAGGTCTTGTAGTCCTTCCAGGACTTCCTGGAACCAATTTTTCAAGTTTATCTGCAGGCCTGATGCCCTCACCAGATATATCATATCTGTGTGACCCAAGATGTTTTCCCCACAAAAACGACAGTCTTCCAGTGACCATTTTCCTTCTCTGCATTCAAGGATTCCTTCAGGTCTCAATGTCAAAAATGTCTCTACTTCCTTTTTTTGTTTGTTTGTTTGTTTTAATTTGGTTTCTCAAGTGATTGGTAAGAAATTACAGAATTCTGTCACTTTACTTTTATACCAAGTAGACTCTAGATAAACAATACCAGTATGTATTCTCCTATCCCCTAAGAGAAGAAAATGGTTGTTGCCATACAGAAGTTATTGAGGGACGCCCACCACACAGCTCTGTCATATCAGATAATCATTTAATCACTGAGTAAATCTGAGAGACTGAGATCAGAGGATTCAAGAACTCTGAGAGACTTTAAAAACCTTTCCAAATTAAGCATTTATTGTTACTTCATTGCTCCCTTGCTACTTAATTTTCCTGAGTCTCATTTTAGGAGAAATTTGCTCCTTTAGCCTTGCACACTTCATCTCAATCAATACGCTATTCTCCCTGGAGGTCCCAAATTATTCTTTTCAAATGTCTTTTTTATCTACCCTTGGAAACAACACAAGCAAATGGAGTTTGACTTCCAGCTGTCAAATCAAGTGTTGAGGCAAACCCTGTGAGTGTGAATCACTCGATCTTGCCTTGTTCAATCTGGGTAATATGGCACAGTCCCAAGCATCCTCCCTACCACCAAGAGAGAGAAGGGAATAAAAAATGAATGGCACAATTTCAGAAAATAAGAAAATTTATTTTTTTAATTACCCAGTTTTCATTTACATAAAAGCTAGTAATGAAACAGTGCCTCATTTATATTTCTTATACTTTTTGGGAAGTGAGAGTGAAATTCTGCAAATGGGATGTTTTAAGTGGGCTATCCTGTTAGTGTGTTTCAGCATTTAGCTGAATGTAATAATATCCCTTGGAATCCACACCCTGGAAAATGTGGTAACAAGATTTGTCTCTTTCTTTTAGGGTCTAAAACATCCTGATTGAAATAGCTTAATGCTCAATGTGTAAGCTAATTGACTACACTATTGACTATGATATAAAAAAGTCTGTCTCCAAGGAGTATTTTAGAATACTATTTGAAAATCTTGGGGATAGTTATAAATGTGTTACAAAATTTTACATTCAACTAACAAATGTTGTCAATAAATAGATACAGTGAGATTTACGAAACTGTATAGGAGTCGCTAGTTCATATGTTGTTTATATGTTGGTTGATATGTTGCTTCTGTTCAAAATAAAATTGCATTCCCATCTGGACTTCAATTCTCAATAGTTTAGTTCGTTTGCAAACACACACACACACACACACACACACACACACCTAGGCATAAAAACAGACTAGTGTTACTATTTTATATATGAACACTTACTAGTGTTACTGTTTTATTTATGCATCCTGTTTCCTCACCTTGAAGGTCCAATACAGATTTCCTGTATAGCTTCCAGAGTCCTATGCCATGTAAGGTGCCAGCAAACTCCTTGCTTTTTTGCCCTGTTGATTGTTGTGAAGTGACAGTGATGATGTTGGAGGTCTCTAAATCTGAAATGCATCACCAGGTTCAGAGACATTACTCAGATGTTTTTGTGTTATGCTTTTCTTGGTTCATTCAGTTTTCTTCAAACTAGGTGGTGAAGCAGGGATAGCAATTCTTTATTTTCCATCTCCACTGTCCCAAATCCTCAGACTCTATCAAAGCACACCTTGAGTTCCACCTCCCACATTGTGCTCCCCACTGGTGCCAATCTTCCAGCTAACTCCATTTCCCCTTTGTAAACGCTCGATGTGCTGACCTATTTAAAAATATAACTCAGGTGCCTGGCGAACCATGATGCCTGCCAGCTCTTCAGATAAAGAGGATCCACTTATTAATCTGCTCTGTCTCCATCTGCCTGCTCAATTGGGATTGACTGCTTGCTGTCCAGACTGATACCAGGGAAATCTGATTGAGGACAAGAATCTCTTTGTACATTTCTCCCACTGATATGGCACAACAGGTCTGTTGCAGCCAGGGAGTTAAGCTGATGTGACATGATGTCAGATGGCCTGCCATTGTACGTCAGAAATTAAAAAGAAAATATTCTTTCAAACTGAAATTCCTTATGTGATTTTTATTTCCTTGGGCTTTGAGCAGATTGAGTATTGAATTGCTTGACTGGAGCCCATGGATAATTTAATACCTGCAACATTCGTCCCCGGGTGAATTTCAGCCACATTTGACTTGTTCAGCATGGTGTCTCAGTTCTAACCATTTCATGGAAATCTTGTAAATATTGATTGATGAAATCCCAAAGAAATACTTTTTAAACTGTGATTCTGAAATGCTCCGTAAGGAAAGACCTGGTTTTGTATCCATCTACCTCACTCCACATCTTATTGTGTAAGAAGTAAATAAAAATTGTGGACATTCTCTTATCCTTCTCTAATTGGGGCAATTTTTATAACTTAAAAAAAGCAGTGATTCAATTTGTTCCACTATACAGGTGTAAATAAAGAACAAACAGATAAGTCAAACCATGTAAGTGGAATCAAAATATCACTTATCCTTTTGTTATTGAAAAGCTTTTTAAGTCCAATTTGAGGTATTGCCTAAATAACGTGAGTAAAGGATGTAAACATAATATCTGTAAATACAGCTCTCACGCATGAACTGCTGAGCATCTCACATGCACAGTCTTCAGATTTTAGTATGAGGTTATGTTTTTATTGAACATAGGCTGTCTTGCCTCATACCTAGAATGAAAGCTGAATGACATATAAAATTTCTGCAATGCATTTATTAATATTACCAAGAGAAAAAAGGAGTAAGACTTACGGCAATTCGTGTTTAGGAAAATGAAACAAATATTATTACTTTCTTAATATTCAACTTTTACTTTTTAGTCAAGGCTAATTATTTGTTAATTTGTGTAACCTCTAGCATTTAAAGATTCACATGTGAATGAAACACGATTGATTCTTATTTTTAATTGTTAATTTAAAAGGACAAAATGCAAATACCATTGCAAAGAATAAAATCTCCATAACTTGATGTAAATAATACTAAATAAATTAACAAATTGTTTGGCCTTTCCTTGATATTCAATTGTTATGTGGGTTTCTGTGTATTTGTGAGTATAGTGTGCAAGTATGTGTCTCTCTGTGTGTGAACAAATAAGACATTTAAAGCACTGAGACCAAAAGAATTTGGCTAAACATATGCAGAAGTACCCAGCAGCAGCAAAAGCTACAACAGTTGAAATACTTTTAAAAATATCTAGACACTATCTCACTCAGCAGTAATTATATTTAGAATATTTTCTCAAGCTTAAAAAAGGGAAAATTCTTTATTAAAGTATTTAAGAAGAAAAACAAGTCATAAAAGAATTGGTGAGTGAAACGAAGCATTTACTTGTTATGTTGATATTGTGTTTACTTGGAAGTTGAGAATTTCTTCTCTCCATTTTCATTTTTCCCACATCTAGAGTAGAAAGTAGAGTGTCTTCATGGAGGTGTTATTTACACTAGACAGGAGTTTGGTTCTGTATGCCTGGATCTTTTCTGGATGAGCTGAACTGAGTAGAGGAAATCTGAAAGAAAAATATCCTTTAGAGTCTTCCTTCCAATTACCCATTCAAAGTCTAGTCCAAGCAGACAGCATCCTATTTGTTCTTTTCTGGGATGTATGTCAAAAGGGAATCATTATTGCAAATAATTGCAGCCCCTGAGTGAGAGAAAAATGACAATAAAGGCAGATGGGATTAGGATACACATGACTGGAATCAAGGAATTCTTTAAGTTTTTGATAACCCAGTGAGAGTATTCAGAATGATACTATACAAATATATTCATTCAGTAAACTACAAAATGGTACAAACTCAGCAAGACCTAAAAGAAAAAGTTTACTGTGTTTTGTAAGATGAAGTTTAAATATGATATCAAGTTAAGTGTAACATCCAAATATAAAAAGTCCTGACTATTCCACTTTGTATACCATGAGAAACTGTGGTCCTTGATATTAAATAAGCATTAATCAAAGACTGGCATGAGAGACCCGAAGTGGGATGTTGCCCTTTGAAGTTAGGGGCATACCCATCTAAGCCAGGCAAATGAATGTAAAAAATGGTACATACATCTAGAAAGAAAATTATTTCACAGACTCCTAAGGAATGAAACCACTGAAAACAAACAATTGTTATTTCCTGGAGAGAGAGTGGAGGGAAGAGAAATGAGAAAATAAAGGTTGCTCACTAGTAATTTGCCATTTGGTTCAAGACAAATGTTTGCAGGCAATGGTGCTTGTATCTTAAACTGAATAGTTTTCCCATCCACATGATAGAATTCTCATAGCATTTTTTTCTTTCAAATTATGTTTTCCTCTTATCAAAAAAGCTTTTCTGAAGTCAATCAAGGTGGGAGGGCAGAGGTTGATAAGGAGCTCATTATAACAACTCAAATGGAAGACACAAAATAATTCATTTCAAAAGAGTAGGGACTATTTTCTATCAGCATTTGTAGTATGATTCATTATTTCACGATTTCTGTTCCCCCTTTCCCCCATCCCTTCCCCTCAAATGCTGTATAGTAGAAAACTTTGACCTTGCTGAGAGAAATAATCACACAACATATCTGCGTCATCTGTGTGATTAATACCGCCCTCTGAAAGAAGCATCTCGACTGGCAAAATACAACTAAAATGCTTGAACACACTGAGAAACTCTGCCTTATTCACCTTCTTTCTAAATAATTCATCAGTTTAATGATAATGACATTCAAATATCATAATTACAGTCGACTCTTTAAAAAACATCAATTCTAGGGCCAAAAATGGAGCAACCAGCCCCTACTCCTTTTCCCACCATTAGCTGTTAATGCCAAAATATGATCTTTATTCATTCCACTGACATAATATAAAACCAATGTAGATTTCCCATTTTTCATAAAATTTTCATCTGCACTATTAGTTTCACTGATAGCAGACTGCAAAATGTTGTTAAGCTACAAGATGGAAGACGCTGCAAAAACCTCAGCATGTTAAGAAGCCATAAAATTTTATTCAGTTCATTTACTGCTACAGTCCAGTAACCCTATAGTAAGAGTGTGCTATTTTTATTGTGTATTTATTTAAAGGTTGAATATTCCGTTCCCTGGACTAGGCATCTAACAGAGTTAATCTTGATTTCTAATACACTGAATTGTATTCTACTTTGGGGTTTGTCATTTCCCTGAAAATGCTTTTGTGTTATGGCTGTTGTGGAAGAGACGACAGCAGAATATTGCAAGTCGGAGCTTAGCTATGGAGCAATGCCTCATGTGTGCTCATAATTAAACCACCAGGGCAAGGGCCTCACAAGATGCCGAGGAGACAGATGCCCATTTCCCTCCACTTCCCCCATTTTACGTCTTTCCCAAAGCAAATCTTAGTGCTTTGTGCAATGAGACACAGTGTAAGGATCTTGTACTTGATGGTCTGGTGCTTGGCTTCAGGTGCTTGATTGCTCACACTATCCTGCAAAAGTAAGCTACATTTTTTTCATTTATTGCTTTGTCAGTATGTCCAAAGTAGTTTGACATAAATAAAGTAAAATCCTTTTAGATTAACATAACACAGACCATGCTTCAGGTCTCCTAATGAAGCCATGGGCATCTAAAACTAACAATTTTCACGCAATATTAGATTAGCTTAGTTATTATTTTTATCATTTGAAAGTTGCAGTACGATAACACAGTGTAAAGGAGAGACAATGTGTATGTTTGGCCAAGATATTGGATATAACTCAAAATATCCAGCGGCCTCAACCGCAGATTTCCTGTGCTATGGAGCATCAAGTTACAGCACTGGTCATCGTACAACGAAGTAAAGTCCAAAAAAGCACAATAGCAGAAGGGACGTTGTTCTTCTGATATTTGGGTTTTCTCCATTATGAAGGAATTGTACATTGTAGTAAGGCTTAGCAGAATCACTGGAAATGCCTTGTTGTGTGTATTTACGAGGCCTCAGGAGTAAGAGTTTCCTTGCTCAGTCCCAATTAAAGGCCACATGGAAACTCCAGGTGCAGTAAATAGATAAACCAGCAACAAAAACTACAATAGCAAACAGGCCAGACAAATGATCTACAACATCCATAATACATTCTTTCTGTGTCTGTGACTTGTTAGAAACCTAGAAGACAAGCCTGTCCTGACTTGGTTCCCTCATCTATAATACGGGCTGATAAGAGAACCTATGCCAAATGCAGTGTTTTCTCTTGAAAGTTCAAAATATGAGGTTGATAAAAGCAAAGTGTGCATTTTTAAAGGCACATGAGAGAGAGATTTAAATCACCCGAGATAGTCTGTATTTATTCATTCCAAAGAGGTACAAAGGCTCTGTCTGGGTAGCATTAAAGAGTAAAGGTTCAAAAGGAATATGTGAGAGTCCCCAGGAGACTGGAAACATAAGAATGCATTAAAATGAGATGGAGAATGTGTCCCAAAATAGCCAAATAATGACTATTCGTAGTTACTATCTTGTTAGCATCGATTGTGGAATATTTGAGGACCTGAGAGAATCAATGTATATGGTAAACAATCACCTCCTAAACTGAAATGTCAGAGATACGATGCAGAATAATGAATATAAAATCTACACAAAACTAATGACCAAACAAGATAAACAAATTAAAACAGATAAGCTGCAAATGATGAGTGACTAAGGATTAAGTTAGGCAGCACCGCAGTGAAAATCCGTGCACGTGAACAGCCTTTGTTGGATGGTGTCAACACAGGCTGGCAGCTGAGCCCAGCATGCCGCCCTTTAGCTTCTGTGATACAAAATGTGGGCTGTGGCTGCTGAGGTGCGGAACAGGTAGTGATGACAGCCATTTCCAGATTTTACAGTTTCCCCACTGTCCATCCATCACTTCCAGGGATAAAAGGTGATGTCTTTCACTTATTGTGCACCTGATACAGGAATCTTGCACTCAGGGATGCCCCCTAAAATGGATTCCAGGATTTTCTCTTTCTCTTTTTTTGATAGTACTAGAGATTCTACATGATCTGTCTTTCAATTCTCCTTTGTTTTGTGCGCATCCTCTGTTTTTCTATTTTGAATTGATTGGTTGAAGCTCCTTTTACAGCGGAATGAGTCAGCAGAGATGAGATGTTGATGGATCTCATTGGACTTGGATCCACATTCTTCTGAATGAAAGGAGCCAGCATACTTTAGTGGTTTATTCCATCACCGGAAAAAGCCCTGCTTCCAGGCTCCAAACATTTAGCAAGTCCTTATATCCAAAAGGGTATTATTAGGCAAACCTGGGATGTTGGTGCAATCTCATCTCTACAATGTCTCCTCTTCTCCTGAGGGTCTGTTATTGCATTATGTTCTTATATGCAACTCTCTATGACTTCACTTTCACCCAAAACATCCCACCATTTTCATATCTAACCCAATAGATTTTTCTGTCTTCATTGTAGTTTCTTCAAAACTAACCTGTTGTGAATCTCTTTTCATATGAAATACTTTAAAAATGATTGTGTTAATGGAAAGGATCTCATATTAATCAAAATGTGTGGAATAATAAAAACTGACTGAAATAATTTATCTTACCTGGGATATTTGCCTTGAAAAAGAATCCCTCCTTCTTAGAGTGAAAAAAATAATTCATTTCCTGTAGTGGGAATCTCAGACACAAAGGCAGGGAAGAAACAGAAATTTCTTGTCATCAGAGCTGCTTTTCTGCACACCATTTTAGGGAACACCTACATATTCTGCCTGCACATAGGCTCCCCTAACTTGGTTCTGTGAACACCATTTCTCACTTTTTTGTTGCATTAACATAGAAGTATAGGAACAAATTTTTTACTCAGTATTCTTCACAGAAAGAAGTGTTAAATTACAACATTTAGACAGTAAATTAGATACATTATTTATAATATTTCAATTGGAAGTTGTTTTACCAATTTTACAAGCAAGTATGGTTTTCAAATTGCTCATATTTGATCATGAAATGGTTCCCACTGTGGCAGGAGCTGTGGCACAGATGGTTAAAGCCCTAGCCTGCAGTGGTGGTATCCTATATGGGCACCCGTTAGAGTCCTGGTTGCTACACTTCCAAACCAGCTCTCTGCCTATGTGCCAGATGGCCCAATCCTTGGACCCCTGCACCCATGTGGGAGACTTGGAAGAAGCTTCTAGCTTCTGGCTTTGGATCAGCTCAGCTCCAGCCACTGAGGCCCTTTGGGGAGTAAACCAGCAGATGGAAGACTCTCTTTCTCTCTCTCTGTCTCTCTCTGTCTCTCTCTACCTCTCGGTAAATAGACAGAATAAATTTTTAGTAAAAGAAACTATTCCCATTTTCTAGAGAGAGACCTGTTTAATTATGTTTTACTTTATGTACCTACTTTTGGTGCTATTCCTAAAATGAGTGGCATTCAATTAAAAAAGGTGGAGCAAAATCTGTTCCTGGCTTTACTGGAAGTCAATGACACCATGGTGAGTCCAGAAGACATTCAGGACAGCTTCTATTCACTGACTATCCAGTGACTGACAGACTTGCCACACTTCCTCCTTGAAGGCAAAATGTAGTCATGAAATCACTAACATATTCAATTTATGTACATTAATGCTTTGTGTCAGGCAGAAATGCTAGTGCAGAAAGTTAAAGACAAAACAACCAGGCTTTCTAAGTAAATTGCTAATGATCTTTGTTCAGCTGGTAGAGAACAAGAACTTTGGGTCATCAAATTGAAAGCATCTCATTCTTTGGGATCCTATTGGTAGTAACCTTAATTACATGCTGCATGAAATAAAATTAACAGATAAGACCCCAACATCCATTGATTAGATTATCTAAAATCGTTAAAGGAGCAGATTATCCATGGGGGAAAATGCTCAGAATTTAAGATAGTATAAACACAGTGGATATATATTTGGGGAAACAATTATTCACATGTTTTTTGTATTGCTGTATGGTATAAACCATCACGCCCATTGTCTTTGTTCTAGATGATATTTAAAAATGTGTATTAAGGAACTGTTTTGGAAAATAGAGATAATGCCACCTTCTGGAAGGAACGGTTTTGCTTATTGCCTCTGAAATATAGATATTATCTCCCTCCATAGAAAAGGGCAGTCAGTGTAATAAAGACAGTATCTTGGCACCTAATGGCAGATTTGCCTAATATCCTTTGTATAAAATTTGATTTTCCTACTGTAAGGATTCTTCTCCTGAAATGGAATCTGGTAAGTAAGTAGGGGTCACTTGTGTCTGCTTGCATTGCTCAATGGGAATTGTGACCTAGGGAACCAGCACCGGAAACATTGACATTCTCACTATTTCAGTTGTTGTAGTCATCTTTTGTCTATGACTCTGGAGTGCCAGAATCCATGAAGCTGTAAAAAGCTAGCTCATTAGCTTGTAAATAAGGTAAAATCACAGCCCTTCCACAGTTGCCTATAGCTCCTTTGGGAATAGTGCAGAATTGTCTTCCTCTAGCAAATCATAGTGATTTGGAAGATCAATTTTTACCATTTCTGTAAGTTGTTGCTTCCACACTTACTCACAAGTAATATTCAACCTAGGTGTGATCTATAGAATTCCTTCATTCTATAGATGGGGAAAATAAGGCTCAATTTGTTTTCCCTAAATAATATAGTTACTTAGTTGCAGAATTTGAGTAAGTATTATTCTCTTCCCATTATATTCCACTAAATATAATAAAAATAAACCCCAATGTTCAGTGAAGTCCCAAACTGATATCTGATAGATGCAGTTTTAAAGAAAAAAGCATGAAAATGGGGTGAAAATATTGCCTATCCCATATCATTAGAGGATCATGAATTCCTTCTCCTACCAAGCATAGGCCTCGGGTTGGATCTTACAGTGATTTTCATATCATGGAAGGAAATACTTTTGACAAGGCACATTTTCTTCTTGGCTGGCTCAGCAGCATTTGCAAATGTTTTGAAGTATTTTTTGGATCTTAAGTATGTCATGTGCACGGACAACAGGAATTAGCACTTTCTGCGTTCATCCAAAATACAGGATTAGTTTCAGCCATCTTTTACACTCCTGGGGAAATCTTCCTTAAAGTGACAATAATTTAACCTCATTTCTTATTTTCTTTTGAGTCTCTACTCTCTTATCTCTAAATGCCAATAGCTTATTTTATGTTTTCTCTTCTTGGTTACTGTACTCCTCAGAATAGGGTATGTTGTATACTATGTAACAAACAACTTCTTACTCTCAGAGGTTTAAAGTGAATTTGATTTCTTTCCCATGCTACATTTCCACCAAGAGTTTTCTGGAAATTTTTTCCTTCTTTATCCTCACTCTGAGACTTGGGCTGACTCAGTCACCTGCCTTGAACATTGTCCATTATTACGCATCAACCCTTGCAGCATTTACATTGAAAGAATGTTGCTGCACTCACATTTAATCCACCAAAGTATGTACCATGGTCAAGCCCAACTTAAGAAGAGAGGGAAGGGCAATGCTATTGTGTGCCAGGAAGAAGAAATAGAACTGTATGGTGAGAAGTATTAACGACAATGTAGGTGAAAAAAAAAATAACTTTTCCCTATCTACCTCAAGGGTAACTTTTCCATATATACCTCAAGGATCATGGTTGACACTCTCATTTGAAAAGAGAAAAGCCAAATAAATGGTTTCAATCGAGTGTTATGTAACATGATATTCTTCATATATTAAGACCAAAGGCCCAGTGAAAACCACATATTTTTGTGCTTAGTTTCATTAAAACCAAATGAATGGTGGTCATGCAGAAATTCCATCAGGGCAGAGAAGCGCATGTTCTAATGGTAATACGGTGTGGGGGCAGGGAGGGTTAAGGAGAGAACTGCTCCAGGCCCATCTGTTCAGATCCATCTAGGCCTCTCTGTGATGCATTGCTTTCCTTGCATTTTAGTGCATGGCACCTGCCACAGGAGGGGCGTCTGACCCACTTTTCAGAGAAGGGGGGTCAGAGAATATCTTTATGGCTGAATATCAAAAAGAAAGGTCAGGGGAGGTCAAATCAATCTTCCTATTTTTGCTATTTTTTTTTTTCATTCCCAAGCTTCTTTATTTTGGGGTAGTCTGTTCTGAGCTCTGGCAATGGCCTGCCATTTTGACTTTGCCTCAAATGCTTGCCTAAGGTTTAGGTTTCCATATCTAAGCTTTACCTCCTGTGTCAGGGACCTTTACACTTATTCCATAGTGTTTCAATGGATAGTAATGAGGAATTATTGCATGATGTTATATAAGAGAAGTTTGGTTGAGTGTTTTTAAAAAAAGTGAATCTAGATGTGTAAGGAAGCTACACACAGGGCTATCAGAAACAAAGGAAAAGAGTAATTGATCCAGAAGAAATAGAGAGGAGAGGGAATTATAAGGTACATAGAAGGAATAAAAGGGGAAAAAAGAGAAAAGCTTGCAAGGAGAAAATACTGAAAAGGAGAGAAATCAGTGGGAAATGGGTTTTGAGAGCAAAACTTGCTCCTTTTAACATGTCCAGAACTCCCTGGGAACAAAAGGTATGAAAACCTCTAAGACATTATTTAAATCTTAGGATGTTTTGCCCCAGGGCTGAAACCAAGTGTAGACTCATCATTTCTAGCTCCCTGCTGATTTTGAGAAAGAGAAAAAAATATTTTTTTTTCAGTGCCAATAGAACAAAAGTTCTGAATCTCAAAGCAACTGATGAAAACACTCATATAAACTCTTCAGATTCCTCCTCATCCCTAGGGCTCACTTTCTTCGAAGTAAAAATTATGTGAGAATCCAGCTGAGATCTGAATTTCCCCCTCAACCTGCCAGAAAAAAGAGATAGGACATGGCTATTTCCAAATTTCAAACACCAGGAGACCAAAATGACACTTAATAAATGGAAGAACTTTTTGAATATATTCCTTGGTTGAAGTGGTGTCTTTTTTTATTTATGTCTTTATGTCTATCCTCTCTCTCTCTCTCTCTCTCTCTGTGTGTGTGTGTGTGTGTATGTATGTATGAGAAAGAGAGAGAGAGAAAGGGGACAGCAGAAAAAAAGGGAATGAATGAAGGGATGAATGAGTAAATGTGATATGGGCTGGAGCCACCTCACATTCATTCAAGCCAAATTAGACACAATGGAAGTGAGCTTATGTTGTGGAAATCACATGCCACACACAAATCAGGATATTTTTTTTTATGTTACAGACAGATTACTGCTAAATAACTATTGGCACACAGCAAGGAATAATAGACTAGAAAATAAAAATAAAGGAGAGAATGAAATAACATGTGTAGAAAGAGAAAAGAGGAAAAACTCAAGAAAGACAAAGATAAAAGATCAGATTTGGATTTGGAAAAAAAATAAGGAAAGTTAAGTTGTCCTAAATTGCAGTCCATATAGCTTTCCTTTCTATGAGTGAAGAGGTTTTTTGTTTGGTGGATTGGTTGCCTAGTTTTGTTTTGCTCTGGATGTGTTGAGCTATTCATTTCTTTTTAACCAGTCCTGCAAAAGAACTATGACAAAAGAGAGCCAAAGGACTTTCCATGTGCAGTGGCTTCTTCAAGGGAGGTAGCCCTTATCCCTCTGCTGATTTCTAGTAAGCCTCAAAGGTTGTAAACCAGTCAGGCAAATACTCTCTTCTCTGGTCTGAGTGAGCTTCAGAGTCATCAGTTCTGTCACCTGGAAGACATGCCCACTGCCCCCTCAACTTGAGTTCAGCAACACTGGAGCACAAATCCAGAGATGCTTATCACTCTACCATAGCAAGTTGCTATTCTTTAAGGATTTGAATTCTATATTTAAAATGCAAATTGTCTGACTCAACACTTTAAACATTTACATCTAAATTGGAATGAACAGCTGATATTTTTATAGATGAGGAAAAAAGATGTCTGAAATATCTAAATGCCAAATTTGCTCATTTTATTTGTCTCCCTAGGTCATTCAGATGCTCCACTTCTCAATATCAACACATAACAAAAGAGTAGAAAATAAAAATAAACACATAGCAAAGTACAGAATTAAAAGAGTGAAAAAGAAAGAACAGGACTAGATGTTGACACAGCCAGCACTGCATATTGGAGTGTTGGGTGTGAGTCTCAGTTCTCCTTCTTCATCTAACTTCCTGTTGTTGTACATCCTGGGAGACAACATGTGATGACTCCAGTTCTTAGGTCCTTGCCTTCCACTTGGGACTCCAAGACTGAGTTCTTGGCTTTGGTTAGTTAGGTCAACTGCCAGCTGTTACAAGCATTTGTCGTATGAAACGGTAGATGAAGGATCTCTCTCTCTCCTTCTCTCTCTCTCTCTCTCTCTTTCTCTCTCTTCCTCCATGTCAAATAAACACAAATAAAAAGAACACATTGTATTGTAGGTTACTGCCTTATTTTGTTCTCTTTTGTTTTTTTCTTCGAATAGTCTAAGAAATTTTATCAAACATTAGATGGAGACCAGCATAGCTGTATTAAGGATATGGTGTTTGCCAAAAATCTCTCATTAGCTGAGCTCCTTGAAGATAAATGCTGCAAATTGACCCCACCCTTAGAAACAACTTAAAGCCACAAGGCACAAGGCTGAAAATCCCTTCAAAGAGAGTCATAGTCTCCAAGAGGCCAATGACTTTTAGAGTTCCCAAACGAAAAATTCTCTCCTATTTTGAGGCACAGGCATAAGGTTCTCCAGGGCCTGGTTCCTGGAGTGACTTTTGTGTTGCTAGCTGGAGTGAAAAGGACAATGGAGGCAGCAGACACTGCAGCTGGCCTTACAAAACATCAGTGCATATTCTCATGTTTTCACGTGCCATGTTATAAAGCCCACAAACCAAGGAGAGCAGTTCTCTCATGCTGCTTTCCTTCTTACAGGGTGAATCTATTCCAAACCTCAGTTTCAGCCCTAGCACGTTAGGTTGTCACAGGTTGAAAACCCAGAAATCAGTGTGCAACTTCCAGAAAGCCTGAAGTTAGAGTCACCACTATCTCATTGTAGTGCCCTCTGAAGGGATCTGGAGAGTTTCACCTCCTTGACTCTAGGCTAGGACAATGAAGGTCAAACTCAGATAAACAAATAATGGATTTCTTCTCTTCCCCTTCTAACCTACATCAATGCTTAATCACTTCCATATATGTATTTAAAATGTATGTTTTCAAATTTTCTTTCCTGCTTTTCCCTATTGCAGAAGCACAGTGCCCATTTTACTGTTGTCTAAGGAGGAGCAGGAACCTGAATTTCTCTTTGCTCGTGGTGTGTGTGTGTGTGTGTGTGTGTGTATGTGTGTGTGTGTATGTGTTTCAGTGAGTGTATTTGGAGGAGTTACTGACCCACACAAAGTCACAAAGTCTAGTATAATACTGGCCACATAAGCAAATTCATTACTTAGCTATTGACTCAGTATTGATGCTGAACCCTTTGCCCCTGGCAGGCTATTCTACTTGCTGTGTTCTCTTGTTCATTTTGAGCTTGGTAGCAGCACTCTACATCTCCCCATACTCTCCAGGCTCCCTCCATATCACCTTCTTCTATGTAAGTGTGTACACAAAAATGCATTTTCCTCTCTTGGCCTTAACAATTCTTAATGGTTTTCTTCAGTTTTCACCTCTTAATGGAGTCCCCTATTCCCAGACATTCTGTTTTGCTCTGAACTTTCCTGGAGCATATTTTATTCTTAGGACTAATTGAGCATCCATATTCTACCTTTAGCTACAATTTGATGCTGTCTCAATGTAGGTCTTATTTCTTCATTTTTGTTATGAAGAACTCAGTAATCCGCACCATAGTTTATTTATTTCTGTACCCCCGACCAGGCCAAGCTCAGCCCTATGTATATAGTAGGCTTGTAATGAGTATTTGTTGAAAGAATGAAGGAAAGAATCTATTCATCACTCAGGTAATCAGGTCTTTAGCTGAGAGGCAGAGGGTTAGTATTTCAAGATATAATAATTGTCTTTCACACATTCTTTTGTGCAGAGAATATACAATCTCCATGTGATTAGGGAAGTCTTTCTCCCAGTTGATTACCTATTTTAAGTGAAATTTACATCATTTCTTGAGGTTTATCTGCTCAGATTAGTTAAATTCAATTGGCTCCTTGATTTACACACCTATTAGATTTTTCCTCTGTGATGGATATTGCAAATACAAAGAAAAATGCCACTGACTTGTCTCTCAAAGAATTCATGTTGTGATGTGGAGGATGGGGAAATATTGCAATACTACAAAGCTATTTTTTTTTCAAAAAGTGTGTGAAATATGCTGTTGAACACAGAAAAGAAACATTCCCCAGGCTATGCTATGCAATGGGTAAGAGAAAAACTCAGAGAAATGGTGTTAAACCCTCTCTTTTATATTCTCTTCCTGCATATTCATGATATCTTGGAAATAACTATCCATTAATATATATCACATAAGTAAACATGTAATCAAAGGGCTAAAATTCTGTAGTTATGACTGGTATAGAGATTTAATTTTTATTTTTCAAATATGTACCCAGTGTGTAAAATAATGAATGGAAATACTCTGATTGGATTAGGAGAAATAGCCTCATTCTCCTCCCTTGCTCTTCCTCATTTGGAATTTTCCAAGGGGTCTAGAAATATAATTTAAAACATGTAAGCAAATAAAGACTGTGAATGAGCATTTAAAAAAAAAAACACCTTCTATTAAGTATCTCACATTAGAGGGCTGGTTTGAGTCCCAGCTGTTCCACTTCCAATCCAGCTTCTTGGTAATGTGCCTAGGAAAGCAATGGATCATGGCCTAAGTAATTGGGTCTATGCCCCCATAGAGTTCCTGGCTCCAGGCTTTGTCCTGGTCTAGCCCTGATTCTTATGAGTACTAGAGAAGTGAAACAGTGGATGGAGTTTTTTTATTTCTCTATCTCTGTGTCACTCTGTCTTTCAAATAAACATATCTTTAAAGCAAATTTTATTCTATTAATCTTGAAGACAAAATAGTTGAATTTACGGCATGCCCAGGCAAATAATTTGGGAATACATAATTGGGGAAATAAAATAGCTCCCTTCACTTATTATGATAATAAAGCAAAGTTTAAATATGATTGAATGATTTGGAGAAAATCTTTTGATCATTAGAAAATAGAGACACTAACCTCATAGTCCCAAGAGGTTATATGAAGAGTGACTATATAATCGTGTTAAGATAGCTTGAGATATTTGCAGATGATAGCACTAAAATGCATCATCAAAAAACATCTCCATAATAACACCCCTCCAAATGTTGACAGAATAATGCCAAGGACAAGAATCATTTTCCAAAATAGGAGTATGATATTTGTCCACCATTGTGGCCCAAGATTAAATGAACTATGTGCTTGACTTGGGGATACTTTTAGCTTTTAAATGTTCACCAATTGAGTAGTTAATATTTTAACGGATGAAAACAATTTCATTTATTCCCAAGTGATATTTCTCTTTTTCTGTGTGCTACTCTTGTAAATGACAGTTCTTTTCCTTTGAAGCCACTGAAATCACAGAGACAAACACAGTGTGAATATATCTAAGTTACATTTATTCCAGTTCCTGTCCTTGTCGATCTCTTTGGGCTACACTTTCAAGGAGTTAGATGAAGGGGCCAAGTTAGTTGGGGAGTACACACAATTCATAAGATTCAGGAAGAATGATACTTGGCTCTGCCCTTTCCTGGAAGTATGAAATCAGCCACACTCCTCGGAAAGAGGTGTGAGCCTGAGATTTTCTCCATTGTGATGTAATTAATGACTCCAGAGAAAGGCTTCAAGACTTTGGTTTGAAACTGCAAATTACTAGGAGCAACTGCCTGTTTTATATTCTAGTGTTTACAAATTGTGTAGGAGAAAAACAATAATAACCTTTAAGGAATCTTGGTAAAAGAAATGGAGTGACAGCGGAGAGCATTGTTCTCCATACTGCAAAGTATCTAAAGGCTCTGGAAGTGAAAGCACTTAGATTTTTGTTTGTTTGTTTTTGTATTTTTCCCTTTGGGCCATCTGCAAGTGAACCAGTCTAAATTGGTTTAATCAATCAATAGGAATTTGCAATTCTATGCTAAGTTCAGCAAGAGACACTAAAAGTCTATAAAATACAAAGAGGTATTCTGTGAAATTTGGGCATACAAGAGGCAGGCTTTATTCCTTTCATCAGTCTCTCAGACACCTCTCGGGTCTGAATACCAGACTTGTTCCCACATTTAAATATTCTTATGTTGCTTACCAAAGAGAAAAGATATCATTCTTGATCAGTAATTCTAATCTGAGATCTTCTGACCTATCAGGCTAAGGGATAAAGGTCCAAAGATCACCTATAATATCAATACAAATAAACAAGTGAAAAAAGGCTTTTTTCCAGATTGTCAAGAAAAAGCTGCTTGCACTTAAATCAAATAAAGGAATTTTTGTTTCTGTTTTTTTGTTTGTTTTTGCTTTGGGTGAAATAACAATTTATAGGAGTAACTAGTAACTATGGTTGAAAGGAGTTATCTTGTGCTGATTGGAAACCTTGAGAAGTATATACCTATGATTAGTAAACATGTCAAACAGCATATTGTCAAATTATTTAAAATTTAGAGTCCAAAAGGGAAAAATTGTGTGTTTCTGTAGATCAAAAAAATCTTAAGTATGCGATTCTTTATATAAAACTTCATACCATTTGCCCCAATGTCTAGGTCAGATACGGATGTGAATTTTCTCTCCTGACCCTAATATGATTTTGTAGACCCTATTCCTAGACTTAGTATGACTGAATTATAAATGTCACTTTGACTCAGATGGCCAGTGGATGGTTAAATATGTCAAATATTAGTATATTTCCATCCTTTCATCTGGGAATCAAACTTGCCTCTCAAAGATATTAATATTACACTAATATTAACAAATGATGACTTTGAGATGGACCCTGTTCTATATACTAAAACCCTGTTTTGAAGTATGATAGTATGAGGCAGAATTTTAGAAGCCTTGTAGAATCACAGAGACTTTTTTCAAAAGTCAATTTGTCCCATTATTTGATGGAGAATAATTTTATATTAAAATAAATAGGTTGCTATGAGAAAAATAAAAATACACACAAAGCTCTAAAATTTGAAACAAGATTCAAAGCTAAGTATTTGTAGCCTGTTGCTTAAGAGCAAGTGTTCAAATCCCCCATAATACATTACCTTTTATCTCACTTTAATGGAATTAATCAATAGCATGTTTTGAGATATAATTATTTGCAAATTACATATTTAATCTATTTATGCATATATTATTTTATTTATTTCTCACATCAGCTCTAGAATGTAAGTATTATTACAACCATTTTGAGGTATGGAGTTTGCTCATAGAAAGGTTGTACAACCTAACTAATGTCACTAATGATTTATGATGTTATAGAAAACTATAGTATTATAGAAATTATACTGCTACCCAAAGTCAGGTTTATTTGAATCTAAGATTTTTTTTCTTGACAATGATAATTAATTAATTTAAGGACTTGATGATTACTGCATAACCTATTGCAACGAGAGTTAGGGAGTTATATGCTCTTGAAATCTCTAGTTAGATTTTTGTGAAAACAAATTTTGACATTTGTACCAAATTATCCCTTGGCAGATATGTAGTTAAGGATAATTTGTCAGGATAAGTATCTATTTCAGATCAGCAAACAGAAATTCTGGCTGTTTTAACATTATCTTGGAAATTTGATTGTTAATCAGCATGCCAGTATACATTTAACTATGAATTAAGCGAATTAAAGCTTAGATCATGCAAGCTGAGATGTGTATTCATGTTAACACCAGTGTTCACTTCATGTTTGATACACCCAATATGTTTACCTGTTGGCTTGCTCTTCCAAACTCATGGAATAAACTTTAAGTGCTTTTCATGTTCTAAGGTAGAAGGGTCTTGTTTTTATAACTGAATGTAGATTCTGATCCCTTCTTTATAATGCTCTTCACTTACTCCAGCATCATTTGGTTCCATGGCTTTAAAAATATCTACATGTTGTGATTCCTTAACTTATCTATCTCATTTATCCTCTTCTAATAACATTAAAAAAGTTTCGGTATTTGGGGACGCAGTTAAGACATTGCCTGGGACAATCAGATCTCCTGCCAGAATATCTAGTTTGAGGTCCAACTCCATGTCTGATCCCAGCTTCTGGCTCATGCAGATCCCTAGAGGCAGCAGATGGCAGACCAAGTGCTTGAGTCCCTGCCACCCCTGTGGGATACCTGGATTGAGTTCTGAGCTCTGGGCTTTAGCCTGACTCAGGCATTTGGAGAGTGAATTAACAGATGAACGATTTCTCTCTCCTTCTGTGTCTTTCCTGTCTCCCTCTCCCTCTCTCTCAAATATATTTTAAAAATTAAGTAAAAAAAAGTAAGTATTTCTCTGAATCTTTGGCCTTTCCATATCTAAATGAAGAAAATCAAACTATTTCTCCCTAAAATACAAAGGATAGCTGATCCAAAAACAATAAAAATGCAGACAACACTCTTCTTTATTATTTGCCTAAAAACAGGAAAAAGACTCACATAGACAAAAGATTATTTTACCATATCCAACTTTTCTTGCTTAAATGCTGGATTAAAATTCTTTTCTTTCTTTCTTTTTTTTTTTTTTTTTATTTTTGACAGGCAGAGTGGACAGTGAGAGAGAGAGAGACAGAGAGAGAAAGGTCTTCCTTTTGCCGTTGGTTCACCCTCCAATGGCCGCCGCTGCAGCCGGCGCACCGCACTGATCCGATGGCAGGAGCCAGGATCCAGGTGCTTTTCCTGGTCTCCCATGGGGTGCAGGGCCCAAGCACCTGGGCCATCCTCCACTGCACTCCCTGGCCATAGCAGAGAGCTGGCCTGGAAGAGGGGCAACCGGGACAGAATCCGGCGCCCCAACCGGGACTAGAACCCGGTGTGCCGGCGCCGCAAGGTGGAGGATTAGCCTATTGAGCCACGGCGCCGGCCTAAAATTCTTTTCTTTATAATAGCTTATCAGCTCAGAAATGGGCGCACCAGAGGAATCTTCAAGTAGATGTTCTCATAATTTCACCATCCAACAGTTTTCCTGCCTTTGAAACCTGAATCTGTTTTCCTTAGTCTGTCACTTCTATAAAATTTATTGCTTTGTGTTGAAAATACTATTTAATGCAGACCTAGGGGCCAATGCTGTGGCATAGTGGGTAAAGTTGCCAGCATCCCTTATGGGAGCTAATTCAAGTGCTGGCTGTTCCACTTCCAATCCTGCTCTCTGCTGTGGCCTGGGAAAGCAGTAAAAGATGGCCCAAGGACTTGGGCACCTGTGCCCATGGGAGACCTGGAAGAAGCTCCTGGTTCCTGGCTCCTGGCTTCAGATCAGCATAGCTCTGGCTATTGTGGTCATTGGGGGAGTGAACCAGCAGACAGAAGATTCTCTCTCTCTCTCTTTCTCTCTCTCTCTCTTTTTCTCTCCCTCTTTCTCTTTCTCTGCCTCTGCTTCTCTGTAACTCTTTCAAATAAATAAATAAATAAATAAAATATTAAAAAAAAATACCAAGCAGGCCTAAGTCAATGCCTTGAGTTGCTTTTCTCCTTCATGATGTGTACTGCACACATTAATCAATTTGTTTATTTTTCTCTAATTATTTTGCTTATTTTGGGATTCTCTCACAATTAAGAATTTAAGATGACTGAGGGGGGCTGGCACTGTGGCACAGCAAGTTAAATCATCTGCCAGTGGAACCGTATGGGCGCCAGTTCTAGTCCCAGCTGCTCCTCTTCCAATTCAGCTCTCTGGTATGGCCTGGGAAAGCAGTGGAAAATGACCCAAGTGCTTAGGCACCTGCACCCACATGGGAGACCCGGAAGAAGTTCCTGGCTCCTGGCTTTAGATCAGCACAGCTCTGTTCATTGCAGCCATCTGGGGAGTAAGCAAGCAGAAGGAAGACCTCTCTCTCTCTGCCTCTCCCTCTCATTGTCTGTAACTCCACCTCTCAAGCAAATAAATAAAATCTTTAAAATAAATGACTGAGGAAAAACTGTAGTTACTCCACTTCTAAGTCTAATTACCTTCCACCCTTAGTGTGAGCAAAATAAGGCTAATAATTACACCTCTCTACACCCCAACCAATGTGCTCTATCACTTCAATCTTTATTTCAGTACAAGTTGTAATTTTGGTCCTCTATCAGAGCTATTCCTTATGTTCAAAGTGCTATTCCTTGTGATATGTGCATGGCTGATTTCTTCTTAGCACAAGACAAAGAAAACTGAAAGTCATTTTGTTGGAAATTAGTTGATTTTCAATAATTTGTAATGGTGATTACCCTCATGTGGATTATGTACCCTAAAAAGATTAAGGTTGAATTTATGAAAGTAAAAACTGCAGATTTTCTGTGGGATAGAGTTCTGTGTTTATCTATTGTTTATTGGTATGGTCTTTTGGTATTGTTGTTTGTCCCCTGGAGTAAATTTGGTGGGTGAAGTACAATTAGAGAGAAATTTGCTCTTGAGAGGACTCATAGAACTGATAAAGAAAGGAATTATATTTTTAAAAATTTATGAGAAGTCTGAGAAGTTTTAAGATTTCAAATGTTGTGTTGCATCTCTGTGTATGGCCAACCAAAGGTAGTATGGTTATTAGGTCAAATCCACATCATTTTTGCTCTTTATGTTTCACTATCATTAATATTATAGTCTACATTACCTTTTGAGACAGATTTTTCATGAGCAGTCAGCAATCATAGCCACCCATTTATTTCATCTCCTTCAAAACACCTCATTTAGTTTTACTCATATAACCTAGCTGTATCTGATGTTACAACTTTGGTTTACATCCTGTCCACTCTCATTCTAGGGAAATCAGGTTTCAAAGTTTAACTGTTTTTCCTTCAAGAACCATGCCTGTGATGAAGTAAATATTCAATAAATATTTGTCAGAAAAATAATTTTTTAAGAAAGATTTATTTATTTAGTTGAAAGAGTGATAGAGAGTAAGGGGGAGAGAGAGAGACAGAGAGAGAGAGATTTTCCATCCATTGGTTCACTCTTCAAATGGCCATAACTAGGCTATTGCCAGGAGCCAAGAACCCTATTTGGATGTCCCACATGCATTGCAAGGGCACAAATACTTAGGCCATCTTCCAATGCCATCCCAGGCATATTAGCAGGAAGCTGGATTGGAAGTGGAGCAGCTGGATCTTGACCAACCACTCTAATATGAGACTGGTAGTAACTTAACCACACTGATGACTTTTAAATGAATGGTCATCAGCCATAATGTGATTTACCTCAAACAATGATTGAAATCTGATTTTCTAATAGAACATTTCTTAAATCTGAGTATAATTTTCCTACCACTCCATTCTATTACCGATCTGTACACTAACTCCAGATACCAAGGTTTCTTTAATAGACCCATAATTATATGTAGATGTTAACCCTGACACATTGTTCAAGCTGATCTATAAATACTTAGCATATTTTTACTACACGAGTGAAATCAAATATCTATCGAAAATTTTATTTATTTTGAAAAGCAGAGAGAAAAACCGACATACAGAGATCTTCCCTCTGTGATTGCACTCTCCAAATGCCTTGCCTACAGTAGTTATGGCTGGGCCAAGCAAAAGCCTGAGTCTCCCAAACAGGTGGCATGGAGCCAAGTACTTGACTCATCATGTGGTGCCACCAAGACACACATTAGCAGAAAGCTATAATCAGGAGTAGAACTAGGAACTCCCATATAGGATGCAGATATCCCAAAGTGAAGTCTCAATTGCTTTATCAAACACCCACTTGCGAATATGTATTTTATTATATAAAATCTCACTAACTGCAAATGAATAGAGTAAACTTTAAGTTTTTTCTTCCTTAAAACTAAGCTCAGACATATCTTATCAACAACTTGGTTTTCATGCTCCCAGACTTATTTTCTAATTTATGTTTATTTACATTTTATTTGAAAAGCAGAGAGACAGACACACAGAGAGATAGAGTGATAAACAGTAAGAGATATTTCGTACACTAGTTCTCTCTTCAAGTGCCCACAACAGCAAGGGTTGGGTCAGGCCAAATCCAGAAGCCTGAATTTATTCTGGTTCTATATGGGTGGCTTGGACCAAGCTAATGGAGTCATCAACTCCTGCTTTCCAGGGTGCACAGTAACAGGAAGCTGAACAGGAAGCAGAGTAGCAGGGTCTCCAACAATGCATTGGGATATGGGACATTGTCATCTCAAGCTTTGACTTAACCTCTATGATAAATGGCTGCTCTTCCAGACTTGTTTTCAAATGAAGGCTTACTTTTCTCACCAGTGTTGGTTCTTCACAAGAATACTTCCCCACAAAAACCTTCTTTGACTCCCACAGAGAAATCTCACATTTCTGTTTGCTGATCCCACTCCCTGCTATTGTGCCTGCGAAAGAAGTGAAAGATTGCCCAAGCAGACACAAAGTCCTGGCAATGTGTCCAGAACTGTGTTTTTCACTATAGGTGCCCTTGCCATCTATTTGGGATATCCAGATAGAGTTCTAGGCTCCTGGATCCTTCCTGGTCCAGCACTGGCCATTGTGACCAGTTTGGGCACAAACTAGTAGATTCTCTTTCTTTCTCTCTCTCTTTTTTTTTCCTCTCTCTCTCTCTCTTCCCTTTTGTGTAACTCTGCCTTTCAGATAAATAAAATAAATCTCAAAAAATTAAAATGAAAATTTATATAAATTGGGTAGAAAGAAGAACCAGACAAGGTAGAACATTAAGAAAGTGTGACATTTATAAATTTCTCTAAATGGAGGAAATGAATAGAGACAAAGAGAAAGCAGAGAAAAATAGAAATGTAGAGGCAGTGGAAGAGTTAAAGACAAAGAGGGAGAGAAAAAAAAGGAAAGCAAGGAAGGGGGATAAGGAAAGGAGAAGAGAAAACATTATCAAAGAAAGCAAGTTGAGGGAAACAAAAATTCAGATTATTTGGAATGTTTCAGATTGTGTTAATTTTTACATTTCAAAGAGAAATTCTGTGTGTGTGTGCATGTGTGTATGTGCACCTCTCTAAGTCTCTCATGCAACACCTGACTGGTTTTACAGCTGATTGGCCAATTGTGTTAGAAAACTGTTCCCATGGTGTAAAATCTTTTCAGTTCACAGTGACAGGAGGAGATAGCCCCTGTGTCTTATGCCTTTACTTTAGTGAAAAACACAGTTCTGGACACATTGCCAGGACTTTGTGTCTGCTAACTTATTGACACAAGCATGTAGGGTCAATAGAAATTCTCCTTTGGTCCAAATTGAGTTGACTTCGAAGCCAGAAGCCACAGGCTTGAAAAGGAAACCCAGAGACAAATGAGGCTGAATGGACAAAAGAAATTGGGGAACCCTCTTTTACCACAGAAATGGAGCAGACATGTGTTAGAGGTGCTTGTATTTAACAATTAAACACATTTCATTATTTTACATCTTAACCAAGGAGAAAGTGTGCATTATTTATAGGAAATAAACAGAATGAAAACACAAGAAAAGAGAAGTCACTTTGACTTGGGTATTGGCAAATATCCAACTAGCAATAACTTGAAGATTTAATATTATTACATGCACAAAAAAATAAAGCCTAATGCTCATCCAAGCATATTTCAATCAAAGCTCTCTCTGGGAATCTTCCTACTGACAATACAATTTCGTGAAAAATAAACAATAAGATGCAGAAACTACAGTAAGCAGTTTAGGAAATTACATATCAAATATCTTCCTAAGAGCCTGCGGGTCTTATGAGCAGAAGTTTTGCCTAACAGGTCTCATTGCATATGCAGATTTAAATAATTCACTTGTTTAAGAAATCTCCTATTCTCTATTTACTCAAGCTCTTCAGCGGTGGGTTGTCGCCAACAGCCTTGCCAAGAGTCAAAGGAATAAAAGATTCTTTTTCTTGTTTTGAAGGAAGTGTTAGGAAAATAAGGAACAAGTCTGGGATTTTTCAGTGAAGTTAGGTAATAATAGTATACTCGGTTAAAACCTGCTCCCCAGAAGTGCGATTTCAGGAAAAAGGGCAGTTCATGTAGACGTGCAAACACAGATGCTGAATAGCTACATGGGCATGGCTACCTAGCCAACTGGTTATCCTATCTCTTAATGTACAGGTGGAGATCCTAGAGGGAGACACTGTCCAAGTATAAGCACTGGAATGAGAACACAGTCCTTCAAAATGTTATTTAATATTGTCCCTGCAAAAAGGTACATACATGTCATTATCTGTGTGTGTATATATAATTTATATATATACCTATATATAAATATATAAACTTAATGTATTTATATACTTTCAGATTTCTAAGCTATTTAATTTTTATTAATTTCAATAAATCCCCAGTTTCCTCAAGTACTCAGAATTTTGCTGATGATTTAGCCATTAATAGAACAGTAAAATAAAAAGACAACAACGATAAACTCATTAGATGTTCTCTAAAAGAAGAAATTAACAAAATCAATGTTGGTAACACAAGTTGTACTGAGGTATCTTATTTAATAATTTTCAGTTAGAAAGTCCAAATAAAAATGCTGATTATCCAAATTTTTACACTTTAAAAAGATGCATTTTTATTTCAGTTCCTTTTGTTAACAAAAGAATTATTGGATTAAACATGCATTGGAAGGCATATGAAAACACTTTTCTTAAATCACTTTTTTTTCAGACAGAGAGATCATAGTCTAAAGTGTTGTTAGTTATTAAAAAAAAAAAAGGGATGAATGCATGTTGTGGAACAGCAGGTTAGGCCTCCACTTGGGATGCCCACATCCTCCATCAAAATGCTTTGAATCAGATCTACCCTCTACTTTCATACCAACTTCCTTTTAATGTACAGGTCATAGCCCCAGTAGATTTCTGCCCACCAGGTAGCAAACCCTAAATGAGTTCTTGGATCCTGGCTTCAGTCTGGAACAGTCCCTGGGCAATAAAAAATGAAACAGCAAATAGAAGCTTTGTCCTCTCTATGTCTCTCCCTCTCTATCACTCTGCCACTCTGCCTTTCAAATAAATAAATAAACAGACACACAAATAATAAAAACTTTCAAAAACTTATAATAGGTGTACACTAAGAATGATGTGTTCTTTATGGTTTCCAGACTATTTTACACTTTTAGTTTTTCTCCGTAAAAATCTATATGTATTCTAAGACATCAACTGTCTTAACCATTATCATCATCATCACTGTGGCTAGGAAAGTGAAAAATTCTAAGTAAAAGAAATCATGCTACTGTGGTGGAGTTCACACACTTGGTAGGGTAAGTTGGCCTTTTTAAATGGAAAGCTAATATACAATTTGAAGTCCCATCCTATTCACTCAAAGTGGAGCCAGCACTCATATGGGATGCCAGCATTGCAGGCTGGCCCCTACTGATATGAATTTTAGATGAAGTCCTTTAATGTTTATGAGACTAATATAGCAAAATAATCTCTGGTGAAATTATGGTCATAATGATCATAAAGTGGATAGGAAATTTGGTGACCATTTTCATAGAAAATTGCAAATAATTTGATGTCCAGTTCAATTCCTATATTAAGTTTCTCTGCTCTATGGTAATTTATCTCAATGCGTTTCTCTATTATTTGAGGACTTATATAATTAGGCACTTAATTTATGATTTTATCAAGTGTCTTAGATTTGACACCATCTACCCTCACCACTAAATATGCATTCTTTGAGAAAAGAACTGATATCATGAATTGACTTATTTGGATAATAAAGGGACCATATTCAGAAGCTGAGTAAAAACTCATTAAATAATTTTGGGATGGTTAAATTGTTAGTTCATTGATGTCCTAATTATGAAAATGGAACTTTGTGCTTTGTACAGGAACAAATAGTATCACTAAAGTGAATTTTATTATTTATTTAATTTATTTTCAACAAACCCTTAAGTAGCCAAATCATTTCTAAATAAAAAGAAATCTTCCATCTCTCTGTTCTTTTCCTTTCTTTGACAGTAAATGGCATCTCTGTCCTTCCATGATGATGAGACAAAAATAATAACCCTGTTCAATTAAGCGTGGACTTCCAAGTCTGTCACAGTTGTATCAACTCGATTTGCAACATACTGAAAAGCAAATCTGCTTCTGTTCTATCAGGATTGGGGCATTTGAAAAACAATTTCAAGTTAAGTATGTGTGCTATTGGCTTTGGGATAAAAATACTAAAAATTGGGATGAATTATGACTTAATTTGAATATTGTACTGATTAGCTTGTGTTTGGTAATTCTTGATAAGGCTTGTCCCCATTCCCCTGGTAATTGAACACTGACTGCAGTAATCAAGGTAGTCCAATGTTCATCCAACATCAGGCCAGGAAGGAATGAAGTGCTTGGCAATAATGATGTATCTTGGAAAGCACATGCCTTGCATTGTGGGGGATAGGCTTGCTTCCTGGGATTAGTAGTCCATGGTGATTTTTATTATGTGGTTTTTGTTGACTGTGAGCTTTAAGACTGCTCAGCTGAGCTGCTTCAATGTTCTCATCTCCCGATCCCTCATTACTTTGAGCCAAAGATTTATTGTTCTCTACTTTGGAGGGTGTTGCTTGTATGCAATTATGTTGGCTTAATTGTAGTTCATTCTTCCTCATATATTGTTGTGTGACCTCTTGCTCACTTTATTGTGGGCTGTCGCTGTCAGGCCTAATCCCTGGGAAGATGTAAGTACATTAGAATTCATTACAAAAAGAAAGAGAAATACAAATTGGGGTGGAAGAAAGCTCACAAATGGGGAGGCAGCTTAACCTACTGCTACTGCCTATAGAGACAGAAAAACAAAACCTCTGGATAAAATGGTTGCCAGTGCAGCCCTGATCCAAGTTGCAACCCCATTGTCACCAATATAAAGTTCTATCATGGAAAACACTGAAGTTAAGCTGGGATAATCTTAGCAAATGTTAATGTGTTTGTCTCTTGCTTCTGCGTTCCCAGGGACATTTGCAAGGAAGGTGATTGAAAATGAAGTAACTAGGACTTGAACCAGCACTCTGCTATGGGATACTGGCATGGTAAGTGATGGTTTAACCTGCTGTGCCACAACATTGGCTTTAGACCCTTTCAGGAGCTGATTTTAGGAAAACATCAGAAACTCATTAACTCACACTGAGATAATTACTATATCCACCACATAGGTTATACCCTCATCAGACAGGTCAAGGTTTCTTAAGATTGAGCATGAATTAGAATCACTTGGATAGCTCATAAAACAGAGGGCCCCAACCACAGTATCTCCTCTGCAGCTGTTGTGAGGAAGGGGCTGAGAATTGCATTTGTACCAAGTTCTGAAGCAATGCTGATGCCACCTATGTAGCGATCAGACGTTGAGAACCAGTTAGCACATGAATTGCCTTCTTTCTTCCAATATTAGCAGTAGGAGCAAGCCAGCCTCCCAGCAGAGCCTCATCCAGACCTGTCCTTGCCTGGCTCTGTCCCTCTCTCTAAGACTCACTCTTTGGGTGGAAAGTTCTCTGGTAGCCTATATACAACCTTGGACTGCCTTCCATCAGCTTTGTGTTCCTCCTGGAAATATCTCTGTTTCTAAGATAACAGTAAGTACTGTTGTGGGAAAGAATGGATGTCTTGGATACAATTCAGTGATGTAAGCAGATATTTCTGCAACAAAACATAACTGCCCAGTGGCCTTTCCAAGCTGAGCCTGACCTCTCATGTGGTATGCCCTGGACTTCTGGGCATTTCCATTCCCCCACCTCTACTATAGGGGAGCACAGGCACATTACTGAGGACCCTTGAGATACAACTTTGCCTAAAATTGCATATGATACTATAATTTTTTCAATATAAGGTATTCTGAATTTTCCACCATTGAATAAACCACATTTCATGAACGTGATTGTCTCTTCTGGGATAATCTCTTAGATCATCAGGGGCTTTTCCAATTTTAAAGCTTAGATTTACTCAGTCTAAAAAATGTGGGCATGTTCTTTCTGCTTTGGCATGAGCCTGTTGCTATATTCACTCCTTAAATCATTTTTGAGTCTTGCTGTAACTTTTCCCCTTCACAGTTTTTGCATGTCCTGTACCTCAGTTTGGGCCAGGTATTGTCAATCTATTTTGGGACATTCGACCTATTGCTATTGCTCTTAAATTCTCAGTGCTTCCAGACATATAGCCAATGTGGAAGATGTAGAAGAAGTAAGGCATTGTGATGAAATTTTAGAGCAGACATATGCCTTGATAATTCCATCTTCCAAATTGATGCTTCCTTACTATCTTTAAAATCCCAGTATTCCACATGTTGCTCTCATTGACCTAGGCAAGTGGTTGGCATATAGAAGATATTCAATCAATGGTTGTATGTTATAAAAATGATTAGATTTATTTACCCCAAGGGTTTGCTTCAAATAGGTTGCTGGGTGTTCTTAGACTGACTGCTGGCATCTGAAGCTGACTTCACATAACATGTCATTGTGATGAAGGCTTTAGGAGTAAGTTTCCAAGTATTCCTTCAGGGGTATTCAAGGTGGAGCTGTGGAAAAACACAGACATACAAAGGACACATTTTCAGATCCTAGAGTTTGCCTAAGGCTTATCCCCCAGTGGTCTCCACTTGTTATCACCCTGCTTTGGCTTCTGTCTTTTTTGACTTGAATTTGAGCCTGTTTCAGTTATCTCTCTCCCTCCTGTCTACAGTTACCCATTCTGAGTACCTGGTCCAAGTCCTACCTACCCTGCTTCTAATCCAGCTTCCTGTTGATGCGCCTGGAAGGCAGTAGTTAATGACCCAAGTACTGAATTCTTGCCACTCACATGAGAAACCAAAATGGAGTTTTCTGACTCTTGGCTTCATCCTGGCCCAGCCAAGCCTATGCAGGCATTTGGAGAATAAACCAACAGATGTAATGTCTCTTGATTTTTCTCTGTCTCTGCCTCTTCTGTCACTCTGCCTTGAAAATAAATAAATACATCTTTAAAAAAAATCTTTTCTAGTTAGCAAAGTGCATTTTTCTCTTTTTTATTATACAATAACTTTTATTCTCATTTTCACTACTGCAATAATGATTCCAACAATAACTAATCATAGCTTGAAACTTTAATGTATTGTTAGTGATATACCTGAATTAAGAAAAGAACATTATGCAATTTGAAGTGACTATTAGGAATAATTAAGTTCCACTTCCAATAACATATAACCCTTGAAAATACTCACAAGTTCCTGTCAAAATATCTGGAAGTCTTTACCTACCTCTTCATTTGCTTTTAATTAAAAAGGCTAGAACCAACATTGCCATAAAATATATACATATATTTTTTAATTTCATCATTCATCATTCCATTGAATATTAGCATCTAAAAATGTAATATTTTATTTTACATTTATTTATTTCACATTGTTTTGAAAATGCAGACTAATGAGTTAATTATGCATTAAAATACTCTCAGAAATTTTGGTAATTATAAATAATATTGTTTCACTGAAAAATATGCAAGATGTTTTTTCAAATAAAAGATTTATAGACACATTGTCAGAAAAGTCTATTGGTGGTTTTACATAAAACTTCACTTTCTTGATTTTCTTTTTGCCATGATCTGATTGTTGAACAATTTTTCCTTGCATTGTAGTCACAATAAATAATAATTACAATAAATGATTTTTGAACAAATTGAGTATAATTTGAAATGACTCAGTCATTCCACTGTGAATATTTTCCAAAGGAAATTAAATCAGTATTTGAAAGAGTTTTCTGTACCTCCATGTTTATAAAAATTAATTCACAATAGCTAAAACACGGAATCAACTCAAATGTCCATCATTAGATGACTGGGTAAAGAAATTGTGGGATATATATATATATATATATATATATATATAAAATGGAATACTATTCAGGCATGAAGTGAATGAAATCTTATCTTTTGCAACAAAACAAATGCAACTGGAGATAATTATGTTTAGTAAAATAAACCACATATTTGGGGCTCCTTGATTCTCTAGTCATGGACAAATATTGGACCCACTGGGGCTAGCACCCAGGCACTGGTCTCCTTTGAAGAGAGGGGGTACAAAAGAAACTATGTCAACAGAGCAGAACAAACCTCTCTTCTTGTAAAAACAAAATAAAGAGGAGGTTTACCTTGCCCAACATGGGAGTCACCTTTCACACTCCCTTCATCCTGGAGCATTGAACAGAGCTCTCTGGCCATACCCACCACATGCCCCTGGGTAGTCACTGAAAAAGCAGACACTCCACTAAGCCACAGAGGAGGAGTTCAATGATATAAGCCATCACAGAGAAAAAAAAAAAAACAAAACAAAGAAAAAAGAAGCCAACAAGTGTCTCTACAAAGGCCAAGTAATAAATACAGCAATTCAAGAAACAAGAATAAGGAAGATGACATGATGTCCCCAAAAGAGTATAACACTTTAATACTAGAATGTAAAGATGAAGATATTAAATAAATGCCAGAAATAGAATTCAAAAAATTGACCAGAGGATTACTTAGAAGTAATCAGAGTCAAAATCATGAACTAATGAAATCCATACATGACATGAAAGAAAATTTCTCCCATTAAACTGCTCAAGAGAAATCAAAATGAAATTCTGGAAATTAAGAATTCAATAGAACAAAGAATTTGGTAGGAAGCTTTAACAACAGATTGTCAAGCAGAAGAGAAAGAATATTCAAGTTAGAAGACAAACCTCTGGAAATTTTAGTCATACCAAAAATAATAATAAATTATAAAACTAAAAAACACTGTTGGGAATCTACAGGATACTATCAAATGATCAAACATACAAGTCTTAGGAGATCATGAAGGTGTGGAAAGAGAGAATGGATTAGAAGGCATCTTGTACAGAAAACTTCCCTAATTTGGAAAAAGAAAGGGTCATTGAAGTACAGGAAGCACATAGAACTCCTAATAGACATGACCAGAAAAGAAAACACATTGTAGTCAAACTCTCCACAGTAAAACATAAAGATTCTAAAATGTTCATGAGCGTAATGCCAGATTACTTTCAGAGTATCTCCAATTAGAATCACTGCTGATTTCTCATCAGAAATCCTACAAGCAAGGAGAGAATTGCAAAATATAGTCCAAGTCTTAAGAAAAAAAACCTGTCAACTTAGAACACTGTACCCTGCAAAGCTCTCCTTTACAAATGAAGGTGAAATAAAAACCTTCTGTAACAAACAGATATTGAAAGAATTGGTCACCACTCAGCCAGCCTTACAAAAGATGCTTAAGGATGTGCTACACACAGAAATACAGAAATGTGGTCACCACTACAAAAGAAAGTGAACATAGAAAATTCCCCACTAAAAATACAAAGACAATTCAAAGTAAACAATAGGGATATTTATGGAAAAATGGCAGGGCAAAGTCATTACTTATCAATAGGCAGGTTGAATGTAAATGGCCTTAACTCTCCAGTTAAAAGACACAGATTGGCAGAATGGATTAAAAAATAAAACCCATCTATTGCTGCCTACACAGATACACATTGCACCAACAAAGATCCTTGCAGACTGAAAATGAAAGCATGCAAAAAGACATTCCATGATAGCAGAAACCAAAAAGAGAGCTGGTTTACTCATCCTAATATCAGACAAAATAGACTTTAATACAAAAACTGTTCAAAGAGGTGAATATCTTGTTGATCAATTCAATAGGAAGTTTGACTATTATAAATGTATATGCACCTAATTACAGGACACCTGGATATTTAAAAGAAATGGTAAACACTTTCAGGGAGACATAGAGTCCAATAAAATAGTAATAGGAGACTTCAATACCCCACCTTCAACAATGGACTGATCAAGCAGACAGAAAATCACCACTGAAATAACAGAGTTAACTGATAGTATAGACCAAAGGAACCTAATGGATATCTATAGAACTTTTCATCCTACAGATGGAGAATACACATTCTACTCACCAGTATATGAACTTTCGTCAGGACTGACCACATGCTAGGTCATAAAGCAAGTCTCAGCAAATTCAAAAGTTAGAAAATCATACCATGCATCCTCTCTGACCACATGGAATGAAGTTAGAAATAAACAACTCAGGAATCTATAGAACGTATGCAAACACATGAAGACTGAACAACATGCTCCTGAATGAACACTGGGTGATTGAAGAAATCAAAAGAGAATTAAAAAAAAATTCTAGTAACAAATGAAGGCAACAATACATCAGAACTTTTGGGATTTAGCAAACACATGTGTGAAGAGGGAACTTTATAGAAACTGGTGCCTACTTGGAAGGTACCAAAGATATAAACTATTAATGTACCTCAAGGACCTAGAAAAACAACAGCAAAACAAACCAAAACTAGGAGAAAGAAATAATTAAATTAAAAAAAATCAACAGCCTTTGTAAGCACAGACAATGCTATGGCTGAGAAGGAACTTCTAAGTTCAATCACATTCACTATAGCTACAAAAAAAAATCAAGTACCTTGGAATAAACTTAGAAATAATTAAATTAAATTAGAAAAAAAACAGCAAAACAAACCAAAACTAGGAGAAAGAAATAATTAAATTAATAATTAAATAATAATTAAATTTGAAACTGAACAAACTGTATTAAAGATCTGCAGAATGCAGAGTTTTTTTTTTTTTCAAAAAATTAACAAAATTGACACACCATTGGCCCAACTAATTAAAAAAAGAAGAGCAAAGACCCAAATCTATACAATTAGAGAGAAAAAAAGAATGTAACAACAGACACCACAAAAATAAGAATCATCATCAGAAATTACAATAAAGAGCTAAATACCAGCAAACCAGGGAACCTAGAAAAAATGGACTGATTCCTGGACACATACAACCTGCCTAAATTGAACCAAGAAAACATAAAAAAACTTAAACAGACCAATAAACAAGAAAGAAATTGAATCAGCAACAAAGACATTCCCTAGAAAGAAAAGCCCAGGACTGAATGGCTTCACTGCTGAATTTTAATCAAAAATTTAAGAAGAACTAACACCAATTCTTCTCAAACTCTTCAAAACAATTGAAAGGGAGAGAACCCTTCCAAATTCCTTCTATGAATCCAGCATCACCTTAATTCCTAAACCTGAAAATAATACAACAGAGAAAGAGAACTTTAGACCAATATCCCTATTGAACATTTATGCAAAAATCCTCAACAAAATACTAGCCAATCATATCAGAAAGATTCTCAGAAAGATCACTCACCCAGATTAAGTGGGATTTATCCCTGGTATGCAGGGATGGTACAACATTCACAAATGTATTAGTGTGAGACTTCACATTAACAAATTGAAGAAGAAAAAACATGATTATCTCAGTAAATGCAGAAAAAGCGTTTGATAAAAACACCCTTTCATGATGAAAATTCTAAGCAAATTGGGTTAGAAGGAACATTTCTCAACACAATCAATGCAATTTATGACAAACCCTTAGCCAGCATCCAATTGAGTGGGGAAAAGCTGGAACCATTCACACTGAGTTTCAGAACCAGATAAGGATGCCCACTCTCACAACCCGTATTTAATATAGAACTGGAATTTGTAACCAGAGTCATTAAGCAAGAAAAAGAAATCAAAGGGATACCAATTGGGAAGAAGGAAGTCAAACAATACCTATTTGCAGATGACGTGATTCTATATAGGGGATCCAAAAGTCTCCACTAAGAGACTTGGAATTCATAGAATAGGTTGGTAAAGTGGCAGGATATAAAATCAACACAAAAAATCAATAGCCTTTGTAAGCATAGACAATGCCATGGCTGAGAAAGAACTTCTAAGTTCACTCACATTCACTATAGCTACAAAAAAAAAAATCAAATACCTTGGAATAAACTTAAGCAAGGATGCCAAAGATCTATATGATAATTATAAAACATTTTTAAAAAGTAATAGAATAAGATACAAAACAACATAAAAATCTTCCATGTTCATGTTCATGTATTAGAATAATTAATATCCTCAAAATGTCCATACTATCAAAATAATTTTCAAATTCCATGAAATACCAATCAAAATACCAAGGGCATTCATCTCAGATATAGAAAACACAATGCTGAAATTCATATGGTTACACAGGGTACCCCAAGTAGCTTAAGCAATCTTATACATCAAAAACAAAGCTGGGGGCATCACATTACCAGATTTCAAGACATACTACTGCTGGTACCGTAGCTCACTAGGCTAGTCCTCTGCCTGTAGCACCAGCACCCAAGGTTCTAGTCCTTGTTGGGGTGCTGGGTTCTGTCCTGGTTGTTCCTCTTCCAGTCCAGCTCTCTGCTGTCACCCAGGAGTGCTGTAGAGATGGCCCAGGTCCTTGGGCCCTGCACCCGCATGGGAGACCAGGAGGAAGCACCTGGCTCCAGGCTTCAGATTGGCGTAGCATGCCGGACGAAACTTGCTGGCCATAGCGGCCACTTGGAGGGTGAACCAACAGAAAAAGGAATACCTTTCTCTCTGTCTCTCTTTTACTGTCTAACTCTGCCTGTCAAAAAAAAAAAAAAAAAAAAAAAAAGACATACTACAAGGCAGTTATAAATAAAACACCCTGGTATTGGTAGAAAAACACCTAGATAGGTTGCGCCGTGGCTCACTAGGCTAATCCTCTGCCTTGCGGCGCCAGCACTCTGGGTTCTAGTCCTGGTCGGGGCACCGGATTCTGTCCCAGTTTCCCCTCTTCCAGGGCAGCTCTCTGCTGTGGCCCGGGAGTGCAGTGGAGTATGGCCCAAGTGCTTGGGCCCCGCACCCCATGGGGAGACCAGGAAAAGCACCTGGCTCCTGCCTTCGGATCAGCGCGGTGCGCTGGCTGCAGAGCGCCGGCCATGGCGGCCATTGGAGGGTGAACCAACAGCAAAGGAAGATCTTTCTTTCTGTCTCTCTCTCTCACTGTCCACTCTGCCTGTCAAAAAAAAAAAAAAAAAAAAAAAAAACACCTAGATAGCCCAATGGAACAAAGTAGAAATTATAGAAATCAATCCAAGCATCTATAACTTACTTATCTTTGACACAGGAGCTAAAATCAAACCCTGGACAAGGGCAGTCTCTTCAACAAATGGTGCTGGGAAAACTGGATTGATTTCCAATTAAGAAGCATGAAGCAAGAACCCTACCTGACACCTTACACAAAAGTCCACTCAAAATGGTTTAAAGTCCTAAGTGTATGACCCAATACTATCAAAGTATTAGAGAATATTGGGGAAACCCTGCAATACATTGACATAGGGAAAGACTTCTTGGAAAAGACCCTAGAGGAACAGGCAATCAAAGCCAAAAGTGAGAAATGGGATTACATCAAATTGAAAAGCTTCTTTACTACAAAGGAAACATTCAGCAAAATGAAGAAGCAACCAACAGAATGAAATTATTTGCAAATTATGCCACTTATAACGGATTAGTAACCAGACTATATAAAGAGATCAAGAAACTCAACAACAACAAAATAAACAACCCAGTTAAAAATGGGCAAAGGATTTGAACAGGCATTTTTTTAGAAGTGGAAATCCAAATGGGCAAAGACACATGAAAAAATGCTCAGGATCACTAGCCCTCAGGAAAATGCAAACAAAAACCACAATGACTTTTCATCTCAGTCCTGTAAGAATGGCTTTCATAACAGAAATCAACAAACAACAAATGCTGGTAAGGATGTGGGGAAAAAGGTACCCTAATCCACTGTTGATGGGAATGTAAACTAATTGATTGTTGAACGCTTTTTCCTTACAAATAAGATTGTAGTATATCTTGTAGTTATAATAAATAAATTTTGAACAAGTTGAATATAGTCTGAAAATTGATCTACCATATGACTCAGTCATTCCACTTATGAGTAGTTTTCCAAAGGAAATTAAAATAACATTTGAGAGAGTAATCTGTACCTCCATTTTTATAGAAATTAATTCACAATAGCTAAGTCATGGAGTCACCCCAAATGTCTATCAGTTGATGACTGGGTAAAGAAAATATGGTATATATACATGATGGAATATTATTCAGGCATAGAGAGATTGAAATCTTGTCTTTCTGCAACAAAATGGATGCAATTGGAGATCATTATGCTTATTTAAATAAACTGCTCCCAAAAGATCATATATTCTCTAATTGGTTATAAGTAACATATCAAGTATAAAAATTATAATGTATATAAGTAAAATTAACATTTTAAGATTTGATTATTGTTTATAGTCCTTGTCTATATTCTTGAGAAACAGTGGTTTATTTAGTGTAAGATTAAGGCTGTTAGTATAAAGTAAATTAAAAGTATATAATTGTGAAAAATAAAAGAAAAATAAGAAGGAACGGGGAGGGAGGTGGGAGTGGGGTGGATAGTTTTGGGAGTATTACGATGCTCTAAAACTTTATATATGAAATACATGAAATTTGTTTTATTTATATGAATTTTTAAATGAAGGAAAAAAGAAAATTGATATCCAGCAAGAAGAAAAGCTTATTAAGGCATCAGATGGGTAAGATCTCTCTCCACTAGCCAGATCCTCCTTCCTGTTCTCCTATAGATAACAACAATGGTCAATTAAAAACCTTTCAAATGAGTAAGATTTCAAATAACATTGAGGCAGGATGTCCATGGTCATCAGTTTAACAGAGAGGCATGAGCCATGAAATGATAGAGGGAGAAAGAATAAATATAGGAAAGATTAATTAAATGACTTGTAAGCTATAAATCTGAATAGGGTCATCAAATTCATTTTAATATAGTGACTGTTGGGTTTAAAATGTATATATATACATTTAAATTGATAAATTGGTTGCAGTATTCCTTACTAATGAAATGTATTTCAGTGTAAAGCACAACAAAAACAAATACATTCTTGAATAGGAAATGTCATTTGACTTCTGAGTTGCAAAAGCTAACTTGTAATTGGGATTTCTGGTATACCTAGAAATGAAGAAGGAAGATCCAGTATCAATATTGGATTGCCAGATATGTAGAGGAAATGTACAGGCAGATTTGGAAACTTTTAATAGATAAGCTAGCCACTGATTTTTTAAAAAGGGATTTCTGTATCAAAATGAACTCCTTAGACAATTTACCTAAATACCATTCCCTATAACCTTGAGTTTGGGTATGACCAAAAGAAATATAGAATGTCCAAAGAAATGTAGACAGAAATGATGGGTGTTGCTACTGTTTGAATGTCCTCTCCAAAAAATGCTGAAATTAAGTTGCTTTTGTAATAGTGTTATGACGTAGGTCATTAGATCTATAATATCATGACTGATCTGTCATCATAGAAGGAAGAATGCCATTATCCCAGGAAAGGTTAATTATTACAGGAGTGTAGGATGAGTTCTGGCTGATTTCCCCTCTATGTATCACATGTGCTGACTGCTTTTCTGAGACATTCTGATGCAGCACAAAGCCCTTTGCCAAGTGCCTGGTGCCATGTTCTTCCATTTTCCAGACTTCAAATCTTCCATTATTTATAATGACTCTGCTGTGTTATCCTTCCCCCCACCCCAGGAACAATTTATTTAAGAACACAAATTTCATGTCTTTCATAAATACAACTTTAGGATTATAAGGATTCTTCCCAATCTACCTGCTCTCTCCCCTACACTCCCACCCTTCTTCCTCCTCTTCCTCCTATTTCCATACTCATTTTTTTGACTAAGATCTATTTTACATTAACTTGTTGATGCACATATGATTAACTCTGTAAGTGAAGAGTTCAACAAATTGTATGAAAAAAAGACTGTTCTTCAACATTTGAGCCAAGGGCTGTTCAGTCATTGTATCTTGAAGTGTTAATTTCACTTCTATAGATTACCTTTTAGGTGCTCTATTAGTTTTCACAGATCAGGGAGACTATATGATATTTGTTCTTTTGGGACTGGCTTATTTCACCAAGTATGATGTTTTCCAGTTTCATCCATTTTGTTGCAAATGACAAGATTTTTTTTTCTTTTTTTTTTTTTTTCTTACTGCTGTGTAGTATTCAATCGTGGACTTTGACTTTATTCTTCCCAATTTGTATTCCTTTAATTTCTTTTTCTTCCCTAATGGCTCAGACTAAAACTTCCAGGACTATATTTAATATCAGTGGTGAGAATGGACGTCCTTATTTGGTTCAGATCTCAGTGGAAACAGTTCCAACTTTTCTCCATTCAATAGGATGATGGCCATGGGTTTGTCATAAATTGTATTTGTTGTGTTGAGAAATGTTCCTTCTAACCCAATTTGCTTAGAGTTTTCATCATGAAAAGGTGTTGTTTTATCAAATATATTCTCTGCATCTATTCAGATAGTTATATGGTTTTTGTTTTTCAATTTGTTAATGAGATGTCTCACACTGATACATTTGCGAATTTAGTACCATCCCTGCGTGTCAAGGATAAATCCCAAGTGGGCCGGATAAATGATCTTTCTGTTGTGTTGTTGGATACGACTGACTATTATTTTGTTGAGGATTTTTGTATCTATGTTCATCAGGAAAATTGGTCCACAGTTCTCTTTCCCTGTTGTACCCTTTTCATGTTTGGTAATTAAGGTGATCCTGCTTTCATAGAAGGAGTTTTAGAGAGTTCCCTCCCTTTCATTTGGAGTTAGTTCTTCTTTAGATGTCTGGTAAAATTCATCAATGAAGCCATTCAGTCCTGGGCTTTTCTTTCTTGGGAGGGTCTTTACTACTGATTCAATTTTCCGTCTTGGTTATTGGTTATTTTCCCTGTGATGTCTTTTATCTTTGATTCATGACTCTGTGACTTAATGGAGTATCTGCTCTTTCCTATGAATACTCAGAAATGTGTGCTGGGTATCATCAGAGGGCTTTGCTCAGTGCTCCAGGGTGAGGGGAGTGTCTAAGGTGACAGCAAAGTTGGGCATGGTAAATCTCCCCCCCTCTTTTTTTACACTTGATCTTAGCCTTTAAAAGGCCAAGAAGCTATCCCTCCATCTTTTTTTTTTCACAAGGGAGGTTTGATTACCTCTGTTAGCATAGTCTCATGCTCACCTCCTCTCTTCAAAGGAGACTAATGCTTGGGCACTTGCCCCAGTGGATCTAATTTCCATCTCTGCTGCCAGAAGAACCACACAAAGGATCCGTACAGTCCTCAATGTGAATATGGATCCTGAAGCAATGACCCCCACCAGGGAATCAGGGAGCCCAGTGCATGTGGAGCTGACCACAGTGACTGCCCAGTGTCCCACTCATAATCTGCATGCTTCCACAAAGCCATAGTGTTTTCACAGTCCCAGCACACAAGGCTCCCAAAATTATAAGCTCCCAGCCCCCTGTCAGTTCTCTCAGCCAGACTCAGTCATCTCCTCTCAGTTGGTTCCTGGGCACATGGACATGAGCTGGCGCAGCTGTTGTGTGTGTCCAAAATAGTGCCTGCCCTCTCTCGGATTGTTACAAAATGCCCTTGCTGAGTGGTTAGGGAAAGATAAATGTGGCCCCCCTTTTTTCCCTCTAGGTTAGCAGGTATGCTGTCTCTTACAAGGCTCCAAGCCAGACTCCTGCTAGGCTCTTCTTGTGGCTTGAATGCCAGTGGCTTGGGCTGCTGCAGTCTGGTCTCACCTCACTCCTAAGTTTATGCTTAGACTCTTGGCTGCTGGGGTCCTGTGTTGTGTGCAAGCATACTTTTCACGTAGGTCCACAGTGTCCCTCTAATTTGCATGGAGTTTCCTCTGCCATTTCTCCCTAACTCTTCCCTGAGATGATGCTCTCTCCACTTTTTTTGAACTATCTTCCCATAGACCAGAGCAGTAAGCTCCCTCTGTATCCCACTATCTTCTGTGGTATTCTTTTATAGCTGCATAAAGATGGTGCACAATTCAGGTGTCTCCTCTGAGTAGAAATTTTGACACATTTTCTTTTCCTAAATTCAAGTGTAAGGCAACATTGGTTCCTTGGTCTGGAGATGAGCCACTAACTGGCACAAATTATATATTTATTACAAAAAGGAAACTCCAGTTGCTTTGTTCAAAGTCCTTGGGATTCAAGGATTTTTTTAATGCAGTAGAACCCCTCATATCCTAACTATTAATGGTCATTTAAAATATAAATTTCTAGGCTATATACCAAACTTCTTGAATCATAATGCAGAGCAGATGAAGCCAAAGATTCTCTATTTTTTTTATCAAGATCCTCAAATGTTAGCCTTACTATTTTTTTAGAATTCATAGTATATGAAAAGGCTTGTGAAAAATAGTTACAAACAATATGTCAAATTTAGATTACGGATGGCCCTAAATGCTAGACTTAGAACTTTGGCTTCTATCCTAAGAACATGAAAGACTACATATAATTGAGCAAAGGAAATTTATTTTTATGAGGTACTATGGATAGATGTGTGTGGATGTGAAAAACAATACAGCAGGTGCAGGTATTTGATACAGCAGTATAGATGCCAGCATCCCCTATTTAAGTGCCTCAACTGAATCCCAGTTCTGAATCCAATTTCTGTTTCATGCTAATGCACACACTGTGGTGGGAGGCAGCAAGTAATGACTGAAGTAGTTGTATCCCTGCTACCCACATGGGAGAACTGAATTGAATTCCAGGTCCCTGACTTTAACCTGATCCAGGCCAGGCTGTTGTGGACATTTGGGGAGTGAATGAGTAGATGGAAAATCACTGTCCATCTGCCTATGTCTCTCTCTGTCTATATCCTTTTCAAACAAGAACAATAAAGCACATTGACACTGTTGCCACATTCAGGACACAATGTCACTATTGTAGCTGTTCTAACTCTGTTATTGTGCTTTTTAAATACAGAATAATAACCTCTTAGGTGTATACATATGTTGGAGATGTGTAAGGCATACTGTTACTTTGGAATTGCACTTTAAAATTTATGTGTAAGTTGAAAAAAAATGTTTGGTAAAATAAACTATTAAAAATTTTCTCAAATAACGAATTGCTAGAAACTGAGAACTAAGATACTGAGGAACATTGAACTAACTTTCATTTTGCGTTTTTGTCTTTGTACTGAGGAGTAGATATCCTTAGAATAGTGATGGTAAATTTGCTAGGTGCAAATAATGGGATCTATCTATCTATGTATTTAGCACTACCCATAATATTGAAAAATTGATATATAGGTAGCTGGATTTTTATCTTTTTTTTCAAGATACAATATGAATTATCTAATTAAGTGTAAAGTAAACCATTCTACTTTTCATGATTCAGATTACACATAATTACACCTTTATCAAATCTCTTGCATCTTTCTAAACTTTCTTACCTGAAATTCTGTCTACATCAGGATGGAGTTGACCCAATATTTCTCTCATTCCTACCACCCCTACTACATTAGAATTTGACTCTGGTATCAATTTGAAAATTACATTTGCTTTACATATTTATGGGTTCAGACTGAATACAGAACATACAGGAGATTACTTTGAATCATGTCCAGATTTTCCGGAGCCAATCAAGAATGAAAAACTCTGTTCACTACACTGTTGTTGCGGCATTACTCCTTATTTTTAAATGTTTATTTCTTTGCTAAACGTATCTATTCCTGGCCCATTGAAAAGGAGATGTGGCATTGAAGCAATTTGTCTCAAAAAATAAAGGAGAATGAAAGACAATCTCTACATTCTGACAGGAAGATACGCTTACTTCCCACGTGGAACTGGTGGAAAGGGTGACTCCCCAGGGTTTGGAACCAACAATGGGTGGGCCAAACTATTGTTTCTACAACAGAATAATGACATCTCTGCTGGTAGGGAAATGGCTTTGGACAGTAGACAGCCAGTACCTGGCCTGTACAATATGTGGACTAAACAGAGGTGCGTGAGGCGAGGAAATGTTTTTAAAGATTTATTTATTCATCTGAAAGTCAGAGTTACAGAGAAAGAGGGAGAAGGAGAGAGAGATCTTCCATCCACAGGTTCACTCACCAGATGGCTGAAAAGACCAGCACTGGGCCAGACCATGGGCAGGAACCTCTTCCAGTTCTCCCACATGGATGGCAGGGGCCTAAACAGTAAACTTTCTTCCTCTGCTTTCCTCAGGACATTAGCAGGGAGCTGGATTGGAAGTGGAACTTGTGGCACACAAACTAGTACCCATATAAGATTCTGGTGTTACAGGTGGTGGCTTAATTTGTTTTGCCACAATGCCAGTCCTAAGGCAAGAGAAATTTATAAATAAAGAGCCAACACTCTTGGTCAAGCAGGTGGAGACAAATGTAAGTGTTGTGTACACTAGATGTCATTTTCCATTTCTATAAGGATGCATGAACTTTTCTGTACCCAGTCACCATTTGAGGAAGGAATAAATCAGTGAACCTATCTTTGAATTCAGAGAGATGTTAGAAAGTCAGTTTAACAAAATATTTATCTGAAATATCTTGAGATATTCTACATAGATTGATTTAAATTGGCAGAGACTTCGGTGATTTTTAATAGGTGTTTATGGGAGGATGTGCCGCCTTCATCATTAATAGGCATGCAGAGCAAAAGTAGAACAGTTTTCTACATTTCTTAATTTTACTCTACATTTTACTCTTTGCATCACTGAAGTCTGGAACATCTGAGAGTACAGAACAAGATACAACCTAGGACACTATTGACTGCCTTTGTCATTGTGTAGGGTCTTGTCTGGGAAAGAATATTACAGTAGAACAATCAAGAAATGGAGAAAGAGGACTGACTTTCAACGGTATCTTTACTACACTGACAGTGTATCCGCTGTGGGGCTGTTCAGATTCATGAAATAGTAAATCTCCGTTTCCCTCCCTCTCTTTTTCTGTGTGCCTTTAACACTAAGCCAGTTTGAATGGTATTGCAACTTACTAAAACAGCATTAGGGGCATGCAGCTGTTAAGATACCACTTGGGATGTCTGAGTCCACATTGGAGTGACTGGGTCTGAGTTCCTGCTCTGATTCTGCTTCCAGCTTCCTTCTAACATGCATCCTCGGAGTCTGCAGGTGATGATGTAACTTGTCACCCATGAAGGAGACCTGCATTAAGTTCCTGACCACTTGCTTCAGTCTTATCCTGACCCAGTTGTTGGGCCAGCCCTAGGTGCTATGGGCATTTAGGCGAATGATCCAGCAGATGGGAGATCTGTGGTCTGTCTCTGTCTCTCTGCTTTCCAAATAAATAAAATTAATAAGAAATAGCTTTCAAATAGAAGCACTTCTCCATTGATTAGCTGGGCAACCTCAAACAATTTATTTAATACTTTGGGTCTTTGTTTTCTCATCTGTAAGAAGCATCTTAGAGTGTTTTTACATTTTTCTGTCAAATCCATACAACATTTAGAGGACCCATTGTGTGTTTTCTTCATGGTACAACACCATTCTAAGAACTATATATGGACGATGAATACCTGGCTAAACTGCAATTTTTTTCCCTTATCTTCTAGGTCAACAGCATTTTCTGGTTATTATTCCTGGGGTATTCCTTTGTGCTAAAAAGATATTCCTGTTTTCTTGAAAGCTCAATGTTCTTCCGTATCACTGAAAGCTGAAGTATAGAGGAAAAAAAGCAGTTTAAATTAGTTTTTTTTTTTTTTTTTGGCTTCTCACTGCAGTAAAATATAATTTGGCTGAAATAATGAGATTCAATTGCTCATAAGTAAACTGCAGCTTAAACAATGACAGTTGGGCAGTATTTGTTGTTGAATCTCTTGCTTCAATGGCAAAATTTGTTATTGACTCATTTTTGATGTATTTTCTATAGATTAAGAATTTGGTAAAGGGGGCGAAGGAAAAAAATTACCGGAGTGCTAGGCTGAATTCTTTCAAAGTGCACACTAGTGTAAATCAAATTCTGATTTCTTTTTTAAGCACTTCTAACCCTAAGTTACTGAACATAGATTCTGGAATGCAAATCCAGTTATCAAATGTTTTTGTGTCATTTATTCTCCAATTATCTAGATTTAATTCAAATATTTTCATCTGTCTGAATTCTAATTAAATATGATTATATTATTGTTAGAAGAGTTCAGTCAGTCATTATTTTAGTGTGTTAGAAGGAAAAAGCCAATGCACATGGGTTGAAAATCACCTTTGAGGGGCCGGTGCTGTGGTGTAGGGAGTAAAGCCGCTGCCTGAAGTGCCGGCATCTCATATCGGCACCAGTTTGTGTCCTGGCTACCTCACTTCAGATACAACTCTCTGCTATGGCCTGGGAAAGCAGTAGAAGATGGCCCAAGTCCTTGGGCCCCTGCATCTGTGTGGGAGACCTCTCTCTCTCTCTCTCTCTCCTTTTCTCTCTGTAACTCTTTCAAATAAATAAATAAGTCTTAAAAATAAAACAAAAGAAACTTTGAGACACTTTACGGATTTATGTGTGTCTGTGTTTAAGAGAGAGAGAGAGAGAAAGAGAGAGAGAGACATACAGGTTTACTGACATTCCCTATTCATGCTTTGTTTGAGAAATAGAACGAAAATACGTCACTAAAATAACACTTCTAAGTGAGAGAAGGTCATTCTAATCATCTTCAGTCTCCTTTTGTAAACCTGTCTCTATATTTTTAAATGTCCTGATAATCTTGTCAGTTAATAGTCATTCTTCTGGAATGTTACAAAAATCAGAATTAAAATTTTTTTTCAGCACATTTCTAGAGAAAAAAATCCACAATCCAAAAACCAAAAGCAAACCTCTAAAACTGAGTGGGCAAGCAGTGGCTGAGCAGCAGGCAGCTAAACGAGGTAGACGAACGGTGCTGAAACTGGATCCCTTGAGTCTTCTCTTGCCTCTCTGACTAGGAGGGAGACCCTACATCAGCTTCTTAATGTTGTTATCTGCAGGAAGCCTCAGCTGTGGTGACTCAGTCACCTCATTCCCTCCTTATGAAAATGCTTGTCCTGAGAGATTAAAAAAATGGACTTGTCTCTAGGAAGGCAGTGAGAAAGATGATCACTCCATTTGTGTATGTACTTCAGCCTTCTCTGAACTGTGGGCACTGATCTTGATACTTTCAGACTCCTTCCTGGCAAAGCCTAACTGCCTTTTGTTCTAGTCTCTCAAAATGTTATTGCTTTCTAAATAAGAGATAACTAGTTGCTGTTGTCCAAGGAATTGTCCCACTCCAAACTTCACACTTTGAAATCTAATCTGGGATATTAAGAAGTGGTACCTTTAGGAGGTGACTACAGCACAAAGGCTGATCCATTGTGAACAGGATCAGCAGCATTATCAAATGCCCCTGTGCATGTGAGAAAATAGTGAGAAGAGGCTGTTTTTAAAGTAGAGAGCAAGCCCTCACCAGACTGTGAAACTCCTAATGATTTGATCTTGGGTGTTATATTCTCTATAAATTCATGTTGCTTATAAATTCCTTGATTTAAGGTCTTTGTTAAATTGGTGTAAAGAGATGAAGACATTGCATCACCAACTAGTCTTCTGAAAATCAAAATATATATTTTTTAAATAATTATTTATTTTTTTTTCTTTTTTTAACTTTTATTTAATGAATATAAATTTCCAAAGTACAGCTTATGGATTACAATGGCTTCCCCCCCATAATGTCCCTCCCACCCGCAACCCTCCCCTTTCCCACTCCCTCTCCCCTTCCATTCACATCAAGATTCATTTTCAATTCTCTTTATATACAGAAGATGAGTTTAGCATACATTAAGTAAAGATTTCAACAGTTTGCACCCACATAGAAACACAAAGTGAAAAATACTGTTTGAGTACTAGTTATAGCATTAAATCTCAATGTACAGCACACTAAGGACAGAGATCCTACATGAGGAGTAAGTGCACAGTGACTCCTGTTGTTGACTTGACAAATTGACACTCTTGTTTATGGCATCAGTAATCACCCTAGGCTCTTGTCATGAGCTGCCAAGGCTATGGAAGCCCCCTGAGTTCACTGACTCTGATAATTTTTAGAGGAGGCCATGGTCAAAGTGTAAGTTCTCTCCTCCCTTCAGAGAAAGGTACCTCCTTCTTTGATGACCCGTTCTTTCCACTTACAGAAAGAGGTAGAGCCAAAGAGAAAGAGAGAGAGAGAGGTCTTCTCTCCGATGGTTCACTCTCCAAATGACTGCAACGGCCAGAGCTAAGCTGATCCAAAGCCAGGAGCCAGGAGCTTCTTCTAGGTCTCCACTCAGGTTCAGGGGCCTAAGGACTTGGGCCATCTTCTACTGTTTTCCCAGGCCATAGTAGAGAGCTGGATCGGAAAAGGAGCATCTGGGACTTGAACTGGCACCCATATGGGACGCCAGCTCTGCAGGCTGGGGCCTTAACCCACTGTGCCACAACACCAGCCCCCCAAAATGTATTTTTTAAATCAAGATAATAAAGAGTGTTAAAAACCTACCCAACCTTCAATATTTACAGTAGTTTTATTTTTTTTCATTTAAAATTCTTTACTATTTCAATTTAAAATGCTAACTAAACTCTCCCCTTGATTTCTGTTCCAACTCTGTCTTTCACACTGCTTGGTGCTGTTACTTAATATTTTTATACTATTTATTTATTTATAATGTAGATTTTCAGAGAGAGAGATGTTCCAATTTTCCATCCACTGATTCATTGCCAAATGTCTGCAAGATCTGGGGCTGGGCCAGGCCAAAACTAGGAACCTGGAACTCCATCTAGGGCTCCCTACGAGTCACAGGTGCCCAAGTCCTTGGTCCATCTTCTGTTGTTTTCCCAGGTGCTTTAACATGGAGCTGTATTGAAAATGGAGCAGCAGGGTTGTGAACCAGTGCTTACATGAGATGCTGGTGTTGCAGTTGTTGACTTAACCTGATACGTCACAACACTATTAATATTCTATGTAAATTAGGTAGAACTTACATGCAATGTCATTATTTTTTGTCACATCTGAACATATACCTTCAGTGGTTGCTGTCCCTTGGAGCAAGTATTTTTAATAGTGGTCTTCTAGTTCAGAACACTGAACTCCACTTTCAGAATTTTCTTCAAAGCTTATAGCAAGTTTTTTTAAAAAGTCTCAATAGTGGTGAATCTTCATCTCTTACAGATGGATTCAATTTTTAGAAATAGCTAAAAGTCATTCAGAGCCAAGTTTAGTGAATAAGATGTGTGATCAAGCTGGGTATTGCAGTTTTTGGTTAAAAACAAGATTTTATTATAACCTAATGAGACTTATATTCTTGTGTTGCTCATAAATCGCCTCTGAGAGGAATTCCAAAACTGTTCTAAAACTGTACCATGGCAATTTTCTTTAAATAGATAACTAGTCTTTAATGTTGAGAAAGCTTACACTGGTCATATAGAAGTTGAAACCTAAACACATCATTTTATAGATGAGAAAACTGTGGCTCTAGAAAGTGGCCTCACTTGCCCAAGTTCAGTAGACTAAGGAAATAATGAACAATTCTGAAAATCAAATAGTAGAAAAAGATATTTAGGAAGCAGTCAATCATCATTTCAGATGGCATTGTTTAAATCAGGATGAAGAATTGTACATATTAAAATAAGACTGGTACATTCTTATAAACTAAGGAGAGGGTTAAGACATTGGTCTGTATGTAATTTTAAGTGTTCCAAAATTGTTTTGTGATTACAAAGCACATGGCTGGCATCAAGCTCCAAGAGACATCTTGAGTATGGAAAAATCTCATCAGAATTCAATAATCCTCATCCAAAAGGACACATGGTGTTTATTTGACTCAATTATTCATTTAAAGCTCTATTTGAAAAATATGGAATATTACATTAATATTTTGTCTATTTCAAACTTTCTAGAGGTGGAAGACTCATTATTGAAGAACTCAATTACAGCTCGAATCATTAAAATTTCTTTTTATAGCCAGTGCCGCGGCTCACTAGGCTAATCCTCCACCTTGTGGCGCCGGTACCCCGGGTTCTAGTCCCGGTCGGGGCGCCGGATTCTGTCCCGGTTGCCCCTCTTCCAGGCCAGCTCTCTGCTGTGGCCCAGGAGTGCAGTGGAGGATGGCCCAAGTGCTTGGGCCCTGCACCCCATGGGAGACCAGGAAAAGCACCTGGCTCCTGCCATCAGATCAGCGCGATGCGCCGGCCACGGCGGCCACTGGAGGGTGAACCAATTGCAAAAAAGGAAGACCTTTCTCTCTGTCTCTCTCTCTCACTGTCCACTCTGCCTGTCAAAAAAAAAAATCTTTTTATATTAAACTATATTTGCTATTTTACCTATATATTTTCCTACTCTTGAGCATGAAGTGCATCAGAATAAATATAAGCACTTTTTTATATATTTGATGACAACCATTAAGCAGTTTAAGTTGTCTTTTTTAAAGCTAAATACTCCATTACCCTCAAATATTATCCATATGAAGTAATTTCAAAAACTTATTCCCATGTGTATGGCTTTTATAACTTGAAATTCTCTTAGGAAATGGACACATTACAATTATTATAGTCCTCCTCAAAGCAAAAACAATTTCTCCATTCCTCTCTCGAAATCTGGGATCTTGAAGCATGTGTCTTGTAAGAGAGGTACAGCTGCCCAGAATGAAACTGCACTGGGCTGGGCTTTCTTTACATGGGAATTACAGACTCTATCAATGCAGGTCATTCCAAAGCAGCCTAAAGTAATATACTCATGAGAGTTTTTCCTCCTCTTTCAAGGTTTTCTGTTTTGTAATATTGAAAGTCAAAAATATCTAGAATCTGCCCTCTACTTGATAATATTTTCTCTGGATGCATATCTTCTCCTCCTGTGTACTTCACATATTAATTAAAATATTTCATACTTCTAAACACCTCATTTAAAATTTTATTTTATTATTTCAATTTTCTTTTGTTTTTTTTTTTTTTTTTAGAAGTCTGAGAGTTGGGAAGATGAAAGTTACCAGAGGTTAAATAAATTGTGTGTTATTATAAATCTTGTTTAGCAAAAACTATTTGAAGAACATCAGAAAATAATTGTTGAGTGTTTGCTTTTAAAAATAAGGCAAAACAAAGAAATGAATAATTGATTTTAATTTTTTTTAAAAATATTTTTTTCAGATTTAATAGGACATTGGGAGTCAGAGTGGGATAGTTACGTGAAACTAGTTTTGGGAAAACTATTTCAAAACTATATAGTAGTGGACATTTAGCCTAATGGTTAAAATGTAGGACATTTGTGCCCCACATTGGATGGGATTTGATAGCTGGTTCCCTTGTTCCTGATTCTAGCTTCTGGATTTTATAGATTACCGAAGGCAGCAGTGATGGCTATTTGGTGCCCTACACCCATGTATGAGACCTGAATTGAGTTCCAGATTCCAGTTTAAATCCCATGGCCATTGTTGATATGGAGGAGTGAACCAGCAGATGAGAGCATTTTTTCTTTCTGTATCTCTTTCTCTCTCTCTGTTTATCTGTATCTGTATCAGTATCTCTATCTCTCTGTATCTCTATCTATCTGCCTCAAATTAAAAAAAAAAAACTAAACAAAACACTCTTTAGCTCCGTATACTATGTAGCAAATTAGCTTTTTCCTGTGTTGATTATTCTGAAATAAAAAAAAACTATCTTTATATCCAATTTATGAAGTTACTTGTTCTTGCTGGACTTCACTTCTAAAAAGAGTGTTTTAGAATTAACTCTCTTGCAGATTTTATTTTTATAGATCAGTCCTGAATTGGACTGGCGGGAAATAATTTTTCTCAAAGAACAATTTTGCACTTTTCTACCACATCATCTCTAAATATATTTACAGATTCTGAGCATAAATCTCTGGACAGAGTAGTCTGAATTCATCCTACTAAACTAAAACCCTGAAATTCCGATGTATTGAATGTTGGATGTCTATTAGGTTCCAGATACTATTCCAAGCCATGGAAATGCATCAGTGAAAGAAACAAACAAGAGATTCCTTCTGCCTTTACATAAGGTACACTCTGTATCAGATTATAATATGCATCTTTTAGAGGAGTAACAAAAAAACCTCTCTGAAAGGTGAAATTTAATCTGAGATTTGAAATGATAAGGAAAAGTCACCAGTGAAAGTTTGGCAGAAGTATCTACAGAGATGTAAGATGTAAAAAAACATAAATGAATAATGGGACAAATTGTTTAACTTGTTTTACTCATTGTCTGATTGCCTTTCATCTGCCTTTAGCTCCCTATGTTTTCATTTCTAAGAACACACTGAATATGAAGCAAAGGTATGTTTCTCTAGTTATGTGTGCTGAAACATTCAAGCATTGAAAGATGCTGCCCTCTTCCAAGAGAAATATGTTCTACATAACATTTGACTGAAAAGTAATATATCATTTTCATTCTTGTATCCTTCTAGGGATTATATTCCCATGAATATTACAGACATTTAACAAAACCACAAGTATATTTTTGTCCTCTTGACCCCCCACTATTGACTATTAAATGAATTCTGCAGTTTGTTCTCCTATTTTGGTCTGTGATGTTTAATTTGATTTTATTTTCCAAATCGTGTGGAGCATGGTTCTCAGTTATTATATAAATATTATCTAGATTTTTTAAAAGAAGAATTATTTATTTATTTATTCATTCATTCATTTGAAAGGCAGAGTGACAGAGAAAGAGGTAGTAGGTAGGGAGAGATAGAAATAGATAAAGATGAGAGAGAGAGAGAGAGAGAGAGAGAAAGCTTCCATCTTCCATCTGCTGGTTCATTCCCCAAATGCCCTCAAAAACTAGGATTGATCCATGCTGAAACCAGGAACCAAGAACTCCATCCAGGTCTCTCACATGGGTGATGAGCACTCAAGTCATCATTTATTGGCTCCTAGGTGCATCAGCAGGAAGCTGAATTGGGAGCAGAGAAGCTGGAACTCAATCCCATGTACTCTGATAATGTGATACATGCATTCAAGGTTCCAATATAACTCTGCACCATAGTACTCACCCTTGGATGTTTCTTTCAGGGCAATTTTGGGTAAGATTTGCACTTAAATCAGTGGATTTTATTGAAACAGGTTGTCTTTCATAATGTGGGTAGACATTATGCAGTAAGATAAAGAAGTAGAGAGAACAAGGCCGGCGCCGCGGCTCACTAGGCTAATCCTCCGCCTAGCGGCGCCGGCACACCAGGTTCTAGTCCCGGTCGGGGCGCCGGATTCTGTCCCGGTTGCCCCTCTTCCAGGCCAGCTCTCTGCTGTGGCCAGGGAGTGCAGTGGAGGATGGCCCAGGTGCTTGGGCCCTGCACCCCATGGGAGACCAGGATAAGCACCTGGCTCCTGGCTCCTGCCATCGGATCAGTGCGGTGCGCCGGCCGCAGCGCGCCGGCCGCGGCGGCCATTGGAGAGTGAACCAACAGCAAAAGGAAGACCTTTCTCTCTGTCTCTTTCTCTGTCCACTCTGCCTGTCAAAAAAAAAAAAAAAAAAAAAAGAAGTAGAGAGAACAAAAAGATAACCCACCTTGAACAAGAGGCAGTGCCCAGCAAGTCGCCTTCAAAGTTTATCTGCAGTTTCAACTCTTACTGTTAGAAAATAGGTTGTCTTGAGTCTTCCGCCAGCTTCTCTATCACATTTTGGACTCATCAAACCTCCATGATTCTGTGAACCAATTCCTTATGATTTCTCTCTCTCTCTCTCTCTCTCTCTCTCTCTCTTTCTCTCTTACCCCTATCCTATTGGTTCTTTTTCTTTTGAGAATCCAGACTAATATGGGAACAATAAAACTATCAGGTCTCATTTACTAAATAGACTCTTCTTCTGATTTGTTCATTTTACTAACCCAAGTTCATCAAGATAGATGATGGGCTGAACACACAAATTGGTAATAAAACATTTTTTAAAGATTTATTTATTTATTTGAAAGGAAGAGTTACAGAGAGGCACAGGCAAAGGCAAAGAGAGAAGTCTTCTATCCACTGGTTCACTCCCCAAATGGCCACAACGAGCTGAGCCAATCTAAAGCCAGGAGCTTCTTCCAGGTCACCCACACAGGTGCAGCTCAAGGACTTGGGCCATCTTTTACTGCTTTCTCAGGCTGCAGCAGAGAGCTGGATCAGAAGTGAAGCAGCCAGGACTCAAAACAGCACCCCTATTGGTGCCAGCATGGCAGGCGGTGGCTTTACCAACTATGCCACAGCACTGGCCCCAATAAAACATTTTTATATGAACTCTAATGGGTCATAATTCACAGCAGTGTTTTTGATATAAACCCTTTGGAGGAAGAACCAAGCCCTATAGAAAAGTTATATAGTAATTGCAGGGGTGATGGAGCCATGCCCCAAAGTCTGTTTTTTAATTGGACTTTTAACCAAGGTTTAACAAGACGGGAGCAAATTTGTTCATAACTCTTTATATATAAAGCAAAGAGACATATAATATGATTAAAATACTGGAAAATGGCAGATATTTTCAAATAGGATTTGATTGTTTATAAATTTATATTTATATTTATATTTAATGCCTGAAAATGTTGGTCTCTGTTCTTTTTCTGATTTACTGTATTGCTTAAGAGTGGGAGTGGTAAGCAGAATACTGATGATACTTCAAGGAACTAAGATTCCTAGAAGCGATCTGATTTGTTCTAAATGATTCTGCAAGATAATGCCAAAGCCAGAACTGAGGGCTTCTGGTGCCCTTACTTATTCTTTACTATGCCATGGGGAGCATTGGGCATCTGCAGAGCAGGCAATCAGTTTAAATCAATTTAGTAAGGAGGCAAAAAATAAAAGTACCCTGTACTCAAAGGGATGAGTAGGTGCAACTCATGCTGCTTCCAGCCCAGCAGGTACATGGGAGACTTTCATGGCACACATCAGGAATCTTTGGCTTCAGATGGTAACAGCACTTAACGGGTGTTTGAAGTGCAGTTCCCCAGGGCTGACCTCACCTGCTTTAGTCACTTCTCAGGTCTGTAGGTGCTGGATGCCCTTGCATTGGCCATCTCCCCACACAGAAGTTTTCAAAGGGCTAAATAGAGACAAGGCTTTAAGTGGAAACATTGCTTATGTGAATACTATTTGTTTCCTTAAGGATAAGTGTTGGATGTGAGACTGCATAATGATTCAGAATCTTCCAAATGGGCCTAACAGAGCAGAGAAAGCATTTTTTCTCCCCAGAGAGGTGAAAATAAAGATAAAAAATGCAAGCTGAACTCTAGAGAAAATTCTCTCCAGGCTGGGATAGTGAATCACAAAACCATAGAACACAAAGAGAATTTTTAAAAAACTTTTTGCTCAGCCTCACCATTTCATGGAAATAGTTCGTACCGTATACAAAATAGATATAAAATGCCACTCATTATCTTCTGCAGTTTTCACAAAAGCCCTGAGAAACTAGAATTATCTTATTATTTCCCTTACTCTCATTTTCTAATTTCTTATTATCTTATTCTAGAAGCTGCATGAAGAAATACATAGTAATGATAAACCATAAGTAGGATAAATAATATAATAAATAATTAACAAAGTTTCCTTTCATGACATTCCTGTGCCTCCATCATGTCTGACAGATGATAAACACTTCAAAAAATATCTCATCAATGGATTTGTCTGCTGATCTTTGAACTTGATTATATCAACATGTTCAGTGAATTATTAAATATGCAGTGAAGTATCTGATATTAAATATTTTAATTAGTGGTCAAAATTGTTAGAACTCTTCATGATTAAAAGTAGCCAAATGTCCTTGCAATTATTTCAAGAAACAATGCCACTGGTACTTTAAGGCTTTTGGAACATTAATTATTGTAACACTTAAAGATACAGGTTATGTTCCAGAGCCAGATTTGTACTAGTGACACTAGCATGAGTGCAAGGAAGGAGTTCATGCTATTTCAAAGTCATTGACACAATTCCTCTTCTATGATCTGCCTTTTGGTAAGTACCTTCAGAGATAAGAAAGGAGATGCCAAGGGACTGTTATCTGAAGGATTGAGAAATAAATTTTAAAATCATGTTTGTACAAATAAAACTGAAATCAACTTTAATGTAAAAAGCATAAAAACATAAAATATATTGACTAAGAGTTGTTTCTTAAATATATCAAAACTACCAATCCAATGCTTACGCATTATTCAAGTCCTTAAGCCTCATCCAGAGCATCAACACATCTAAAATAATTTTTTTGGGGAAGAACTCTTTGCATTATGTTTTTTTAAGATATATTTTTCATTTATTCAAAAGGCAGAGTGACAGAGTGACCTCACCTGCTTTAGTCACTTCTCAGGTCCACAGGGGCTAATGTCCTTGCACTGGCCATCCCCAAATAATTGCAACCTTCAGAGCTGGGCCAGGAGGAAGCCAGGAGCCAGTAGCCTCCTCCAGGTCTCCCACATGGGTGTCAGGGGCCATGCACTTGGGCCATCCTCCATTGCTCACCCAGGTGCATTGGCAGGAAGCTGGATCCTAAATGGAGCAGTTGGGATCAGAAATGGCATCCATCTGCAATGCCTGCATTGCAGCTGGTGATCTAACCTGCTATGCTACTACACTCCCATTACATTTTTAAAAGAGATTGATTCATTTATTTGAAATGCAGAGTTACAAAAAAGGAGAGGGAGAGAGAGAGAGAGAGAGAATGCACCAGCGAGCTTCTATCCACTGATTGGCTCTCCAGATGGCCACAATGGCTAGCTCTGGGCCAAGCCAAAACCAGGAGCCAGGAGCTTCATCTCGGTCTCCAACATGGGTGGCAGGGGCCTAAAGACTTTGGCTGTCTTTCATTGATTTTCCCAAGTGCTTTAAGCAGGGTGCTGCATCAGAAAGTGGAGCAGCTGAGACATGAAACAGCACCTATATGGAATGCCAGCATTGCAGGTGGTGGCTTTTATCATCATGCTACTGTGTCAACTCCTGCATTATGTTGTTTTTCTTCAATATTTAAACAGTAGATGGAAGAACAGAAAGCAAAGTATTTTGTCAAAAATTCTACAAACTTGGCTTACAGTGCTGAAAAATAAACTGAAGAGTTACCATACATTAAATAAACTACCAGACTGAGGATAGCTCAACTTTTCCCTGAAAAGTATTTCAGAATAAATGGCAGCTCATGAAGAATCCATGTCTGGGGAATGCATATGGCTCAGCAGTTGCGACATTGCTTGGGATGTCCACATGCCATATTGGAGTCCTTGAGTTTGAGCCAAGGCTCTGCTATCCATTTCTGCTTCCAGCTAAGGTACACCCTGGGAGGCAGCAGCTGATGGCTTAAATAGATCCCTGTCACCCATGTGGGAGATGCAGATTGACTTCCATCTCCTACTTTTGGCTTGTCCCAGACCTGGCTGTTGCAGGCATTTGGGGAGTAAAACATCAGGTGAAAGATCTTTGTATGTCTCTCTGGTTCTGTTGCTCTGTGTTTTTTTCCACCTTTCAAATTACGCATATATTTGTATATTATATATATAATAATATATTATTATGTATAATATACACATTGAATAATATAATGTATAATATATACAATGTATATAATGTATAAATATATTATGTATACTAATATACATATATAATAGTATAATATATGTTTGTATATATGTATTTGTATATTTATTTATATAAATATAAATTGTGCTTAAATTCTGGCTTGTTGTAGTTTCTGGTTCATACAAATTCCCATTCAATGCTTTGCTTAATATTGCGAATTTCTCAAATTGACTTATCTCTGGCACCTTGGCTTGCCCTGAAATGATATGGAAAGTGAGGTTTGGTGATTTGATTTGCTTTTGAAATAAAGTACTTTGGTAAGTCTCAGAAATCAAGTGCACCAATGAGATTGAGTGAATTCTATTAAGATTTTCTTTTCAAATGAGAAATGATAATGTATTTTGATGGATATTAACTAATTTTAGTGAGCATATGATATGTTTTCCATATTATACCAAAGGGATGACAAAAGGTAGTTTGAGAATCTCATGGTCTGGACATAGACAATGACTCACAATACAGGGCAGTAAGTGCTATAATAGAAATACAAAAGAATGTCATGAGAACCCAGAAGACAGAATGACTTGTAGGTTTATTTAGACTGAATTCTGGCTCAGAATATAGCATATTCTGGTAGATACCGTAAATGCTCTTCAGAAGAACATATATTCTGCTGTTATTTTATAGATGATTCTATAAACGCCAGCTTGGACTCATTGGTTATTAGTGCTACACTATTCTATATATTTTTAGATTTCTTGTCTACATGCTTTATCAATTATTGAGAAAGGGGGATTGAAATCTCAGACTACATATAAGGATTTGTGTGTTTCTTTTTGTTGTCATATCATTTTTTTAATCCTGTGTTTTAAAGCTTCCCAGGTATTTTAAAATTATCTATTTATTTAATCTACTTGAAAGTTAGTGAGGCAGACAAAAAGAGGTGTTCCATTTGCTGGTTCACTCCTCAGAAGACCTCAAAAAGTCAGTCCTACTAGGAACTTAATCTGGGTCTTTTCCATGTGGTGGCAGACTCAAGAACTTGATCCATTATTTCCCACCTTCCAGGGCACACATTAGTAGGGAACTGTAATCAGAACTTGTACAGGACTTGAATCTATGTACTTTAATATGAGATGGAGGTATCTGAAATGGTGTCTTTTTTTTTTTTCTTTAAGAATTATTTATTTACTTGAGAAGCACAGTTACAGACAGAGAGAGGGAGAGAGACAGAGAGATGTCTTCCATTTGCTGGTTTACTCTCCAAGTAACTGCAAAGACCAGAGCTGCACCAATCTGAAGCCAGGAGCCAGGATGTTCTTCTGGGTCTCCCTCATGGGTACAGGGGCCCAATAACTTGGGCCATCTTCCATGCTTTCCCAGGCCATCAGCAGGGAGCTGAATCAGAAGTGGAGAAGCTGGGACTCTAACCAGAGCCCATATAGGATGTTGGCATCACAGGTGAAGACTTAGCCTGCTAGACCACAGCACCGGCCCTCACAAATAGAATCTTTTTTTTAAGATTTATTTTATTTATTTGAAAGAGAGTTACAGAGAGAGGTAGGGACAAAGAAAGAGGGGTCTTCCATATGCTGGTTCACTCCCAAGATGGCTGCAATGGCTGGGGCTGCACCGATCTGAAGCCCGGAGCCAGGAGCTTCTTCTGGGTCTCCCACATGGGTGCAGGGGCCCAAGGACTTGGGCCATCTTCTACTGCTATCCCAGGCCATAGCAGAGAGTTGGATCTGAAGTGGAGCAGCCAGCTCTCAAACCGGCGCCCATATGGGATGCCAGCGCTTCACGCCACGGCTTTAACCTGCTGCATACAGCGCCAGCCCCACACAAATAGCATCTTAAACTTTATGCAAAATATTTGCTCTGTTTTTGTGTTAAATGTGTAGAAATTTATAATTATTACAAAATTTGGAATTGACTTATTTATTATTATTAAGTAAATCTCTCTATATTTCATTATGATTTATTTTAAAATAGTATGTCATTATTCATTCTTTTACTTTTAGCACATTTGTGCTTTTATATTTAAAATGAGTTTTTCTTAAGTAACATAGAATTTTGTGTAGCATTTTCTTCCAATTAACAATGTCTGACATTTATTTGAAGACATAGACCACAGTCATCCCTTGGTACCCATGGGGATTCATACTTGGACCTCCATCACAGATACCAATATCTGCAAATGCTAAAATCACATATATAAAATGTCATATATATGCATATACCCTATGAACTTTCTCCTCTATTGGTTAAATCACTTCTATATTGCTTATAATGCCTAATAACATAAATTCTAGGAAAACAGCGGATACATAATATAGGGAATAATGACAAGAAACAGATACGTTCATGTCCTATACAGAAGTGGTTCTTTTGGTTTTGCTTTGGGTTATTTTTGGTCCACATTTGGTTGAATTTATGAATGCAGAACTTGCAGATATAGAGAATAGACTATTTACATGGAATCTGCTTATTGACATGGTTAGGTTTAATTCTACTTGGTCTGCGTGTTTTTGTTCCTATTTCTTCTTTTTTTTTCTGCCTTTTGAAATAATTGTTTTTATGATATTATTTTATCTTCTTTTGCCTTCTGTTTTTCAGATCTTTGTTTTGTGACTATAGTTCTTGTTTAGGTTTTATCTTTATAACTGATTTAACTTATGATGTTTTCCTTCTGTTGATATTATGCCAAACATGTTATAATAACCAATTGTTTAATCCACATCTTGCCTACTGATTTTTAAACCAGTTTTGCTTCTATTATAAACACTTTAATATATTGTGATTATTTTTGTCTTAAACAGCCCAACATTTTAAAGATCTAAATCATAAATTTATTTATTCAAATTGTTAATGTTTCCAAAATTTTCTTTAATTCTTTATATACATCTAGATTTTTCTTCTGCATAAAGGATTTCTTTTAACCTTTCTTATTAAATAGGTATGGTGGGAGTTATTTCAGCCTTGTCTAGTTGAAAAGATCTATTTCTAATTCATTTTTAAAGAAACATTTCGGTCCGTATAGATTTCCAGACTTTGTTTTTCTTCAAGCATTCTGCAGATGGCTTCCCACTCTCATTTCTCTTGGACCCAACTAGAAGTTTGCTGTCATACTTGTTTGTTCCCTTGTTCAAAATTTGCTACACCTGAGCTACTTTAAGGATTTTCCTCTTAATTAATCATTTTTAGCAGTTTTATTCTTATGTGACATGCTAAATTTCTTTAATTTGGAGTGCTTGGTGTTCTTTGAAATCATTGGATTAAGGGATTTGGATTTCCTCAAATATGGGGAAAATATAGCCATTATTTCTTCAACTATTTGTTTCTGTCTGACACTTTCAATGATTTCAATTATAGTTCACTTATTCTGTGTTCACTTTTTTCAATTTGTTTCTTTTCTTTTAGTTTCATTTTGGAAAGTTTTTATTGCAATCTCTTCAAATTCCATAATCTTTCTAGAGTAGTGTTTAATCTGCCATTAATCCCATCTGTTTTATTTTTCATTATGAACTTTACAATTTTAATCTCTGGAAGTTCTATTAAGTATGTGTTCATGCTTTTCATGTCTCTACTTAACATGTTCATTCTTTCGTCTTGATTGTTGAACATTAACTGTTTTAGTGTCAATTCTATTAATCCTGTCATCTGTGTAATTTCTGGGTCAGTCACCTTTGACTGATTTTTCTCCTCATTATGAATTTTATTTTCTTGCTTCTTTACATGCTTAGTAACTTTAATAATATACCAGTCATTGTAGATTTTAACTTGTTGGGTGTTGGATATTTTTGTATTCTTATATTCCTGTAAATATTATGGGTCTTTGTTCTGGAGCATGGTTGAATCATTTGAAAACATTTTGATACCTTCATATCTGGCTTTCAGGCTTTCTGGGGCAGAAAATATTAAACATTCAACGTAAGGTTATTTTTTTTTCTGTTTTATTGAGGAAAGACTCTTCTATACCTGGTGCCCAGTGAATTATAAAGAATTTCACATTGACTGATATGAACACAAACTATTCCTGGACTCGTATAAGATCTACAGGTTGCTTTTTCTAATCCTAGGAAATAAATTTTCCCCAGATTAAGGCCACTTCCTCACATTCACCTTTTGATCAGTATCCAGGTGAATATTCAAGTGGTTCCCTTAGCAGATATATAGAATGGACTCTTTTCTTAGATATTCTTCCCTGCCACCCTTAGCTCTCTGGGTTCTCTGGATTCCAGCTACACATCATCAATTCTGAAAACTTTTTGAGATCCTTTTGGGTTCTCAGGCCTTATGCCACAGCCTGGAAAACTCTCCTGGCAACCAGTGGAGAAATCCATAAGATGTATGTAATTTAATCTTTATATCTCAAGGATCAATACCCTTCATTGATTGATGCTCATCATCTTGAAAATTATTGTTTCCTATATTCTGTCTATATTTAAATTGTTTCAGATGGAATAGTAACTCCAATCTCTTGCCTTCATCTTGCCTAAAAGAGAAAAAAATCCCATATCCCAGTATTTTTGTCAAGGATTCTTCACAAACCTTAGCTCACTTGGATTACAAGTAAAATCAACAGAGCATATACATTTGTTTCTCTGCTAAGTTTCTGCTTGTCAACAACATGTTAAAGTATTTCTTTGGACTTTATTAGACATCTAGAGTGATATCTTGACTAAGAGTCTTCCTTTCCTTCTTCATTTGTTCCTTCCATCTTTCTTTCCCTCCCTCCCTGCCTCCCTCCCTCCCTCCCTCTCTCCCTCCCTCCCTTCCTTTCTGTCCTTCCTTGGACAAAACTTAAACATACGGTCATTTCAAAAGATAAATAAGAACTATCTTATGACTTTATTTTGATCCACCTGAAAAAAAATTACCTTTAACATTTCTAAAGGTAAGAAAATTGACAAAGCAGATACACATTTTAAAGATAAACCAGAAATGTGATGCAGGGAATTTAGATTGTGAGTGGTCTAGGGAAGTGGGAAACATGGGACTTCCTATGACATAGTGTGAGTGACAGACTTTAATATCACTGGGTACACAGAACTTGGAACTTGACCTATATTATTAATAAATCCATAGTACAATGAAGCACTTTGTAAGAGGATTTACCTCTACGTATTTCATATTTCCAGAGTCAACTTTCTGGGGAGTATGAGTGGAATCCAAAAAGGGAAATTTATTAAGTTGATCTTGATCTGGGATGGGAAATCTTTTCAAATCTAAAATCTCTCCAAAGCAATGATTCTCTAGTTCTTTATTAATACTGTACTTTGAAAGATAGGAAAGGCAGGAACCATTCACCTTTTGTGTCTTTGTTCTCGGGAAGTTTGGAATAAGTTGTTTCTTGTTTCATTTGCATTTTGTATCATGTGACCTCATGATACTCATTTGTCCAACAATGTGCCCACTCCATACCAATATTTCTCACTATAGGTTATCTGACTGTGCATTTAATTTGGAAATGATTTGTGATGATGCTCAATGTCTCTCATCCTGGCTTTGTTAAACAGCTACCCTATGCATGCTGAGGATCACTGACTTTAGGGGAGGTTACTAGGCTCCGTGGAGGGCTGTAATTGTGTCTCCAATGGGTGAGAGTCCTGAGATCTGCTGGAGGACAAAGTGGAAATTACGACAGTGTATTTTATTCCATTCATCATGTCATGCTTGTTAGCATGCTGTTTTATAGCCACATTGCTCCACAGTAGAACTATTCCAGTGTGTAAATTCTATGTTTTTAGTTTCATTTGAAAAAGATAAGGTATAAAGATAAACAAGTTTATGTTTCTCACTCATCAACAAGAATTGTCCCCAGTAGGTCACAAGTGATCAATCAAGATAGCACAAAACTCCTCCCCAATGGACACCAAATATATTATCTGCAAAGAGGGAAAGAAACTAATAAGTAAGATTTACTAACTAGTGCTCAATTCCCTCCAACTTCTGAAGACACATTTGAATTGCCAGGGACAGACCTTGATGCTTCAAAAAATAATCTCTGCTTGTTGCTTGGTTTTTTGGACAGAGAGTGAGGATTGGGCCCAAAACTATCGAGAATGTAGCTTTTATGTCATATATTTCCTGGTCAAGGCACTGTGAAACTCTGTCCTACCTCTAAAGGGCTACATATATTTGTTGTGGATTTCAAGTAAGTGAAAAAAAAATCATTCATTTTTTTCCTCATAATTTTTAAATATGAGGAAAGAAGACAGATTAGACATCTGATTTTTACTGTTGCAATTTTTAAACCATTGCATCAATCAAAACAGTATTTATTGAATATCTAAAAGGTATGCATCCAAGTACTACAAGCAGTGTAAATAAAAGTGAAGGAGAACATACTGCAGCTCTGATCTTGGTCGATATGAGTTTACAATAATTTAATACTTTAGGTAATAAGTAACTATAATTTATTGAGTACACACACATATAATTGCTAGATTCAGTATTAGATATTTTATATTTATCTCTAGGCCTCATAGCAAGTTTTAAAAGGTGTAAAACAATCTTTACCTTATGAATTAAGAAACTGGTTGCTAGACCTATTTAAGTAACTTGTCCAGTCACACAGTTTTTAAGCAAAAAAGCTGGGATGAAAACCTATATCTCTCTATTGCCCAAGTGTGAATTCCACCACACCAAACTAACTTTTTACAATATTTTCCTTTGGTTGATGTAACAAAGTTCTACATCTTGGTGGCTTAAAACAACAGAAAAGTACTCTCTGACATTTCTGGAGGCCAGAAGACTGAAAACAAGTTTCAGTCGCTCTGAAGGAGTATCCAACCTTTGTTTTTCCTGTAGCTTTTTGCGCTGCCAGGGACAAGTTGGTGTCAATTGTCTTCTAGACATCTTACTTCAGTCTCTGTAGTTTACATCTGCCAAGTACATTAAATGTATATATGGAAGATGTCCTAAACAGCACTCTGGCCTCAGAATCAGCCCTTAAGGCATGCAGATCAGGCTGAAAAGCCCATGAGAGTATTTCAGGCATGGAAAGCCAAGACACTCTGACAAAAAACAAAACAAAACAAAAAAACAACAACAACAACAAAAAAAAACAAACCTAAATGAAAGATCTCCGTGAGTGAGATCCCAGTGGAAAGAACGGGTCATCAAAGAAGGAGGTACCTTTCTCTGAAGGGAGGAGAGAACTTCCACTTTGACCATGGCCTTGTCTAAATATGATCAGAGTCGGTGAACTCAGGGGGCTTCCATAGCCTTGGCAACTCATGATAAGAGCCTAGGGTGATTACTGACACCATAAACAAGAGTGTCAATTTGTTAAGTCAACAACAGGAGTCACTGTGCACTTACTCCTCATGTAGGATCTCTGTCCTTAGTGTGCTGTACATTGAGATTTAATGCTATAACTAGTACTCAAACAGTATTTTTCACTTTATGTTTCTGTGTGGGAGCAAACTGTTGAAATCTTTACTTAATGTATGCTAAACTGATCTTCTGTATATAAAGAGAATTGAAAATGAATCTTGATGTGAATGGAAGGGGAGAGGGAGTGGGAAAGGGGAGGGTTGCGGGTGGGAGGGACGTTATGGGGGGGAAGCCATTGTAATCCATAAGCTGTACTTTGGAAATTTATATTCATTAAATAAAAGTTTAAAAAAAAAAAAACAAAAAACAAACAAACAAACAAAACAAAACAAAACAAAACAAAAAAAGTTAATGGAGGGGCCAGAGCTGTGAAGAGCAGGTAAAGCAGCTGCCTGCAGTGCTGGCATCTCATATGGGTGCTGGTTCGAGTCCCAGCTGCTCCACTTCTGTTCCAGCTCTCTCCTGTGGCCTGGGAAAGCAGAAGATGGCCCAAGTCCATGGGCCCCTGCAACCGCATGGGAGACCTGGAAGAAGCTCTTCGCCCCTAACTTATGTTGGGTGCAGCTCTTGCCATTGGGGCCAATTGAGGAGCGAACCAGCATATGGAAGACCTCTTTTCCTCTCTCTTTGCCTCTCCTCTTTCTGTATAACTCTGACTTTCAAATAAATAAATGAATGTTTTTAAAAAAAATAAAAAAGAAAGTATTCTCTACTGAATATCTCAACACTTTTCACACAATATTTCTCCTTTATGTATGATACTGTGTTTTTACATTTTCATAAAGTCCTCATTTATATTGAATTTGACTCTATCCAAATACAGTGTGTAATTGTCTTAACTGATTAGGAATGCAAAGACTCAATTTCCTAATATGATCACATTCATAGATACTGGGGATTAGGACTAGAAAATATCTTTTTGAAGAGCACAAATTAAGCTCATAACATTATTGAAGTCCACTATATGTTGTATTTTTCAGTTTGCTACACTAGGAGCACATTCTTTGGGACCCAGATTCTGGCACATAATAAATACTCAATAAGCTGATGATGGATATCATTAGTCCTAGTAGTACAAGATCTTCATGCATTAGAAACTTAGATTTAGCCTTGAAGTGTCTCCTGAGTCTTTTTTTTTTTTTTTTTTTTTTTTTGACAGAGTGGATAATGAGAGAGAGAGAGACAGAGAGAAAGGTCTTCCTTTTGCCGTTGGTTCACCCTCCAATGGCCGCCGCGGCCAACACGCTGCGGCCGGCACACTGCGCTGATCCGATGGCAGGAGCCAGATGCTCTACCTGGTCTCCCATGGGGTGCAGGGCCCAAGCACTTGGGCCATCCTCCACTGCACTCCCTGGTCACAGCAGAGAGCTGGCCTGGAAGAGGGGCAACCGGGACAGAATCCAATGCTCCGACCAGGACTAGAACCCGGTGTGCCAGCGCCGCAAGGCAGAGGATTAGCCTAGTGAGCCACAGCGCCGGCCTTCTACTGTATATTCTTGATAACAATATTACATAATTCAAAAATCGAATGCATATTAAGTCAATTATTCTCCGCGTATTAAATAAAACTAGTTTTGTCTGACTTGTTTCTTCTCACCTTATTTTTTTCTAAATCTAAAGTTACACATACCACTTCAAAATCAGTAAGTCTGAGAAGTATTGGGGAAGATAAATTAGGAATAGCAAAATGTATTTTTGTCTCCTGAGTCTTAACTGTGAATGAAGATCAGAGGGTTTCCCACTAAGGAAAAACACATCTAATATTCTGATGAGTGAATTCCATTGCACACAATTACTTATCCAAATGTAACTGAACAACTTTAGAGTCTGTTCATAGAGATAGAATACAGCTTATAGAAAAACACTTAACAAACAGGTACACAGCACTTGTGCTATTATGAGTGACAAATGGTATAAAGAGGAAATATATTGTACAGATTATATTTAATAAAAGTGCTTAACACAAACCTTTATCTAATTAAATATTATTTTGGTGTGAGAGAATTCAAGAAATTAAATATATGCAGATATTTGAAAGTATTCAAAGTATTGAAAGCATTCCCAAATGACTTTTCAGAAAATTATAACATTATAGTTAAATGCATTTCATGAAATATGTCTCCATACATAGTTTTGAGAATTTTAACAAACTGAATGTTTATGACTTCACTTAAGCTGCATATTTGTTGAACTTTTATGCTGTTAATTACATATATGAAATTTATTTTTCTCCAAAGACTGATGTGATTTCAAATAATAATAATATGAAAGATATGTGAGTGCAAGTCATTTTTAGAATTTTCACATCCTGAAATTTAGCAAAATAAAAATAAAGAAAGAAAGAAAAAGAAAGAAAGAAAGGAGGAAAGAAAGAAGAAAGAAAGAAATTAAAGTCTAGAATATCTGCTGTTACACAGATAGGACTTCGGCTTAAAAGTAATATGCAGTGATACCTAAATATTACTCATCTTCTTCTGTGACTCTAAACATTAAAGTGGTTAAAGCAGATTATTACTGAAGAGTATTCTGGCATAAATATTGCACAATTGAAGTTTAATTTTTCCAATGAAGGAACAAGCTATTTGACTCATTGGTATTATCTTGTTTGAAAGACAAAGGGGAAGTAAAGGGAGTGGAGAGTTAGGTTATGGAAAGTTTTCAAAATGGGACAGCAAAGATAGACAATACTCATCAATTACAGCAAGGATGGTGCAGAGTAATTAGAGGTTTCAGTAGTCTAGTCAGGGTCAAGAATAGAATCTATCTCAGGTGATAGAGAAAACCGAACAACTGGAAACCCAAAAAGCAACTTGATTGTTGACGTTTTTCTGATTTTGTCTTGTACACATTACACAACAGATGGCTCATCATCTATTTTTTGACAGATGTCTAAATAAAGAAAGAAAATGAATTCCGAGTTTTCCTTTGCTATCTCAATTTCAGTAGTCTTAATTAGGACATCAGCCTACAAGGTTATGTTCAATGTTTAAGATGGAATTATTCTGAAACCATTCCGTGAGGTATGCTTCCCTGCTCAAGGTGTGAAGGAACAGTTATGCCCAGTGTAAACTTTGTTGTGCTGTAGAGGTCATCCTTCCATTCCTTGGTGGAGGAAATGTTGAGTCGTGAGGTTTTGTCTGAAAAGTCTAAATTATTTTCCTTAAAATTTCTGAAATCTCTGATCACTCAGATTTTTTATTCACAAGGTTGAGAAAGGTGATATGAAGAGTGGTACCCTAACGTTTTAGTCTTCTAGCGATTGGTTTAAATTGCATTCACTTCATAGAAATTGTTAAAAATATGAATAACTCCAACTCCAGAAATATTTAATTCAATGACTATGCTCACATCTCATTAGATAATTCTGTGAATGGCTCAGCAAACCAAATAAGGTAAGAATTGGGAAATATGTGTGAGTAATTGAGTCAATCTGAGTCTATGTTTTCCCATTTATAATGTGGGAGCTTCAAATGATAATACTATATCAGTGGTAGAGATCTATTCATTAAAAAGGCTCATACTTATTCCAATTATCCCTATGCACTAAGTATCACATATTTATACCAATTATTCTTCATTGGACTAAATGGTGCTATAAATGTGAAATGTTTTAGCCATTGTCCTTTACATGGTTGAAACAATGAAATCAGTATGGCTATAATCATGAACATACTATAGTTTTTCAATGATTTGTCTTTTTAGTTTTAGTTCTGATCTGGGGGATAATACAAATCTAAGAGGCTATTGTTTCTACACAAATAGCCTTCCTCTATACAGAGTTCAAAACAGATGAGTTTTGTATTCTCTAAAAGATGTAAAACCCTGTACAACCTAGTGCTGCCAAATGTGAATACATTTATCTTTAGGATTCAGATATGATACATTAAAATTCCCAAGAATCCTCAGGATTTTCTACAATTACAAGATATTCTATATTTTCATAATTTATTTGTGTATGTTAAAACACAGAACTATGGGGCTGGCATTATGGCATAACAGGTTAAGCTGCTACCTACAATGCCAACATCTCATATGGATGCTGGCTTGAGTGTTGGCTGCCCTGCTTCCAATCCTGTTCTTTGCTAATGCCCCAGGATTTTGATTCCTTCATCCATGAAGGAGACCCAGATGAGGCTCCTGGCTCCTGGCTGCTGGCTCCTAGCTTCAGCCTGGCACAACCCTGGCTGTTGCAGTTATTTTGGGAGTGAACCAATGGATAGAAGGTCTTCCTCCCTCTTTCTCTCTCTCTCTCTCTCTCCCCCACCCCATTACTCTGCCTTTTAAATAAATAGAATACATCTTAAAAATACAGAACTGTGTATTTATTGTTTTATCTTTTTCTTTTTCCCCAAATGCTCTAAAGCTGTATAACCTTGGTACAGAAGAATCATTTCATGTATTTTATTATTGTCACTCCCTATAATTTTAAAATATATAGCTTTATCTTACTGAAAATTTTCAAAGAAAACATCAACAAAGATCATTGGGCAGCATTTGATACAGTCGTATATGCTAGAACATTAAGAATATTACAAGAATTCATGTGTCAAAATCCACAACTTGAGGACATTTTGCTTCCAAGACATTACTTGGAATGTCAGTCATACAAATTTTTTAGTGCATATCATACATATAACTTATTAATATATGTTTTATTTACAAGAATGAATTTTTTTTTGTAGCAGATAGGTCCACAAATGCATATAGGTTGAGCGAGCATCCCTAATCGAAGATCTGAAATCTGAAATGCCCCTAAACCTGAAATTTTTGTCCCTTACAAGATGCTACAGGTGGAAAGTTACAAACTATGAAACTTTGTTTCATACACAAAATTATTAAAAATATTTTATAAGATTACCTTCAGGCTATGCATATGAAGTGTATTACTTTGACTGAGTGTATAAAGTTCCTGAATTTTGTGACCCATGGTAGATTGTGCAGAGTACACAATTATTTGCATTGTAAGAATGTCTTCCTTTGTATGGTTGTTGAATTGCCAGGACCATGAAAACACTGTTGGTAGAGATGTTTTGAGTAGCCTAGAAATGAGTTTATATCACCTCTCTGTCAATCAATGGAAAGTTTTTTTTTTTTTTTTTTTTTTTTTTTTGGAGTACCCACTGAAACTTTTTAGACATTCAGCAAATTTTTTGGTAATGATTAAGAGTGCAAGTACTGGGTCCAATTAATTTTGATTGAAGTTCTTTCTTTACACTTAATTACTTATATATTCATGAGGCATTTACTTCATTCTTCTATACCTTAGTTTCTTCATCTATTTAAAGGAGATCAATACTCTTATTGTCCTCACAGAGATTCTGCTTTTCAGATCCTTTGTATAAGTAATAGAAGAGTTATAATTGGTTCTCTTCACTGAAGTATTCATCAACTTAAAATTGTTATGCAATCTTCTTTATAGGTGTACTATTTGGTACTTTTTAAATATAACATCAATGTTATCTTATTTTAGATATCACTCCTCAGTTTCTTTTTCTACTCAAAATTATTACTGTCTTAATATTTTTCAATCTTGACAAGTGTAGATCACATTATCCTTTTAACTTGCTATATACTATTTCCTTGTTTGAGTACAATTCAACTAATTTACTATCTCTGCTGCACAAGTACAATTGTTTCTCTAGATTAGGTATATGAATCCTTATATTTACAATATATTGGCAAGTTGCATGTAATTTTCCACTTATGTGCATCCCCATCAATGCTTGGTATTTATTACTAACTTTTATTTCCAAATCTGATGGGTGTGAAATGGCATCTTATTGCTGTTTCAATTTTAATTACCTGATTATTAACAGGGTTAAGCAGGTTTTCTTGGTTTATTGATGATTCAAGTTTCCTCCTCTGGGAAGTTTATAGACTTTGGTCATTTTTTTATCTATCTTTTTCTTAATTTTCTGTAGTAATTCTTTACATAGAGACAATCTAAAATTTTTTTTTTTGATGGGAGCATAACTGGTTTTATTAAGATTTATTAATATGGTTAACAGATTTTTTTTTAAACTTTTATTTAATGCATATAAATTTCCAAAGTACGACTTATGGATTACAATGGCTTTCCCCCCATACCGTCCCTCCCACCCACAACCCTCCCCTTTCCCACTCCCTCTCCCCTTCCATTCACATCAAGATTCATTTTCGATTATCTTAATATACAGAAGATCAGCTTAGTATACATTAAGTATGGATTTCAACAGTTTGCTCCCACACAGAAACATAAAGTGAAAAATAATAGATGATTTTTTTAAATGATGATGAAATCAGAGCAGACCTATTGTCATGTTTAATCCCAGTGAGAGTCAAGTTGGGAATTGATAATTTCTTTCTTTCTTTTTTTTTTTTTTTTTTTTTTTTTACAGAGGATCAGTTTAGTATGCATTAAGTAAGGATTTCAACAGTTTGCACCCCCATAGAAACACAAAGTGAAATATATTGTTTGAGTACTCGTTATAGCATTAAATCTCAATGTACAGCACATTAAGGACAGAGATCCTACATGAGGAGTAAGTGCACAGTGACTCCTGTTGTTGACTTTACCAATTGACACTCCTGTCTATGGCATCAGTAATCTCCCTATGCTCCAGTCATGAGTTTCCAAGGCTATGGAAGCCCTCTGAGTTCTCCGACTCTTATCTTGTTTAGACAAGGTCATAGTCAAAGTGGAGGTTCTCTCCTCCCTTCAGAGAAAGGTACCTCCTTCTTTGATGGCCTGTTCTTTCCACTGGGATCTCACTCGCAGAGATCTTTTGCCAGAGTGTCTTGGCTTTCCATGCCTGAAATACTCTCATGAGCTTTTCAGCCAGCTCTGAATGCCTTTAGGGCTGATTCTGAGGCCAGAGTGCTATTTAGGACATCTGCCATTCTATGAGTCTGCTGAGTATCTCACTTCCCATGTTGGATCACTCTCCCCTTTATTTACTCCATCAGTTAGCGTTAGCAGGTACTAGACTTGTCTATGTGCTCCCTTTGACTCCCAGTCCCTCCACCATGACCAACTGTGAACTGAAACTGATCACCTGGAACAGTGAGATAGCATTGGTACATGCCACCTCGATGGGATTGAATTGGAATCCCCTGGTATGCTTCCAACTCCACCACTTGGGGCAAGTCAGCCTGAGCATGTCCCAAATTATACATCTCTTCCCTCTCCCATTCCCACCACCATGTTCAACAGGGATCACATTTCAGTTAATTTTCAACACTTAAGAATAACTGTGCATCAATTACAGATCTAAACCAGTCATATTAAGTAGAACAGATAAAAAAAACTACTAAGAGGGATAATGTATTAAGTTGTTCATTAACAGTCAGGGCTATGCTGATCAAGCCACCATTTCCCATAGTGTCCACCTCACTCCAACAGGTTTCCCTCTTGGTGTTCAGTCAGTCGTCACCGATCAGGGAGAACATATGGTATTTGTCCCTTTGGGACTGGCTTATTTCACTCAGCATGATGTGTTCCAGATTCCTCCATTTTGTTGCAAATGACTGGATTTCGTTGTTTCTTACTGCGGTATAGTATTCTAAAGAGTACATATCCCATAATTTCTTTATCCAGTCTATCGTTGATGGGCATTTAGGTTGGTTCCAGGTCTTAGCTATTGTGAATTGAGCTGCAATAAACATTAGGGTGCAGACCTCTTTTTTGTTTGCCAATTTAAATTCCTTTGGGTAAATTCCAAGGAGTGGGATGGCTGGGTCGAACGGTAGGGTTATCTTCAGGTTTCTGAGGAATCTCCAGACTGACTTCCATAGTGGCTTGACCAGTTTGCATTCCCACCAACAGTGGGTTAGTGTCCCTTTTTCCCCACATCCTCGCCAGCATCTGTTGTTGGTAGATTTCTGCATATGAGCCATTCTAACCGGGGTGAGGTGAAACCTCATTGTGGTTTTGATTTGCATTTCCCTGATTGCCAATGACCTTGAACATTTTTTCATGTGCCTGTTGGCCATTTGGATTTCCTCTTTTGAAAAATGTCTATTGAGGTCCTTGGCCCATCTCTTAAGTGGGTTGTTGGTTTTGTTTTTGTGGAGTTTCTTGATCTCTTTGTAGATTCTGGTTATTAACCCTTTGTCTGTTGCATAGTTTGCAAATATTTTTTCTCATTCTGTCGGTTGTCTTTTCACTCTCCTGACTGTTTCTTTTGCAGTACAGAAACTTCTCAATTTGATGCAATCCCAATAGTTGATTTTGGCTTTGACTGCCTGTGCCTCTCGGGTCTTTTCCAGAAATTCTTTGCCTGTGCCAATATCTTGAAGGGTTTCTCCAATGTTCTCTAGTAACTTGATGGTGTCAGGTCGTAGATTTAGGTCTTTAATCCATGTTGAGTGGATTTTTGTGTAAGGTGTAAGGTAGGGGTCTTGCTTCATGATTCTGCACGTGGAAATCCAATTTTCCCAGCACCATTTATTGAATAGACTGTCCTTGCTCCAGGAATTAGTTTTAGATCCTTGATCAAATATAAGTTGGCTGTAGATGTTTGGGTTGATTTCTGGTGTTTCAATTCTGTTCCATTGGTCTATCCATCTGTTTCTGTACCAGTACCATGTTGTTTTAATTACAACTGCCCTGTAGTATGTCCTGAAATCTGGTATTGTGATGCCTCCGGCTTTGTTTTTGTTGTACAAGATTGCTTTAGCTATTCGAGGTCTCTTGTGCCTCCATATAAATTTCAGCACCATTTTTTCCAGATCTGAGAAGAATGTCTTCGGTATCTTGATTGGTATTGCATTGAATCTGTAAATTGCTTTTGGGAGAATGGACATTTTGATGATATTGATTCTTCCAATCCATGAGCATGGAAGATTTTTCCATTTCTTGGTATCCTCTTCTATTTCTTTCTTTAAGGTTTTGTAATTTTCATCGTAGAGATCTTTAACGTCTTTGGTTAAGTTTATTCCAAGGTATTTGATTGTTTTTGTAGCTATTGTGAATGGGATTGATCTTAGAAGTTCTTCCTCAGCCATGGCGTTGTCTGTGTATACAAAGGCTGTTGATTTTTGTGCATTGATTTTATACCCTGCTACTTTGCCAAACTCTTCTATGAGTTCCAATAGTCTCTTAGTAGAGTTCTTTGGGTCCCCTAAATACAGAATCATGTCATCTGCAAAGAGGGATAGTTTGAGTTCTTCCTTCCCAATTTGTATCCCTTTAATTTCTTTTTCTTGCCTAATAGCTCTGGCTAGAACCTCCAGAACTATATTGAATAGCAGTGGTGAGAGTGGGCATCCCTGTCTGGTTCCAGATCTCAGTGGAAATGCTTCCAACTTTTCCCCATTCAATAGGATGTTGGCTGTGGGTTTTTCATAGATTGCTTTGATTGTATTGAGGAATGTTCCTTCCAAACCCAGTTTGCTTAGAGTTTTCATCATGAATGGGTGTTGTATTTTATCAAATGCTTTCTCGGCATCTATTGAGATAATCATATGGTTTTTCTTCTGCAGTCTGTTAATGTGGTGTATCACATTGATTGTCTTGCGCACATTAAACCATCCCTGCATACCAGGGATAAATCCCACTTGGTCTGGGTGGATGATCTTTCTGATGTGTTGTTGCATTCTATTGGCGAGAATTTTATTGAGGATTTTTGCATCTATGTTCATCAGGGATATTGGTCTGTAATTCTCTTTCAGTGCTGCATCTTTTTCCGGCTTAGGAATTAAGGTGATGCTGGCTTCATAGAAAGAATTTGGGAGGACTCCCTCTTCTTCGATTGTTCTGAATAGTTTGAGAAGAATTGGAGTTAGTTCTTCTTTAAACGTCTGGTAGAATTCAGCAGTGAATCCATCTGGTCCTGGGCTTTTCTTTGTTGGGAGGGCCTTTATTACTGTTTCAATTTCTGTCTCAGTTATGGGTCTGTTTAGGTTTTCGATGTCTTCCTGGTTCAATTTAGGTAGGTTGCATGTGTCCAGGAATCTCCATTTCTGATAGGTTTCCCTGTTTGCTGGCATACAAGTCCTTGTAGTAATTTCTGATGATTCTTTTTATTTCTGTGGTGTCTGTTGTTACATTTCCTTTTTCATCTCTGATTTTATTGATTTGGGTCTTTTCTCTTCTTTTTTTAGTTAGTTGGGCCAATGGGGTGTCAATTTTGTTTATTTTTTCAAAAAACCAGCTCTTCGTTTGGCTGATTTTTTGTAATGTTTTTCTTGATTCAATCCTGTTAATTTCTTCTCTGATTTTAATTATTTCTCTTCTCCTACTAGATTTGGGTCTGATTTGCTGTAGGTTTTCTAGATCCTTGAGGTGAATTGAAAGCTCATCTATTTGGTGTCTTTCCAATTTCTTGATGTAGGCACCTATTGATATAAACTTTCCTCTTAACACTGCTTTTGCTGTGTCCCATAAGTTTTGGTATGTTGTGCTGTTATCCTCATTTACTTCCAGAAAGTTTTTGATTTCTCTTTTGATTTCTTCTATGACCCATTGTTCATTCAGGAGCATGTTGTTCAATCTCCATGTGTTTGCGTATGCTCTAGGGATTCCTGAGTTGGTAATTTCCAACTTCATTCCTTTATGGTCTGAGAAGCTGCATGGTATGATTCTAATTCTTTTGAATTTGCTGAGGCTTGCTTTATGGCCTAGTATGTGGTCAATCCTAGAGAAGCTTCCATGTACTGCTGAGAAGAATGTAAAATCTTTAGCTGTAGGATTGAAAGTTCTGTATATATCTGTTAGATCCATTTGGGCTATAGTGTCGTTTAAATCTACTGTATCCTTGTTGATCTTCTGACCAGATGATCTGTCTATTTCTGAGAGTGGAGTATTGAAGTCCCCCAGTACTACTGTATTGGGGTCTAAGTCTCCCTTTAAGTCCGTTAATAAATCTTTTAGATAAACTGGTGCCCTGTAGTTAGGTGCATATACATTGATAATTGTTATATCTTCCTGTTGAATTGATCCCTTAATCATGATATAGTGTCCCTCTTTGTCTCTCTTAACAGTTTTTGTGGTAAAGTTTATGTTGTCCGATATTAAGATGGCTACGCCCGCTCTTTTTTCATTTCTGTTGGCATGGTATATCTTTTTCCAGCCTTTCACTTTCAGTCTGTATGGATCTTTGTTGGAAAGATGTGTTTCTTGTAAGCAGCAAATAGATGGGTTTTGTTCCTTAACCCAATCAGCCAATTGGTGTCTTTTAACTGGACAGTTCAGGCCATTCACGTTCAAAGTGACTAATGATAAGTGGTAACTTTGCCCTGCCATTTGCCAAAGATAAGTTCTAATATATGCTTTGAATTCCCTGTGATCTTTTGCTGTGAGGTTTCCTTCCTTGGTTTCCTTCCTTTACCTTCTTTCATATTGATGACCGTGTTTCTGTGTTTCTGTGTGTAACACATCTTTAAGCATCTTTTGCAGGGCTGGACGAGTGGCAACAAATTCTTTCAATTTCTGTTTGCAATGAAAAGTCTTTATTTCACCTTCATTCACAAATGATAGCTTTGCAGGATATAATATTCTGAGCTGGCAGTTGTTCTCTCTTAGTACCTGGGCTATATCTCGCCATTCCCTCCTAGCTTTTAGAGTTTCTGATGAGAAGTCAGCTGTGAGTCTGATTGGAGATCCTCTGAGAGTAATCTGACGTTTCTCTCTTGCACATTTTAGGATCTTTTCTTTATGTTTCACTGTGGAGAGTTTAATTACAACGTGTCGTGGTGAGGATCTCTTTTGGTCGTGTTTATTAGGGGTTCTGTGGGCTTCCTGTACTAGGATTTCTCTGTCCTTCTCCAAACCTGGGAAATTTTCTGCTAATATCTCACTAAAAAGGCCTTCTAATCCTTTCTCCCTCTCCATGCCTTCAGGAACTCCTAGAACCCGAATGTTGGGTTTTTTAATGGTATCCTGAAGATTCCCGACAATATGTTTCAGATTTCTAATTTCCTCTTCTTTTCTTTGGTCTGACTGTATCCTTTCCTGTTCTCTGTCTTCTAAGTCCGATATTCTCTCTTCTGCTTCACCCATTCTGTTTGTAAGGCTCTCTATTGTGTTTTTCATTTGATCTATTGAATTCTTCACTTCAGTCACTATCACAGTTTCCTGTTGTACTAGTTGTTTCGTTTCATTTTGATTCCTCCTTAATATTTCATTTTCACGAGAGAGATTTTCTATCTTGTCCAGTAAGGATTTGTGTAGTTCCAGAATTTGTTTTTGAGAACTTCTTAATGTTCTTATCAATTTTTTGAGATCTGCTTCTTGCATTTCTTCTATGTCATCATCTTCATAATCTTGAATTGGGGTGTCTTTTTCATTTGAGGCCGTCATGGTGACTTCCTTGTTTTTATTACCTCGGTTTTTGCGTTTGTTATTTGGCATATTGGAGATATTTGGTTTCTTCACTGTGGTGCTTTTTCTTGTTATACTATGACTCTAGATTAAGTGGACTATCTGTTTTTGATGGAGCCTTAGGGCTTGAGATGGGTGTGGCCTGAGAGCTCTGTTTGGTGTGCCAAAGGTGACACTCCCAGGTTAGGCGTGGTAAATCTCTCTCTCTCTCTCTTTTTTTTTTTTTTTTGATTCAAAAGGGAAGTAATTCCGCACAGCTGAACGAAGTTGGAGGTAGTTAGCAGGCAAATGATATACCCACAGGAGCCAGAGATCGGAAGCTCTTTCCCAAGATCCCCACAGGGAATCTGTTCGGTCCTCAGAGTGGGCTCAAATTCTCCTTCAGCCTCCCACTGGGTTGCCAAAGTTACGGAATTGTAGCGTCTCTGGAGAGTGCTCACGTGAATTCCGTGAGTTCTCTCCCCCACCGTCTCTTTTTTCACAGTCTCAGTTCAGTAGCACCACAAATTTACTAGCTCCTAATCTCCTGTTAATTCGCCCCGCCCAGAGTCAGGTTTTTCTGCTAGGCTCAGGGCCGGTGCAGACCTGAGGTCGCTCTGCTTATGACGTATGTCCAAGATGGCGCCTGCTCTTTGTCTTGCTCGCCCTTGAGAGGTGAGCGGAGAGAGAGAAACCCGTGTCCGTACTAGTCACCCTTTTTTCTCTCTCTCTCTCTCTCTTCCAGTTAGCCTTGTGAACTTCCCCCCCCGGGGGTCGTTCCCTCTAGTCTCCTCTCTCCGCTTGCCTGCCGGTGTCTCGGGCTATTGAGGTTCAGCTCACCTCGCGTTCCAGCACTGGTGTGTTGAGTCTGCCGCTGATGTCCCGAACTGTGGGCTCCCACGCTCTCCACGCAGGTCCGCTGTGAGTCACGCGTTCCGGAAGAGTTTCTTCTGCTGTTTCCTCCCCTACTCTTCCTTGAACCTGCAGTATCTCCACTTTTATTAAACTATCTCTCCCCAGACTATCAGTGTGCTCCCTTCCTATTCCGCCATCTTGCCGGACCTTGAGACAATCTAAAATTTAACTTTGGCCCTAGTGCTTAGAAAATATAGTGCTGGGTTGTTTCAGATTCAGCTGCAGACAATGAAAGAAAAGTTACAAACACCTGTTTTGTTTCTGGCACCTTGACCATCTGCCTGCTCAGTGGACATGTAACCACCACATTAAAAGTGACGTCAGGAATATAAACTAAGTATAGTCCTTAGATGATTGTCTACATCTGAATATTTATTAATACTATTTATCACATATAGACAAATATGATAGATAGAACTTAAAATGAACATCTACTTGGGTTTGTTCAGGTATTGAAATATAAGCATAATTATTTGTCACAATAATAAAATGTAGAAATGATTGATTTTGATTTTTGAAAGCTACTAATTTGGTGTACAAAATTATGAAGAACTTTCAAATAGTTAAACAATATTAGCTGTTATTATTAATAAGAGGGAATGCATTAGACAGATAACATTAACAAGAACATAATATCCGTTTTGAGCCAGCAAATGTTTATAAAAATTTAAATGCTAATAAAAAGGCAGGATAATAGAAATTAGATTATATCAGAATGCTAATCTTCAGAAGCATTAAGAGCTATATTTAATTTGTAGTTATTTAATTCAGCTTTGGACAAGAGTCTTTCAAGTAAAGAGTCCTATTGGAGAAGTCTTCATATCTCATGAGGATGAATTAAAAGCAGACGCTCAATTTTGTTACTTCTAAATGTCATGAGAAGGAAAAATTGCAAAATTATGTGAAACAATATCCATGATAACTCATCTTTTATTTCTGCATGGTGAAGAATATAGAGAGCTTAAAGTCCAGATGAAACAGTAGAATATAAATAAAATAGTTAAAACAAATTTTCTTCTTACTTATAACTTCATTCTTTAAGGAGACTGTAACTATCTGGTTGAATCTATGAAAACCAAAATTTTAAACATTATTGAAAAAACTATTTGAGATTGTTAACTGTCTTCAATATCTGAAGCTTAAAGTTTGTTGAAATGCATCCAAAATTTTAAAAAATTTATCTGGAAATATTACAAATTTTCCCCTTGAATTACAGGTCTGTATGTGTAAATACATTAATGATGTTATGATATGTCTGTTAAAAGCGACCTTCCCTTTTAGTGCATCAATGCTCAAGATAATGACTAAATAAGTCCTTGGTAGCCAATAGCACAGAGAAACAATTACGCCTATACTATGATGTTTAGCTTTCACATTTGACCGTTCAAATTTATAATAATTAAGTTGCATATTAGTTTATTCTTGCCAAAGAAACCCAGATTTGATCTTGCATACAAAATTCATTTCTTGATATTGACATTCAGAGTTTAAAAAAATCTTTTATTGAGCCACAATGTGTATTTGGCAAATTTCTGCCTAATAGATATTACTCTGCTGTTTATTTGCTTTTCAAATATCTTTTTCCAGTGTGTCTGCTTACATTAGGATTTTACCTATGACATCTTTCTAGCAAACTTCACCACTTTGATGATCCTATTCTATTGCTTTCTGTATTTCTATAGCTACAGAGCTTTTGGTTGTCAGTCTAATTTTAATTCTGCAATAGATGATCCAGAGTCTATCCACAAGCCAGTCTTATATTGTTTGCTCAGCAATACAGTGGTAATCATAAAGCTTGTTCATCTTGGTAGTATCTGTTTCTCAGGATTCACACAGGGGACCAAAACTCTTTCACCATTCCAGAGACTCCTGGGCCCCTCACTGTGGTAATTCTGCACCAGTGAAACTCTGACCCTTGCCTTCAATATTCTAACATGATAGGAATATGGTGGCAGTCTGCATGCTTTCAGCAGAGATGATGTTCACCGCAAGGGTGCATCACAGGAGAAAAAGAAAAAAGAAAGAAAAGAAAAAGGAAAAGAAAAAACCAAGGAGATCTGGGCCTGGCATTTTGGTGTGGCAGGTCAGGCCACCCCCTGTAAGGCCAGCAGCCTGGATAAGTGTCCCAGCTGCTCCACTTGCAAGCCAGCTTCTTGCTAATGTGCCTGCAAAAGCAGCAGAGGATAGCCAAAGTTCTTGGGCTCCTGAACCCATGCGGAAGATCCAGATGAAGCTCCTGAATCCTACTTTTGGCCTGCCGCAACCCTAGTCATTGTGGTCATTTGGGGTGTGAACCAGTGGGTAGTAGATATCTTCAGCTCCTCCCTCCCACACACACACACAACACATACACTGCTCTCTGTAATTTTGGCTTTCAAATAAATAAAAATAAATCTTAAAAAAAAAAAAAACAATGAGAACTTCCTTCCATTTTATATTTTCCCATGGGAGGAATAGATAGGCCAGAAACAGTTATAAATCATCATGTTCTCCCTTAATGTAAATGCAGATGCATGTTATTATAGTAACTTTCTTATGTATGGAAATACTGAATTTTATTTAGTTGGTTTAATTCATCAGCACCTTTATCTGAAAGCTTTCAAAAATTCCTCAGGGAATTTGGGATTTAGCAGGGCTTTTGGATGTTGCCAGGTTGCTCCTGTCTCCCTTTAAAGCTACACTTCTTCCCAGCCACTGTCCCCGTGAAATTACCAAGCCTGTAGCCACGGTCTACTAAGGTATCCCACTCAGGGGAAATCGACCTTTGATTCACGCTTTCTAACAGCAAACTCTGGGATTGTTTTGTACCACTCCGTTGCACTTGGTGAGCAGGTTCACCCTCACAGAGAGTTTCCACATCATTCAGCGGCTGGGGTGGAGCTCAGAAACCTCTCTGTGAAAATGACAAGCTCAAACTTCTTGTGCCTGACTGATTTCTCAGTACCTGTAGTGGTATCCGCATAGCTCAGTTTCCTTCCAGGGAAACTATAGAGTTCTAGACAGCCTAAGCCTTTGTTAGGAGTACACTGCTCCTTTGAGTTGCCGTCCCTATATCCCATAACTTGCTCTTTTGGTATATTTTATTGTTAATATCCACAATTTTAAATGATCACAAAACACCCAAACCACGTATAAATTGTCTAATGTGGTACCCGGATCATAGTAAATTCTTAATAAGTACTACAGAAATAAATATACCATTGTAATATGCATAATCAAAATCTTCATCATTATTAGATATGGAAAGTACCTCCGAGTTTATGTAATAAGTTTCCAATCAGATCATAAGTCATTTAGTGTGGAATCTCCCTCCCAAGGCAATATACTTTCATTTTGGGTACCTTTTACTATAAAAACATGATCCCTAATCTTAATCCAGATTCTGTCTCTTTATCAATCTGCCAACAAATCTCATTTTTCTCTGTGTATGTTTTCATTGTAAGTCTCAACTTCTTTTTTCTTACCTGATCCTTTCAAGTATTTAAATATTTTCATCTTTTTCTCTTGTTCTATTTCTTTTCTTTTGTCATCTTTCCTTAGGGGTTTCATTTTTCAGGATTTTTAACTGCATGTGGCCTGTATGATATCCCTAATTTTCTTTATAATACTAGCATGAGTTATTTTGAATCTAACAGTAACTCCTTTTTTCTCTCCAATGGATCACTTTGCACAGATAGTCTATCAGCTACAACTTTCTTGTCCATGACTAATATTGAGTTTTTGCTTTTTCCTGCCATTTTTAAAACGCCTCTGTTTTGTGCTCCTCATATTGTATGCTTGTCATTATATTGTACAGATGTGTGTGAGAACCTTGAGGAGAGAGGGAACTCATTGATCCTCTGTGAATTCTTAGTACTCAACACAGTGTAAAGCATCTCACAGATCATTGTAAATGCTTATGAACACATGACAAATAAAGGAACAATTAAAAAGACCTTGATTTTAAAAATATAAACAGTTTTTAGTATGATTACTACTAGTCTGCATATGCAACTTTATTTTAGCTCTTAAGTACAGAACTTGGGGGTGGTGGTGTGGTATGTTAGGTTAAGTGGCTGCCTGTGACTCTGGCATTTAATATGAGAAACAGCTTTGAGTCCTGAATACCCAACTTCCAATCCAATTCCCTACTAGTGCACCTGGGAAAGCAGCAGAAGAGGGCACAAGTACTTGGGCCCCTGTTACCTATATGGGAGACCTGGATGGAGTTCTAGGCTCCTGGCTTTGGCCTGGCCATGCCCCAGTTATTGTAGTGTCTCTGTCTCTCCTACTCTCTCTCCCTCTGTAACTTTGCTTTTCAAATTAATAATTAAATCTTTTTTAAAGTTCAGAATTGCATCCTTTTATTATTTTTGTTTGGCTCTAAAATATTCGGAATTGAGCTAATTACACTCTGTGGCTAATGGTAAACTATTGCCATTGGCAAAATTTGGTCTTTTTATTTGTTCCTATTGAAATTTAGCATTCTATCTTGGACCCATTACTCCTGGCTTTTGCAATTTATATATTCTGCAACTAGTTATTTCACAAAGCTTTGCATCATTTGCACTTTTGTTAAGCAGAGTAAGAGGCTTAAGAAACAAGTAACAACAAAGAGTCAGTGATATATTAAGTACTGAAGTGTTAGCTATGGACTTTGAATGCTTGAAAAATTTGGCAGAGAGGTAGAGCTTGGGCATGTGAGCTAGATAAGAAAAGAATAGCATCTCTGAGATGTGGCTCAGCCAAGAAGGCTGGGTTGAATTTGGATAAGTAGAAAATAGAGAAATTTGTGAGCAAAGGCAAAATAAGCATCTCTGAGTATTTGCCAGATGAAGGGGGAAAGATATATAAAGGAACGTGTTAAGATATTCATGAGAATAATTGGATCCAGGATTCTTCTTCCTTTTTACCCTTTCACCACCAATGCAGATGAAGGAAAAGACATCGCATGGGGAATCTTGCCTTTTCTCAGGGCTTTCTTGAAGAGCTGACTTTTCACTTTAATTATAAAAGATGAGAGGGACGGAGAGACGAAAAAAGAAGAGAGAGAGAGAGAGAGAATGTAAAATAATAAAGACCAAAACATTGTCTCCTGTTGTTTCTTCCATTCCAAGCACATCCAGTATTTTCCTCATTCTTACTTGCAAAGCTAATTCATACCCCATCCTCCTAAATATTTGAGAACATTTCCACTTGCTCTCAATAGAGAAATCACTCAGATGACTAAATCTATGAATCTGGATCTTGGAAATCCCATGTTCAGAATAGAGGGTAAAGATTTCATTGGGTCCTTTCTTTTTTTTCAACTTTTATTTAATGAATATAAATTTCCAAAGTACAGCTTATGGATTACAATGGCTTCCCCCTCATAACTTCCCTCCCACCCACAACCTTCCCCTTTCCTGCTCCCTCTCCCCTTCCATTCACATCAAGATCCATTTTCAATTCTCTTTATATACAAAAGATCAGTTTAGCATATATTAAGTAAAAATTTCAACAGTTTGCACCCACATAGAAACACAAAGTGAAAAATACTGCTTGAGTACTAGTTATAGCATTAAATCACAATGTACAGCACACTAAGGACAGAGATCCTACATGAGGAGTAAATGCACAGTGACTCCTGTTGTTGACTTAGCAAATTGACACTCTTGTTTATGGCGTCAGTAATCACCCTAGGCTCTTGTCATGAGTTGCCAAGGCTATGGAAGCCTTTTGAGTTCACCAACTCTGATCATATTTAGACAAGGTCATAGGCGAAGTGTAAGTTCTCTCCTCCCTTCAGAGAAAGCTACCTCCTTCTTTGATGACCTGTTCTTTTAACTGCGATCTCACTTGCGGAGATCTTTCATTTGGGTCATTTTTTTTTCCCCAGAGTGTCTTGGCTTTCCATGCCTGAAATACTCTCATGGGCATTTCAGCCGGATCCGCATGCCTTAAGGGCTGATTCTGAGGCCAGAGTGCTGTTTAGGACATCTGCCATTCTATGAGGCTGCTGTGTATCTCGCTTCCCATGTTGGATCATTCTCTCCTTTTTTTATTCTATCAGCTAGTATTTGCAGACACTATTCTTGTTTATGTGCTCCCTTTGGCTCTTAGTCCTATCATTATGATCAATTGTGAACAGAAATTGATCACTGGGACTAGTGAGATGGCACTGGTACATGCCACCTTGACGGGATTGAATTGGAATCCCTGGCATGTTTCTAACTCTACCATTTGGGGCAAGTCAGCTTGAGCATGTCCCAAATTGTACATCTCCTCCCTCTCTTATTCCCACTCTTATGTTTAACAGGGATCACTTTTCAGTTAAGTTTCAACACTTAAGAATAACTGTGTATTTTTTTTTTGAGAGATTTATTTTATTTGAAAACCAGAGTTACAGAAATCGACTTTCCATCCCCTGTTTTACCTCCCAAATGGCTGCAACGGCCGGAGCCAGGAGCTTCTCCCTGGTCTCCCATGTGGGCGCAGGGGCCCAAGGACCTGGGCATCCTCCATTGCGTTCCCAGGCCACAGCAGGGAGCTGGATCAGAGGTGGAGCAGCCGGGACTCAAACCGGTGCCCACATGGGAGGCCAGCACTGTAGGTGATGGCTTAGCCCGCTGCACCACAGCGCTGCCGGTTAAGTCTCTGCCCGTAATGACAGCATCAGCCCCAGCCGCTCCATTTCTGACCCAGCTCCCTGCTGATGCACCTGGGAAGGCAGCAGAGGACAGCCCAGGTGATCGGGCCCCTGCACCTGTGTGGGAGACCCGGAGGAAGCTCCTGGCTCCTGGCTGCTGATAGGCTCAGCTCCGGCCATTGCAGCCATTTGGGGAGTGAACCAGCGGATGGAAGACCTCTCTCTCTCTCTTTCTCTCTCTCTCTGTGACTTTCCAAGAAGAATCTATAAGTCAATCTTTTAAAAATCAATGCTGTGTTTCTGTGAACTGCACAATTAATTACAGAATTCAACCAATAGCATTAAGTAGAACACACAAAAAAAATACTAAGAGGGATAATGTATTAAGTTGTTCATCAACAGTCAGGGCAAGGGCTGATCAAGTTACCGTTTCTCATAGTGTTCATTTCACTTTAACAGGTTTCCTTTTTGGTGCTTGGTTAGTTGTCACCGATCAGGGAGAACACATGATATTTGTCCCTTTGGTACTGGCTTAATTAACTCAGCATAATGTTTTCCAGATTCCTCCATTTTGTTGCAAATGACCGGATTTAGTTGTTTTTGACTGCTGTGTAGTATTCTATAGAGTACATGTCCCATAATTTGTTTATCTAGTCTACTGTTGATGGGCATTTGGGTTGGTTCCAGGTTTTAGCTATTGTGAATTGAGCTGCAATAAACATTAAGGTGCAGACCATTTTTTTTTTTGTTTGCCAATTTAATTTCCTTTGGGTAAATTCCAAGGAGTGGGATGGCTGGGTTGAATGGTAGGGTTATATTCAGTTTTCTGAGGAATCTCCAGACAGACTTCCATAGTGGCTTGACCAGTTTGCATTCCCACCAACAGTGGGTTAGTGTCCCTTTTTCCCCACATCCTCACCAGCATCTGTTGTTCGTAGATTTCTGAATGTAAGCCATTCTAACCGGGGTGAGGTGAAACCTCATTGTGGTTTTGATTTGCATTTCCCTGATTGCTAGTGATCTTGAACATTTATTCATGTGCCTGTTGACCATTTGGATTTCTTCTTTTGAAAAATGTTTATTGAGGTCCTTGGTCCATCTCTTAAGTGGGTTGTTTGTTTTGTTGTTGTGGAGTTTCTTGATCTCTTTGTAGATTCTGGTTATTAATCCTTTATCTGTAGCATAGTTTGCACATATTTTTTCCCATTCTGTCGGTTTATGCTGGTCCTTTCTAAAATTATTATTCAGAGACATAGAGGCAGAGATAGAGAAATAGCTCCTATTAACTTTTTCACCCTTCAAATGCCTGCAACACGCAGAAATGGATCAGGCCAAAGCTGAATGCCAGGAACTCAATCCAGGTCTGTCACAAAGGTAACAGGGAAACAACTTCTTGAGCCAACACCTGCTGCCTCCTAGGACACATATTAGAAAGAAGCAGAAAGCAAAGTTAAGTGGGTCTTGGCTGCATGTACTCTGATAAACAATGCTGGGTTCCAACTAACAATATAACCACTAGGCCAAATACTCACTCTTCATTGGATATTTGTCACTCATTTTCCAAATTCTGTTTGATGGCTTTGGGCATTTCAGATGCTGGAACTACAACTCTATTTCTAATAAAATGAATTCTATAAGTGATTTTCTTTCTTTTCATATTGACTGCTAAAATACCTAGAACCAGACTTGTTCTTGTTTACCATCAGTATTCATATCACCATACAATTTGCTTTTCAACCTTCTTACCTACATTTCTTTGTGCTCCCCATTGTTTTATAGGCATCCCCTTTTAGATCATAGTGAAATTCTCTCCAATCAACCTACATGCCCTGGACATCCTACTTAAGAATCACTGATCTAAATATTTTTGTCTGAAATGAGGGTGTTAATTTAAACCTAATATATGACTTGTCAAAAAAAAAAAAAAAAAAAAGGAAAATTGACCCATCAATGGGGAGATGATCAAGTTACTAACATCAGATTTTAAAGCTTTATTTTTGATGACATTATTTGCATTGCATCACATTGTGTGAATAATTTGCAAGTGATAGATTATTGAAGTTACTAAAGGGTTTCTGCATGGTTTTCTGTATATGTATGAAAATATACTTAAGTACTAACATAAGTAACACATAGGATACCTTTCAGTTTACCATATTTCTGTGATTTTTTTTATCCATGTTCTAAACAGAAATGTTAGGAATATGTTTCTTTTCTTTTCTTTCTTTTTTTTTTTTTTTTTTTTTTTGGACAGGCAGAGTTAGACAGTGAGAGAGACCAACAGAAAGGTCTTCCTTCTACTGGTTCGCCCCCCAAATGGCCGCTATGGCTGGCGCACTGTGCTGATCTGAAGCCAGGAGCCAGGTGCTTCTTCCTGGTCTCCCATGTGGGCACAGGGCACAAGGACCTGGGCCATCCTCCACTGCCTTCCCAGGCCACAGCAGAGAGTTGGACTGGAAGAGGAGCAGCAGAGACAGAATCCAGTGCCCCGACCAGTACTAGAACCCAGGGTGCCGGCGCCACAGGCTCATAGCCAAGTACGCCACGGCGCCAGCCCATATTTCTGTGATTATAGTCGAAGACCAGGAGTTTAGATTGCAGTTTATAACTTATATGACAGTGACATAATCAGAATCCACATGGTTTCAGATATGTGTGAGTCATAACCAGATTCCTGATTCTTTTTAGCTACTATTGATGGCATTCAATAAAATAAAATAATAAAATAAAATAAAAAACAGTGTAAAAGCTGTTTTTTTTTTCATTAAAAAATTCTGTGCAGACTTTAGATACACATAATCTATTCAGCCCAATCTATAATGATGACAGAAAGGGTCTTTTAGAGGATGTTCTTTAGAGCATGAAATAAAACATAGATGATAAAACATAAGTTATGGTTCAATGTGTCCCCCAAATTTCATGTGTCAATAATATAATCTATAGTTTAATAGTATTGAAAGGTGAAACTTTAAAAAAATTATTTATTTGAGAGGCAGAAATACAAGAGAAAAAGATAGATGGACAGAGAGAAAGAGAGAGAGAGAGAGAGAGCTCCCATCCATTGGTTCACTCCCCCAAATACCTACAGCAACTACAGCTGGGCCAAGCCAAATCTGGGAGCTGGGAACTCAATCTGAGTCTCACACATGGGTGACAGGAACTGAATCACTTATGAATGACCTTCTGTCCCCCAGATCTGCATTAGCAGGAAGCTACATTCAGGAGCCAGAGACAGGTACCATACCAGGTACTTGGATGTAAGACATAGGTATCCTAACTGATGATCAAATTACTAGAACAAACATATGCCCTACAAATGTTGAATCTTGAAGAGGTAATCTGGTTACAATGGCTCTGTTTTCATGAATAGATTAATGCAATTATCATTGGAACAGGTTAGGTATCTTGGTAGTGGATTCCAGTTCAAATAATATGTTGGTCCCCCTTTTGCCTTCTATGTCCTTTGCCTCCTCTCCTGCCCTTCCATCTTCTGCCATAAGATGGTGAAGTAAGAAGGCTCTCAGCAGATGCAGGACTTCTCTTGAAATTGGAGTTCCCAGCCTCCAGAGCAGAATATATTTTATAGATTACCGTCTTTCAGAAATTCTATTACAGTAGCACTAAACAGATTAAGACAGTAGTCTTAAGACTTGTATCTTTCATTAGCATGTGAAGTTGAGACTTAGTAGTAGTGAAAATACTCAATAATTTGTTGCCAAAAACAATAATGACAGAAAAGAAAAACAAAACTGTGTTTTCAGGCTTTCTTGCGGTTACAGTGAAGATATGTTTAGGTTCAACCAGACATTTACACAACAGATTTTTCATTGAATTCTATGAAGAAAGTAGAAGACTGCATGGAACCCATTTTACTAGGGTGGATCAAGGAAGAATAGGTGGGATAGAAAGCAGCATTCATAGAGGCTTCTTGATTCAGTATCTACCTGACAATGGCGAAGGTAACAGTGCCTACATTGAGATTCTGGAAGCTCAGCTTTAGAATCTCTTTCTGTCTACCTAAACTAGAGGAATTGAATTCTGTTGCCTTCAATCAGAATCCTGTCAATTGTGAGTTTCTTCTACAGACTTATCACACATTACTTGATATGAAACAATCTTAAATTTGCACCTGGTTTGCCTATTTTAAGATTTATAATGTTTCCACTAGACACAAATATATGACCACTTTCTTTCCATAATGCCATCATAACTTAATGAGACACAAAGAATGAATCACAATTAGGTCCATAAAATACTGACTAAATTAAAGAATCTGAAGCATATTTGGAGAGTATTATCCATATACTTTACTCCTATCATCATATAATTACAACTTAATCTTTATATTTAAAATTTTTAAATATCACCATTCTCCACAAGCAATAATTATTACATGCACAAGTGGACACAGTTATATGAAGTAATTAGACTATAATAAAGCAACCTAAGAATTAATCAATAATCATTTATGGAGCAATATTTTGCAGCAAACTTGGCTAGGTATAAAGTAGTCCAATACATAGTCTACTTTACTTCTCAGATAGAAGATTCAATACATACAACTTATCACCAATACTAAAAGGAGAGATGGTTGACTGAGAAGGAAAAAAGTGAGGTTACAAACCTGGCCCTGTCACTTGTAAATTTCATGCTTTAGCAATACTATTCTGAATGTTCACCTTGACATTTTTAAACCAAGAAAGACATGATGTAATATTTGGAATGCTATTCTAAGTTCCAAAATGGCTTTTTCCCAACTCACTCACCTGCGGACACTTCAAACTATAGATCTAGCCAATCCAGTTTTTGTGACACTCTTAGCCCTTAAAATCAAGAGCAGTATAGCATCATCATGAAGACACAATGAAGTGTGGCGCTGTCTCAGTTCTCAATGAATCAATAGTTGGTCTCTGTGGAATGAACATCAGACATTCGCTAATCAGGGTAAACCTTCTCCCAAGCATCATTGTTTTTACTTTGGATTCCTAATCAGCATTTTATTACCATCCCCTGGGAGCTGGAACCCCTCACCTAAATTTCCAGCCATGGATGTCACCTTCTGCCAACAGACCATCTGGATCCACTGTGCTGCCATCCACCTGATTGCCATTATTGCCTATGCCTGAAGCCTCCTGCTATGAGGCCCAGCAGGCAGGGCTGGACATGCCCAAAGCTGGACATTAGTCCAAATGAATCCTGAGATAATGATACCTCTCAAAATATCTGAATAGATCCTATTAGCATCACTTCTCAAGAGCCAGTCCCATAAAACTAGTAACATTTATAAAATACTTCCTATATATCAAGCACTGTTATAAATACTTTGTTTACATTATTTTATTTAACATTTATAATAACCAAGGATTGGGTACTATAATCATTACATGTTTTGAATACATTAAACAAATATGACAGAAGAGGCTTAGATATTTTCCCAAAGTTCCAAAACTAATAAGTATCAAACAGGTTTTAAGCCCAAACACAGACTCTTAATGCCTAAGCCATGTTAATTTACAAAACTACTGACATGTGAGCATGATGTCAACCTCATTCCTTCCCATAGGCTGGTGGTTGAGATTTTAGAATTCCATTAGATTAGAAAAGTTACTAAGTGCTGGTGCCACGGCTCACTAGGCTAATCCTCCACCTGCGGCACCGATAATCCAGGTTCTAGTCCCGGTCTGGGCGCTGGATGCTGTCCAAGTTGCTCCTCTTCCAGTCCAGCTCTCTGCTGTAGCCCAGGAAGGCAGTGGAGGATGGCCCAAGTGCTTGGGCCCTGCACCTGCATGGGAGACCAGGAGGAAGCACCTGGCTCCTGGCTTCGGATTGGCCCAGCACCAGCTGTAGCGGCCATTTGGGGGGTGAATCAACAGAAAAGGAAGACCTTTCTCTCTGTCTCTCTCTCACTATCTAACTCTGTCAAAAAAAAAAAAAAAAAGATACTAATCACTATTATAATGTAATTAAATAAAACAGAAAAATGTATATAATATAAAACAATTTTTAAATCTAAACTATTCTTTATAGTGAAAGGATTTTAGCCACAGTTATGTGAATTGCTCAGAACACTAAGATTCTACTCTTCAACATCACAATATTTTAAACGTTTGTTTTAAAAATTTTCTAAAATATATTACATTAACTTTCCAAAGCAGTAAATATAATAATGAATATCATGTATAATTTTCTGATCTTTAGGTAAATAAAGTAAGTAGACATGACCAAAGGTCTAAGTGGTTTTTTTTTGAATGGTATGAAATTTCAAGAATTTATTGTGTGCAGATTTATAATAAGTTGTCATGACTCTCTTCCTGACTCTTACCAGGGATAGAACTGACATATAAAAGGAGAGGCATGGTGTTTAGGCAAAAGGAGTGGAATGTAATTCCACCTAGGTTGGAATGTAATCTGGGTTTGGATTGAGCACATTTATGAACTGGATAAGATTTGACTTTTGAAGTTCATGTAGATGTTTAAAATTTTTTTGCTTCTTTTTTTTAACTTTTATTTAGTAAATATAAATTTCCAAAGTATAGTTTATGGATCACGATGGCTTTCCCCTCCCCCCCATAATTTCCCTCCCACTCGCACCCCTCCCATCTCCTGCTCCTTCTCCCATTCCATTCACATCAAGATTCATTTTCAATGATCTTTATATACAGGAGATTGATTTAGTATATATTAAGTAAAGATTCCATCAGTTTGCACCCATACAGAAACACAAAGTGTAAAATACTGTTTCAGTACTAGGTATAGCATTACTTCACATTGGACAACACATTAAGGACAGAACCCACATGAGAAGTAAGTACACAGTGACTCCTGTTGTTGACTTAACAATTTGACACTCTTGTTTATGGCGTCAGTAATCTCCCTAGGCTCTAGTCATGAGTTGCCAAGGCTATGGAAGCCTTTTGAGTTGGCCGACTTTGATCTTATTCCAACAGGGTCATAGTCAAAGTGTAAGTTCTCTCCTCCCTTCAGAGAAAGGTACCTCCTTCTTTGATGGCCCCATTCTTTCCACTGGGATCTCACTTGCAGAGATCTTTGATTTAAGTTTTCTTTTTTTTCCCAGGTGTCTTAAAATTTAAAGTCTTATGTTAACTGTTAATGGGTTATGGGAGAAGATTTGATCTAATTATGACCACAGGGAGGTGGGCCCAATGGTAGGTCTTCAGGTCACTGGAGGTTTGCCCTAGGAAGGTGGGTCTCATAAAAGAGCTGAAATTTAAGGGGAGTGTGCACCCTAAGTTTCTATATTCCCTGTTTCGCCATGTGATCGTCTTCTGCTATCCTCCAGCCATACCCATGTCTGAACCAATGAGGCTGCTATATCTTGCTTGAACTGAGAAAGTATGAAATATAGTGGAGAAAAACAATGTTCTTTCCTAAGAAGCCCTTCTCTGGAATTTCAGTTTAAGAAATGAAACTCTCATACAACCACAACACTACTTTCCACTTTGTCTTTCTCCTTCCCTCTAAGTCTCTTCCCCCTATCCTACTTACATACATGCAGTGTTCTTTTAAAAGGGAAAGATCCTGCTATTCATTAACAATGAAAATAATCTTCAAGGATCAAAAATAAACAACTATAAGATGAATATGAACTGAAGTTGACAGTAGCAAAGTTTGCCTTTCACGTGCTTAATTATTTGTGTGTTGTGTTTTTCTTCTACAATTTTCTTTATTTTGTCTCATGACATGAGTGTGTTACTATGGATCCTAGGGTATTTTTCACATGTGGTTATGTTGGATACCAAGTTGAACAAAGGGATTGGGCTTTCTTTGGATTAGTACATACAGTAATGTTTTAGGTCTACCTTTAGTCAAGTTAGAATAACACACGATCTCTTTGGAGTTATCCGTGGTATAAAAGGATGAATGTTTAACTTGCATTTTGAAGTTAATATTTAGTTAGTAATAATATATAATTGCCTAAAATGCTCCCCTTTTTTATAATTCTCTATAATATAATAATTTACATAATAATAATAATTTATATAATAATAATATAAGCCGGCGCCGCGGCTCACTAGGCTAATCCTCCGCCTAGCGGCGCCGGCACACCGGGTTCTAGTCCCGGTTGGGGCGCCGGATTCTGTCCCGGTTGCCCCTCTTCCAGGCCAGCCCTCTGCTGTGGCCAGGGAGTGCAGTGGAGGATGGCCCAGGTGCTTGGGCCCTGCACCCCATGGGAGACCAGGAAAAGCACCTGGCTCCTGGCTCCTGCCATCGGATCAGCGCGGTGCGCCGGCCGCAGCGCGCCGTCAGCGGCGGCCATTGGAGGGTGAACCAACGGCAAAAGGAAGACCTTTCTCTCTGTCTCTCTCTCTCTCACTGTCCACTCTGCCTGTCAAAAAAAAAAATAATAATAATATAATAATTCTCTATAATAAAAGTGAGTTGTGGAAAAATGCATAGACAGCCTAAGATTTACATGCTTGTCACCTTTTAACTTTGTAAAATAGTGGATATATATATATATATATTATGTGTGTGTTGATACACACATATCTATGTAAATACATAGTAATTTACACTAACATCAAAATCTTGCTTACTTACACCTGCCAGTATGATAATCTCTGAAATTCTGATAGACTGACAGAATAAAAATGGATCTGTTGGAGTATAACATGGGTCAAATACTTGAATACCTTAACACCCATCATACATGGGACCTAGACAGAATTTCCAGTCCTGGCTTTGACTGTTATGGATGTTATGGGCATTTGGCGAGTGAACTGGTGAGTGGAAGATTGATCACTCTCTCTCAACCCACTCCCCTACACCTATTTTACCCTATTTTTCAAATAAAATTTAAAAACTAAAAAAAAAAAAGCCATCTGCTTAAGACTTCTAGACTTCTACATCCCCAGATGGAGTTCAAAATAAAACATGAACTAATCATAAAGAAACATGACTCCTCCATTTTTAACCAGGGAAATATAATTGTTATTACTGTTATTTGGAAAAGAAATTAAAATTGCTGCTGATAATACATTTGAAAGTAGATCTTTTAAAGTAGGCAATGAAGAACACTGTTTCTAGACTTACTTCACTCAGACTCTGTATTTCAGTTTTCCACCCAAACAGGACTTTCTCATTGAACCACTAGCTGCAAATTCAGCAGGAAGAGACCATTTTCTCCTTCAGGTTCTATCGCCTTTTGTTTGTGACACTGAAATTCAATTCTTAGAATTGGTCAGGAATGGAACTTGACCAACATGGAAGACTGCATGTCCTAAGAAAACAACATCTAGAGACATCTTGCAGAAGGCTTAGAGCAACAATAAAAAAGAAAATAAAAAAAACCACTTAATTCCCAGCATACTGCAATGTATGCAGCTTCTCACAATGCCTTCATAAGACATGTGAGATGAAGAATCCATTTTTAAAAAGAGAGACAGTTCTAATCTCCTGATCTGGATTCCCTTTGTTACAAATTTTATTAACACATTTGCCTCTGAGAAGTTTGCAAACTAAGGCAAAGACAAACAAAGAGCATATGCTAAATTGATCATTTTTGTATCTGAATATTCACTATTTCAGAGACAAGAAGCTGCTCAATCTGATTTGGGGTATGATTATGCTGTAGTCCAAATTGAAGTGTCTGTGGAAATGGATTGGCTAAGCTTCTCAGTTGTCAGTCATATCACTTATTCTGTGCGGAGTGAGATGAGAGCACTCATGGGAAACAGTAGAAGTGGGTCTGTGATACACCTAGACAGATGGGTGCTCCTTTCGTGCAAGGAGGCCCTCCCCGCCTCAGCAGCCATTGTTGCTGGAGAGGAGGGAGAATCCTCTCCAGTTCTGCCAGTGCCACCTCATGCTTTGGTCGGGGGAGGTCCTCTGGGGGCACATTCCAAGAATTCAGAATTTGGAACAAGTGTTCTCAAATAACATCAGCAAATACCTCTGAAAGAACTGGACTTGGGATGAGGGAGGTTTTACACATGACACAGCAGTATCTTTAGAGAGAGACGAGATGATAACATATAAAGATGTAAATCAGGAAAAATCCGAGCAGCAGTTTAAGACAAAAGAAAAGTGGAGCAAATATTTGTTGCAGCAAAGTGTGTTGTTCAGAGGAGGAGGAATTTCTGTGAGAGATGGCATTTCAGAAGTCAGTGCTCATCATTTACCAAAAAAACACACTGAAATCGTATCTCTTGGTCTTAGCAAAGGATGCAAAGACATAATTAGGTTTACCCTACAGCAGTGAATCTAAGATTTTTTTCTTTGTTTTTTCCTTTCTCAGCTGTTTCTATGACGATTACTGGGAGAAACAGACCAGTCGGAGAATGGGTGGGTGGAAGGGTACAGATAGGGAAGTAGGTAGATTTTGAGGAATTAGCGCACGTGATTGTGTGGGCTGGCAAGTCTGAAATCCAATCCATACCCTCTCAGGATTTCTATCTTATAAGTCATAAGGCAGAACTCTTTCTTCTCTGGGAAGCCTTGGTTATTTTGCCATTAAGACATTCAACTGATTGAGGCCAATACACATTATCAAGAGTAATTTTTACTTAAAGCCAACTGATTATAAGTGTTAATCCATCTACAACACATCATCATAGCAGCATCATGGCAAGTGTTTCACTGAACTGTGGGGCACCATGGCCTTGTTTTGCTGATATGTAAAATTAGCCACCCCAACAACCTGGGACAGTTCCTAAAACACCCCTATACCACCCACCCACACCCACACACACAAAACATACACTCACATGCACACACACACTCAGGAAGTGGTTTATGAAGCAGGACAAATCCCCTAAAACATGTTTCTGCTCTAAATGACTCCAGTTGTTCCATTTTATACAAGCCTTAACATTGATGCTGTTTGCTTTTGTGACATTTTTGCAAAATCAGTTCCAAAATCAGTTCTTTTCTTTTCTTTTCTTTTTATTTTTTGGACAGGCAGAATGGACAGTGAGAGATAGAGACAGAGAGAAAAGTCTTCCTTTTTTTTTTCCATTTGTTCACCCCACAATGGTTGCTGCGCACAGCGCTGATCCAAAGCCAGGAGCCAGGTGCTTCTCCTGGTCTCCCATGCAGGTGCAGGGCCCAAGGACTTGGGCCATCCTCCACTGCACTTCTGGGCACCGTGGCTCAATAGCCTAATCCTCTGCCTGCGGCGCTGGCACACCGGGTTCTAGTCCCAGTCAGGGCACCAGATTCTGTCCCGCTTGCTCCTCTTCCAGCCTGTTATTTTCTTTCATAAAACTTGTGAGGGTATTGAATCCCTTTCTTGTTAGTACTCACAGGTTCACCACAATCTGAGACCACCTGCCTTTCTGCTTACTTCCTGACACCTCTCTAAGCCAGTTTTGACTTCTATCAGTTGCTCTACATATTACATGAAATGCTCTGACTTAACCTTTTCCTTCCTTTCTTCCTTCCTTCCTTCCTTCCTTCCTTCCTTCCTTCCTTCCTTCCTTCCCTCCTTCCTTCCTTCCTTTGTATTTTTAGATCTTCCTCTGAAAGAAATTTCATTTTAATTTCAGATATTGACATTTTCATCATAGAGCATTCCTGACTTGTTAAACACAATCAAATTACTCTCTGAAGTCCTGATGAATGACCTTCTGATTAATTGTTAAGGACTGTGGCATCTCCTCATGGGTATGTAATTATCCGTGTATGTGTCCGTTTCCTCCATTTTTAATCAGCAGAAATCATGAAGCTTGAGCATCTTTTTGTTTTTCAGTGGCTCTCACTCGGAGCCAGTGTGCTGTAGTTCTTCAAATGTCTTTATTTAAAAAGATTCATGTATTTATTTGAAAGTCAGAGTTACACAGAGAGAGGAGAGGAAGAGAGAGAGGTCTTCCATCCTCTGGAAACTCCCCAATTGGCTACAATGGCCAGAGTTGTGCTGGTACAGTCCAAAGCTAGGAACTTGGAGCTTCTTCTGGGTCTTTCATATGGGTGCAGGGGCTCCAGGACTTGGGCCATCTTCTACTGCTTTCTCAGGCCACAACAGAGAGCTGGATCAGAAGTGAAGCAGGCGGGACATGAACTGGAACCCATATGGGTTGCTAGCACTTCAGGTGGTGGCTTTACTCGTTATGCTACAACACCAGCCCAAAATGTTCTTTTAAAACAAAACGTAATAGAAGGGAAGAAGGGTGTAGGTAGTGATGGAAGGAAGGAATAAAGGAGGGAGGAAATGATAAAAACAAGGAAGAGAAAGAAAAATTAAGTTGATAGGGAGGCTGGCATTGTGATACAGTAGGTTGTGTTGTCACTTGGAATGCCTGTATTCCATGTTGGAATTCCTGTGATCAAGTCCCACCTCTGCTTCCAATCTGCTGTCCTGCTAACTGATGCGCACCCTGAAAGGCAGATGTACATGGCTCAAGTACTTGGGTCCTTGACACCCATCCAGAAGACCTGTATGGAGTTCTTGACTCTTGGCTTTGATTTGGTCCAGCTTTACTGTTGTGGTCACTTGTGGAGTGAAACAGTGGTTGTAAGATTCTCTCTCTCTCCCTCTCTTCCTTTCTCCCTCCCCCCCCCCACCTTTATCTCTCTCATTCTGGCTTCTAAACAAATAAAAAGGAAATAAATAAACTTTAAACAAATTGAGAATTTCTCAGAGAGAGAACATACATACTCTTAAACCACCAGTTGAAAAGTCCTGTAGTGGTCCTCTGGATTTGTTCCATCTTTTAATAAAGAAGGAAAATGAAATCTGGAGAATTGTACCACTAGTGTAGAAAAAAGATAAATGATTTGGGTCAGGTTCACAATGGTAGAATATGCCTGACCCAGAGAGCTTTCCTTATTGCCAAGCTGTGAATAAATATAAGATTAATGCAATTGCAACACTAAATTCCCCTCCCTAACCCTCCACATCTACAGACATTTCATTTTAACCTCCTCTTTTATAAAGTATGGTAATGGCACTCCTGAAGCACTCTATTCCCTATGGAGTCTCTGGGTTGAAATGGCAGGAAAAGAACCTCAAGCAGCTTGAGTGGCTAAGTTGCCACTAGGAGAACAGGCTCCTTGTGTAGTTCTCTGTCTTATCAGTAATTTGCTTGAGCAAGAAATTGGTTTTAACACATTAAGCCCATGGAATCTGAAATTGTTTGTTACTGCAGCATATTCCTATCTTATCCTTACCCCTCAAATGGGCAATAGTGAGGGTGTACATGCAATGAGGACAATGAGTGACAGAAATACCATGAAGATATTGAAACTTTAGCCGATGGAGCTTTCTTTATTTTTGTTCTTTCCTTTTGCAAGGAGGATGGAAAGATTCCAAGAAACAACTTCAGCTGCCTCACTATTTTACCTAGGGCTGGCCTCAAATACCAACCTTACAGAACTGCCTTTCTCCCTGGACAATTTGCACTTCAGAAAAGCATTTGGAAGCAAGTTTTCATAAGGTAGAAAGTAATTTAATGTTGAAAAGGTAGAACCAACCATACATGAATAAATGCATATCCATTGCATATTAATAATGCAATATAATAATCTACCCTTCTAACTTTTAGAAGACTCCTCTGAGCCCTTTCCCAATGTTAAGATGCTCTGAGCTCCAGGCCAATTCTGACTTTTTCTCCTTGTTTCTACGAAGTGTTCAGGAGAGTTACAAGCAGACTCCCGGAAATCTATTTGAAATGAAATACTGACAAAGTTTTCTGAGACCAGGGAATAGAAAACCAAAATGTGTGTAGCTATGTTGTACCTAAAAGAGTTGCATGAATAATTGCTGTGTTTTGCAGATTAGCAAACTTAGAGTTGCAATTACTAACTTTTATTATTTCTAAGGATGTCATGTATATGAATGTAGTAGAAAATTATAAGGTTATTTGGGTTATTGTTTGTTTTGAGGCAGTAGTCATCCAGTTGTGGAATATAGGCTAAGCAGAAAACACTGCCTCTTGACTATGAATGTAGATGAAATTTCTGTATTTGAAACCATATGTTAGGGACCGGCGCCGTGGTGCAGTAGGTTAATATTCTGCCTGCAGTGCTGGCATCTTGTCCCGGCTGCTCCTCTATAATCCAGCTCTCTACTATGGCCTAGGAAATCAGTAGAAGATGGCCCAAGTGCTTGGGCCCCTGCACCCTCATGGGAGACTAGGAAGAAGCACCTGGCTCCTGGCTTCTGATGGGCACAGCTCCGGCCACTGCGGCCATTGGGGAGTGAACCAACAGATGGAAGATCTTTCTCTCTGTCTCTCCCTCTCACTGTCTGTAATTCTACCTCGCAAATAAATAAATAAATAATCTTTTTTAAAAAAGAAACCATATGTTTGATTTAATGCTACAGTTGCCCTCTATGATTCATAAGATTCATTCATTATTCATTCAACAAACACATGACAGGTACTGGGCACAGCAATGTGTCTATAAAGATCAAATAGGTTACATTCCTTGATTTCTAATACTCAAAGATCTCACATTTCAGTGAAAAAGAACAATTAGTGAATGAAAATTTTATAATGAAGGGGAAGACAAGGAATTCTAGGGGTTTCCTTGGAGGTATTTTGGAGATGGCCATTCTTATATCGGGACTTTTAAGAGAGGCAAAACCAAGAATAGGCCACTGCATACAAAGAATATGCAATGGAAAAAGAGATTATGAAAAAATATGCTTTTGTTTTATGACTAAGTGAATGCAAGAAATGTTTTATAATAAGCCCTGCTATCAGAGCTGCCACAGTGGCATAGCGGATAAAACTGTCACCTGCGACTCCAGCATCCCTTATGGGTATGGTTCAAGTCCCTGCTGTTCCACTTTCTATCCAGCTCTCTGACAATGCAACTGGGAAAGCAGTGGAAGAAGGCCCAAATACTTAGGCCCCTGCATATGCATGAGAGACCTGAAAGAAGCTCCTGGCTCTGTATTAGCCCAGCTCCAGCCATTGTGGCCATTTGGACAGTGAACCAGGGGATGGAAGATTCTCTCTCTCTCTCTCTTTCCCTCTAACTCTGCCTTTCAAATAAATAAAAAAGAGTCCTGCTACAGTGAAAGATAATATTGGGAAGGTAGAAAGACCAGAATATGAAAGTATCCAGTTCTTTTGGATTTTATTCTCTAAGGAAGGGGAAGCCATGGGAATATGTTAAGCCTCTGAAAAGCAGGATCTAAGCATAAACTTTTGTATAATATCATCCATTCACAAAGTTCTGTAATTACAAGAAACTAATAGACTATTGTTTTAATTTTCACATTTCTTTCTGCTTAGATTTCATGCACATTCAGTTATCTATTTTCAACCATAGTGGTATTTAGTTTCGGATTTGAAGATCTTAATTTTGCTTTTTATTATCATTCCAACAAATTTGAATCTTTAGGACAAGAATTCTGTCTCCTCTCTTTCTTTTCTTTAAACATTTATTTATATTGATTTGAAAGCAGAGAGACAGACACACACACACATACACACACAGAGAGAAAGATTTTTCACCAGTTGATTTACTTTTTTAATTCCTGAAACATCCAGAGCCAGGCAAGCTGAAGTCAGGAGTTGGAATCTCATTCCACGTCTCCCATAAAGGCAGCAGTGACACAACCACTTCACTGTTGCCTCCCACAATCTGCTTTAATAAAAACTAGAACCAGAATTGGAGCCAGGATGTAATCTTGGAAACTCTATTATATAATGTGGGCACCCCAAACACCTTGTTAACCATTGAACCATATGTTTGCTTTATTCTTTTTTTTTTTTTTTTTTACATAGCCTTGGATGTAGCTTTGATGCTTGCATATGACAAAGGATTATTGCAAAGATTCCATGTGTTGGGCCCTTAAGAGCTCTCTCCATTCCACATGGAAAATGTTGAATATAGTTAGAAGATCTTCTTGGGAAAGTCTGAGGTTCCAAGAATTCAGTGAGCATGTAATTTAAGTTAGCATACCAAGTATCAAGACCAATCCATTACACAGCAGACTCATAGAATGGCAAATGCCCTAAACAGCACTCTGGCCTCAGAATCAGCCCTTAAGGCATTTGGATCTGGCTAAAAGGCCCATGAGAGTTTCACAGGCATGGAAAGCCAAGACACTGTGGCAAAAATGATCTGAATGAACGATCTCAGTGAATGACTTCCCAGTGGAAAGAATGGGCTATTGGAGAAGGAGCTACCTTTCTCTGAGGGAGGAAGGAACCTCCACTTTGATATGGCCTTGTCTAAATAAGATCAGAGTTGGTGAACTCAAGAGGGTTCCATAGCCTTGGCAGCTCACGACAAGAGCCTCGGATGATTACTGACGTCATAAATAAGAGTACAAGTTGTTAAATCAACAACAGAGTCACTGTGCACCTGCTCCCCATGTAGGATCTCTGTCCTTAATGTGTTGTACTATGAGAATTAATTGTAAAATTACTACTCGAACAGTACTCTATATTTTGTGTGGCTGTGTGGGTACAGTCTGTTGAAATCTTTACTTAGTATGTACTAAATTGATCTTCTGTATATAGAGATAACTGAAAATGAATCTTGATGAAGAATGGGATGGGAGCGGGAGTGGGAGATGGGATGGTTGCGAGTGGGACGGAGGTTATGGGGGGAAAATCCACAACAATTCAAAAGTTGTACTTGGTAAATTTGTATTTATTAAATAAAAATAATAATAATAATAACTCAGTCCACAAATACAGCCGATCGGTTTCAGTAATTAAGGAGCACAGAGGTGAGGACTCCACGGGCAAGGGGACAGGGCCCTCGTGGAGGGGGGATGTGGGGAGCTGAGGCTACAACAGGAGCTTTGGGTGCTCACACCGTTAGTGATGTCAACTCGGAGACAGGCCACATACAGGGGGTTTTAAAGAAATTCATGGAAATGTGTCCTATGCAAAAACTCTGTGCAAAATTTTTGATACCAAAATAAACATCTTTTTGTTCCATTTGTCAAAAAAAAAAGACCAATCTGTGACTCAAACCTGTTGAATCCCATAACAAATCTGGGTCTCAATTCCCTTAAATGAAAAATGGGTACAATAACTATTGTATTTATAGTAGGAGGATTTGTGTACTTTAGAGAGTATGATATAAATGAATGTTTTATAGGAATTGTGAAATATAAAATTTCTAGCAATGGTGATGATGACAATAATGTCAATAATAAAGATAATGACAAAGAGTGTCAAGTATCTGGACATGTCGGAACATTCTCCACTCTAACACAGTTCAGATATACTCATCTATGGAATGAGAACTTTATTCTGTGTCATTTTATGCCCAAAGATATTTACTGTCTGAACCATAGGCTGAATTTAGCTATTGGTTCTCTCTCACAGTAGAGCTTCAATTTAGGAAGCCATTTTGCCTCTTGGAGAAGACAGAATGTGAAGTTAGAATTACCAGGTGTTGGTGCTGGCTTTATCAGTAACTATCATTTTGGTTTTCAGAGTCAGAAAATTGGTGATAATTCACTTTTGACTTTCTCCGTAGGATTAATTTTCTGGTCAAATTAAAGGATGTGAAAATCCACAACCACATGTGTGCCAAATAATATGCTATTTAAATAGATTCAATATGGCCTGGCACAACATAAAACTCACTCGGTGATTTTTTTGAATATACTTGTGCCAAGAAAGTTGAAACTGGGCAACTTACAGTTATGACCAATCACGAAATCCACCTCCTCTAAGCCAGACTTGTACACACAGAAGCTTTATGCATAGAAATGGTTTTCCCTATCACTAGGATGGTAGGAGCAAGGTTATTGCAGCTGTATGAGCACATAAAAAAGTCAGGAAATGAAATGTCAACAGCAAGTGTAATACCTTTCTAATATATGTCCTTCACTTATTGAGACAGTTACCGGGCTGTTCTTGAAAGAATGATTTGTTTATAAACTAGGTACATTCTTTCAGCTCTTTAGAGGAGGAGAAAATGCCTCCATCACATTTGCCTTCTTCCACATCATCCAAAAAATGTATTTCATACATCTCTATGAATTTACATACGTTTATTCTCTCACTCCTGATTAATTTCTGGGCACCTACTATGTGTTAGTCATACATGTGACTATTGAGGGTAAGATGTCCTTACACTCAAGCACCTTTCAATTTAGTAGGGAAAACCAGTTGTGTAAACAAATCAGGGCAACAAAACATTATAGTTACTATGATAGAGGTATACGCAGAATGCACAGGGAGACACAAGAGGGAGTGTTTAGTTCTGCCTGGGGAGGGACAAAAGCTTCATGGAGAAGATGATATTCGATGTGGTTCTTAAAATATAAATGATTTTTACCAACAGACAACAGAATGGGGAAGTAAAAGAACTTCAATTTGGAGTAGGTCAGGGTATGGGATGACCAATTTAGTAAACCACAGAAATACTATCAGATAAAGGATATCTGATATACATTATCCAGTCAAAAATGTAGATATGGGACCCAGCGTGCAGGGTGTAGTCAGGGATGTGCATCACAGTTTTCCAGTTATGGAACTGGAGAAGAGTATCATGGTTAATCCAGTACTTAGACATGATTCTTGGCCGTATCATGTCTGTCATCAGATTATTGCAGACTTAGAGACTTTGTGTATTAAAGAGTATTCTAACCTTTATAAGGCATGAGCCTCTAATCAGTGCCACAAAATTTGTGTTCAGGTAGATAAAAGTCATCATTATTAGAGTAGAAATAGGGACACACATGGAGGTCTCTCATCATGGCTGGGAGGCAGCATTGCATGTTCTTTAACATAGTCCATCAACAGCCAGCTCATATCCAAGCTCTAGATGACTAGGTATTGGATCAAGGGTGAGATCCTTCATCTCCTAATGCTTTAATTTTCACACCTATGAAATGAGGGTAATACTAGCATGTGCCTTACAAATTTCTAGCATGTAGTAAAAGTTGTGTCATTACTAGGATTATTGTTATGTGAAGATGGTGGGATCTTTGTCTCTGGACTGGCCAAGGATACTGTTGATAGCCACTTCATGCAAAACACCATGCCTCACCTTTTTTTAAAAAATTATTAAAATGTATGTGAGAGGGAGAGACACACACAGAGAGAAAGAGGCAGATGACAGAGATCTCCCTTCCTCTGCTTCACTGAAAGGTTTGTTCAGGTTTTTATCTAAACATTTTGATTTTCATGCACCTAGAGGTAAACAGAAGTGGCCTATATTAAACACTGGTCAAAGCTGTTTAAAATGATTCTTGGCAGGGATGGGAGGAACCTCTCCATGACATAAATTTCTTAAAATCCACACATAAAAGTAGTGACCTCTCATAAATAAATAAAAAAGTCCCAGCATGTAAATGCATTAGCTGAAATAAGTGTTTGATCCTTATAACCAAAGCCCATTTTCTTTCTTCCATCCAGAAAGCCTTGAAGTGTGAGTATTACACTACTTGCAGATTTCTATGTAGGCAGGGGATAAATAGTCCGCTTCTGTAATTAATAACTATTAAACCTGTTTGACTGATCATATCTTTGGGCTTCTGAAATCTCTTCTGTGCAGGTGTGCATTAATGGAATCCATTAAATTCATATATTTCAACAGATAGTAATTTACGATCTTTTATAAGATCTGTCAGGAGCCGCAGCAGGAGATACAGGACTGTCTCAGGGCATTACAGAGCAAACGGAGCTCCCTCCCTCAGAAATGACTCGCCTTTGCGTACTAAATATGAATGTCAATGCAATGGGCAGTCATATCAGGTGCATTCTACAGCATTAGCTCTCTGGGAATATGTAGAATAAGCTTTTTACCACTGGTGAAACCCTGAATAGTAATGAACAATTTTCAGGGACACTGAAGGAAAAGAGTATAAGCGTTCTATCTATGTTATATTTACCATGGAAAGAGAAATGAAGAACATAGCAAGGCTATAGTAAAGTAATGGGGTCTTCTCTGGGTAAGTTACCTTCCCAATGCCACTTGTGCTTGCAAAATCTCACAGTTAGCATCCTCCCCATTCTTACAAATGTTTCTCAAGGATTTAGAAGTCAACCTTGACTTCCTCTGTTTCCCATCCTTTGGCTTAGCCAGAAGAGAAATGCTGTCCTGGACAAAGAGTGCTTCTTCAGCAGAGCCAGGCTTCTGAATGGGCAAAGGAGCCAGCTGACTTCCTGAGGGGACGTAAGGGAGGTGGTGCCGCCTTACAGAGGTAGAATTCTTTTTGAAAGGTTTACATAATTAATTGAAAGCTGAAAATAAACCTGAAAGAGCCAGTAAAAAGATAATGTAGCTAGTGGACAGTCAGCTAAGAGAAGAAGGTTGGCTAGTGAGGGATGAAAAGTTATGTTGAACCATCCGAGACAGGATGACAAGAAGTTCGTAAGTTAAAAGCCATTAATATTTTAAAAGAATTATTTAGTTATTTGAATGACAGAGTTACACAAAGAAATGGAGACACACACACACACACACACACAGAATCTTCCATCCACTGGTGTACACCCCAAATGACCACAATAGAGAATAGGCCAAACCAAAACTGGAAGCCAGGAAATCCAACTGGGTGACAGGGACTACATAGATTGCAGGGGCCAAAGAACTTGGCCCATCTTCTGCTGCTTTGCCACGTGCATTAGGAGAGAACTGGCTTTGAAGCAGAGCTGCTGGGACTCCATCTTCCCCTCATAGTAGATGCTGGAATTGCAGGTGCACCTTAACCTGTTGCACTACAGCACTGGCCCTAGAAGCCAAAATATTAGAATATCATTTCCCTATTTTATAAATACAGCAAAAGTGTTTTTCAGTGAGTTTGGAGTGGAAGAAAGAGTTGAGTTGAATTTAAAACCTATATAATTGCAATGAACAATCCTATTTATGGAAATGTTTTTACCATTCAAAGAATTTTCAAAACAATCAGGTTAGGTTGGCAGTCACCATTTTAAAGGAGATAACTGAGTCCTGGCCCATTCAAAAGCTAATTCATGTTTAATTCATTAAAAATGATCCTTCTACATAATCCAAAGGGCAATTAAGGCTAGGAAATAGAATAAATATGAGCTGAATAGTATTTCTAAGAGATTGACTTGAAAATGTTAAAGAGTCAAAATCAAAATCACAGAATCATTCAATTGGAGAACTGCATCTCTTGGGTGATGGTTAAACCTAGACTGGACATGGCAGTGGGAAATGTACTCCAAGGTCTGATTTTGGCTGTAGGAACATGTTGGCCTTTTTGCCTTAATGGATCATCCCTTTCTCTGTCTTCTGTTGTATGAGAGCTGATGAGATCCAGCCTGAGGCAAGGGGACCGTCTCAGTACAGATTTTCTCTCCATCTGCAGGAGTAAACACTTTACTGGGAGATTTAAAGTGAAATTCAGAATTACAAGGAAGTATCTAGGAAACGGATATTTTTTTCTTCAGTGAACTCTTAAGAGGGCTTGTCAGTAAAGTTCAAGCAAGCAGGTGTGCTGAAAATTGCTTTAAAACCAAAGAGACAGTAGGAGGCATGCATATGCCAGAAATCATAGCCCCCATGAGAGAGACAAGCCCATTTTTCAGCAGGAGCAGCTGGTGGTGCATCTGCAGACAGGTTGTTGTCAGGAGTGTTGAGCAGAGAAATTTCAAGAGAAAGGCACTCACGAGAAAGGAAGAGGTGCAAGGCCCCTAGTGGATGAGATTAGCAGGAAACTTGGGTGATGGGCTGAGTCCTGCGCTGACATTGTTAGAATTTAGAATTCCATCTGAGATTGGGAGGCTGGAAGAAAGTGGCACTGAGACTTTAGATTGGAGTTTGTTAAATCCTGAGCAATAAAAATTGCAGTTCACTTTAATGAAACTTCCTGGGAAGACTATTAGTATTAAACAGGGAGACTCTCCCCCCAGAAATAATGCTAAATCACAGTCACAAATAATTCCTAGTCCAGTTCAGCACAAGGCAGAACATGATTGCACTTTTTAAATTAAATTCACTCTTATTGCCTTGGTGGTTGCCGTTTTCAGAAATTAATAGGAATGGCACACGTGAGCTGAAGGGACGAGGGTGGCCATACTCTATTAAGGGCACAAAGGTGCAGATGATAGAAGTGGGTAGACAGAGGCTTGGCTGGCTACAGTACCTTTACGAAGCATTTACTTCAGGGGAGTAGATAGACAAAAAGAACTAGGACTCTAACAGAATCAAGATTTCATGAAATCATTGTTTATTTTAAGGCACAAAATAACTATGTTCCACTACAGGACAATTTACTGTTTCTTTTAATATTTTTGTGAAAATCATAAGAATCAAAATTGTCTTTTATCCTTTATTGGACCCGTAGCTTGGAGCAAGTTGTCTGTCACAAGGTGAATGCTCCTTTCTTACATTTTAAATTATATGGAAATATGAAAAATAAATCTTATGTGAATTTAAATCATTATTAGTACCCATCTTTATTCCACATGCTGCAATGTGAATCATTTGTTGAAATTTAATAAGTGAATCACTTATTCATGAATTTGGCAAATATTTGTTGAGCCTTCCCACTATGTACCAAGTGATTACTTTTTGGATACAGAGATTAACAGCACTTTGTTCCTACCCTCTAAGAGTTCACTCCAGAATCAATGAAACAGACAACAAAATGAACAATCTCAATACAGAGGAGTAAATGCTAATGAGTCTGTTTTCATCAATCAAAAACATGGAACCTGGACCTGAGCCTGAGGAATGGCACTAGAAATATCATCAGGAAAAGCAGATGTTGGCAATGATCTTTAGGAAATGGGTGATCATCTAAGTGAGCAGGATCAGATAGCTGGTTCTAAGGGGTAGCAATATGGACACAGGCACAGAGGAGAGAGAACAGCAACAGTTCAGCAACTGAGCCAGGAAACAGAGAGCTGCGTCAATCATGGATTGAAGACATCTGAAAAACAAATTTGGGTCAGAAGCTGAAGTTGGTCATGCTGAGGTGTACGTACCACAGTAATTAGAAGCCACTAGAAGATTTTTGATAGTAGTGATGTACACTGATTTGAAGTTCTGAAAGGAATTATGGTGTCATTGTGGAGGATGTTTAACAGTAAGAAGACAGAGCCGGCGCCGTGGCTCAATAGGCTAATCCTCCACCTTGCGGCGCCGGCACACCGGGTTCTAGTCCCGGTTGGGGCGCCGGATTCTGTCCCGGTTGCCCCTCTTCCAGGCCAGCTCTCTGCTATGGCCAGGGAGTGCAGTGGAGGATGGCCCAGGTGCTTGGGCCCTGCACCCCATGGGAGACCAGGAAAAGCACCTGGCTCCTGGCTCCTGCCAGGATCAGCGCGGTGCGCCGGCTGCAGCGGCGGCCATTGGAGGGTGAACCAACGGCAAAGGAAGACCTTTCTCTCTCTGTCTCTCTCTCTCACTGTCCACTCTGCCTGTCAAAAAAAAAAAAAAAAAAAAAAAAAAAACAGTAAGAAGACAGGCCGGCGCCGTGGCTCAATAGGCTAACCCTCCACCTTGAGGTGCCGGCACTCTGGGTTCTAGTCCTGGTCGGGGTGCTGGATTCTGTCCCGGTGCCCCTCTTCCAGGCCAGCTCTCTGCTGTGGCCAGGGAGTGCAGTGGAGGATGGCCCAGGTCCTTGGGCCTGCACCCCATGGGAGACCAGGAGAAGCACCTGGCTCCTGCCTTCAGATCAGCACGGTGCCCTGGCAGCAGCGGGCCAGCCACGGTGGCCATTGGAGGGTGAACCAACAGCAAAGGAAGACCTTTCTCTCTGTCTCTCTCTCTCTCCCTGTCCACTCTGCCTGTAAAAAAAAAAAAAAGACACTGGATGCATGCATGTCATTTAGGGAATTATTACAGTAGTCTTGGTAAGCAGAAACCAAAGAATGAAAGAACACAATAGAGAAGATATCAGGTATAATTGAGATATTGATGCAACTGAGTTGGGAAGGGAGCATATATCTAGGAGACACTCTTTATGCACGTTGAACATACTCACTTCTTTAACACCATAAGAATCACATTAATTAGGCCATAATGTCATGTCTATATTGCTGATGAGGAAATAGAGAATAACTCCAGAAGATTACTTCATTGCAATACTCATCAAAGCACCTGTTGCAGGTTGAAGTATCTCATGACAGGAAATTAGGGAATCAGAATCAAAACTAGCACCCGTGTTGTTTTAGGCGCTCCAACCTGGAGACAGCAACAAGAAATAGGTGAAGCAAAGTATGATGGCCACATCGTTTGCAAATCTTGCAGCCTAATCAGCTGATAAGAGAAACAATGCCACAGAGAAAAACATAGACTTTAGTCCAGATTGCAAGGTGAGTCCTTGCTTCCCTTACCCTTTCTCTCTCTGAAATCATAACCATTGGGGTCATATGTTTATTGTAGTGGGTGATATTGGAGGCATGGTTACCTGTAATGCAGGGTTCTCAAAGTCAAGATTAAACAGCATGAGAAAAATAAACAGCACTCAGAGTACAGTAGCTGGATTTTTTCAAATTCAAGCTGAAGTCTGAAAATTCTAAGTTTATTTAAAAAAATAGGTTAAACCTAGACAGGTAAGTTAAAATGATGAATAACAAAGGTTGAAAAAGACCAGTGAGGGTGGTGTGGTAAGATATTAAACAATGAGACAACAACAGATGTGAAAGTAGACTCTTCACTATCCATGTAATGTGGCAAAAATTAATATAGCAGTAATGTTGAATTGTAGAGTGCAAAAACTCATCAGTCTATAATTTTATACTCAGAATATTGACAAATGATCAAAAGTGTTGTAGTTTCTCTCTTTTTTAAAACAATATTTATTTATTTGAAAGGCAGTGTTACAGAGAGGGAGAGCAGATGCAGAGAGAGAGAGTGAGAGAGAACGAGAGAGGGAGATCTTTCATCTGCTAGTTCATTCCCTAAATGGCCACAATGGCCAGGCCCAGGCCAGGCTGAAACCAAGAGCCAGGAGCTTCTTCTGGGTTTCCCACGTGGATACAGAGGCCCAAGTACTTGGACCATCTTCTGTGGCTTTCCCAGGTGCATTAGCAGGGAGCTGGATCAAAAGTGCAGCAGCTTGGACTCAACACTTTAACTCGCACCCTTATGAGACACTGGCACTGCAGGCAACGGCTTTACTCACTAAGCCTCAGCACCAGACCCTATATTTTCTCTTAGGCAAGTGCTGAGTGAATTATTCACAAGTTTTCAAGCAAATTCAAGAAAAGAGTGAACTTGGGCAAAGGATAAAGTAGGAATCAAGAAAAATGGTAAATATTGATATAGATAAGATATATTGGTAAATTATTTAATTATCAAGGTTAAAAATAAAGAGTAACTATTTTGTATCTTTTAAAAGTTAGCACTAAAATTCTGGAAATAAATAGTGAGAATTTTTGGAAGGCTTTATTCAGTCTGATATTAAAACATAATTATCGGCAGGTGCCATGGCTCATTTGGCTAATCCTCTGCCTGCTGTGCCAATGCCCTGGGTTCTAGTCCCGGTTGGGGTGCTGGTTCTGTCCCGGTTGCTCCTCTTCCAGTCCAGCTCTCTGCTGTGGCCCGGAAAGGCAGTGGAGGATGGCCCAAGTGCTTGGGCCCTGCATCCACATGGGTGCCGTAGCGGCCATTTGGGGGGTGAACCAATGGAAGGAAGACCTTTCTCTCTGTCTCTCTCTCTCACTGTCTAACTCTGCATGTCAAAAAAATAAAAATAAAAAATAAACATAATTATCATATTCTAAAAGAGCAATCAATGAATAAATTCATAATTTAATAAAGGTTGTACATATATGGCATATATTTATCTTTATGTTTATACATTTGAAAGTATGTAATGTATAATGTAGGGCTTCCAAACTAGACGAGGAAAGAAAATAATGAAAATCCAGGGTGTTTGAATTGTGATGTAGGAGGTTATGCAGATTCCTGTGACACTGGCATCCCAGATCAGAGTTTCTGTTCATGTCCTGGCTGTTTTGCTTCCAGTCCAACTTCCTTCTAATGTGTCTAGGAAGGCAGCAGCAGATGGCCCAAATTCTTGGGCCCCTTGCCTCGCATGTGGGATATCCAGTTCCTGGCTCCTAGCTTTGGCCGAGACCAGGTCTAGCTGTTGTAGCCATCTGGTGAGTGAACATGTAGAGGAAGTTCTCTCTCTCTCCTTGTCTCTCTCTCTCTCTCTCTTGCTCTCTCTCTCTCACACACTTTTCTTTTAAAATAATTAAAAACACAAATATTTAAAAACAAAATGCTGATAAAAAATGTCAGAGGAAAACCAAAAGGCAACAAGGAAAACATAACAAGCAGAAAATATCAAATATAATTGTCTTAATAAGTACAAAGATAATAAATTTTTGTTAATAAAAATGCAGCATAGATTTTAAATTCATTATGCTGCTGTAAAAATGAATTAGAACAAGGTGGCACACAATGATAAAAATAATAGAAAGGGATGGGCATTTGGCTCAGGGGTTAAGTTGCCCCTTGGCATATTGGCATCCCTTTGTGGGAGTGCCTGATTTGAGTTCTGCATCCTCTATTTCCAATCCAGCTTCCTGATAATGTGTATCCTGAGAGGCAGCATATGATGGCTCAAATACTTGGGTTCCTGCCACCCAAGTGGAAGACTCTGTTAGGGATCCAGGATCCTGGCTTCAGGTTGGGCAAACCCTGGCTGTTACGGGCATTTGGGGAGTAAATTAGGAAATGAAAGATATCTCATTGTCTGTCTGTCTATCTTTAAAATAAAATGAAAATACATAATTTTTGAAAAATGGGAGAGACAACAGGGATAACATGGAAAATTCATAATCAAAAGAATGGTATATAATAATATAGTACTATTAATATTATACATGTCATATAGCAAAGAATATTGAAAGGGGAAAGGAGTGATATAGTGTAAAAGGAACGATGTTAAAAATATATAACAATTATAAGAATAAATTTTCATTATGTAAAATATATAGAACAAAAACTAACCTAACTAGGAAAATTAAAACATTAAGTCATACCAAAAATTTTAATACATGTCACTGAGACAGAGAAAATTCAAGCAGACAAAAGAAATTATAATTGAAATAAACATATTAACAAATTTGAATATTTCCATCCACTCCTTTGTTTATTTCATCTTGATTAACATGATAAGAATGTCTAATGAGCTGCCACAGCCAATAGATGATGTAAAACTTACTGATAAGCCTTAGATTTTTTCCAAGTGAAAGAAATTCTAAATTGTGTTAGAGTTCGTAAGTTCAGTACATTCTGTATACAAGGTTTACCTTCAAAAAAGTTTACCATTTCCCTACAATTTTAAACATCTACAGTAATGAAACTATAAATTATAAAAGATAACATTAAAAATGGTTGCAAATGTAAAGTCGCAAAAGCTATCATAGTCATATCTTCCTTTTGCATTGATCCTTAATCATTACATAATGCCCTTCTTTGTGTCTTTTTAACAGTTTTTGTGTTAGTCTATTTTGTCTGTTATTAGGATGGCTTCACCTGCTTTTTTCTGTTATTGTGGAATATCTTTTTCTATACTTTCACTTTCCCTTTTTTTATTTAATAAATGTGAATTTACAAAGTGCAACTTTTGTATTGTTGTGGCTTCCCCCCCCCAACCTCCCTCCCTCTCGTGGCCCTCCCCTCTCCCACTCCCTCTCCCATCCCGCCCTTCATCGAGTTTCATTTTCATTCACCTTCATATACAGAAGATCAACTTAGTATATACTAAGCAAGGATTTCAACAGGCTGCACTCACACAACTGCAGAAGGTATAGGGTATTGTTCAACTAGTAGTTTTGTCTTTAACTCTCATAGTAAAACACATTAAGGACAGAGATCCTACGTGGGGAGCCTGTGCTCAGTGACTCCTGTTGTTGATTTAACAATTGGCACCCTTATTCATGATGTCAGCAATCATCTGAGGCTCTTGCCATGAGCTGTCTAGGCTATGGAAACCCCTTGAGTTCACCAACTCTGAACTTGTTTAGTCAAGGCCATATCACAGTGGAGGTTCCTTCCTCCCTTCAGAGAAAGGCACCTCCCTCCCTGATGGCCTGTTCCTTCTGCTGGGGTCTTGTTCACCAGGATCTTTCATTTAGGTTGTTTTTGCCACCATGTCATGGCTTTCTATGCCTGTGAGACTCCCATGGGCCTTTTAGCCAGTTCCGAAGCCCCAATGGTTGATTCTGAGGCCGGTCTTGTTCTATACTTTCACTTTCAATCTACATTCATCTTTGTTGGTGTGATATGTTTCTTATAGGCTGCAAATAGAAGTGTCTTGTTTTTCAATCCATTCAGCCAGTCTGTACCTTTTAACTGGAGAATTGAGGTCATTTACATTCAAGGTGACTATTTATAACAACTTGGACCTACCATTTTTCCATAAATATTCCTATTGTTTACTTTGGATTTCCTTTGTACTTTTACTGGGAGACTTTCTGCCTTCACATTCCTTAATGGTGATGACTATGTTTCTGTGTTTCTGTGTGTAGCACATCTTTACGTATCTTTTGTAATGCTGGGAAAGTAGTGACAAATTCTTTCAATTTCTGTTTGTTTTGGAAGGTCTTTATTTCATCTTCATTCATAAATGAGAGCTTTGTAGGGTACAGTATTTTAGGTTGACAGCTTTTTTCACTTCAGGTTTGGACTTTACCTCACCATTCTCTCCTAGCCAGTAGGGTTTCTGCTGAGAAGTCAGCTGTGAGTCTACTTAGAGATCCTCTGAAAGTAATCTGGCATTTCTCTCATGCAGATTTTAGAATCTTTTCTTCATGTTTTACTGTGTTTTGTGATTTTAAAAATCATAGAACAAGATTTATATAACTAAAAAGAAATGTTGCAATTGTCAGAAATTGTTTTTGGAAGTAATATTTCTTTTAAAAGTAATATAATTGCAAGCAAAATTGTAACAGTGTTCTGAAAATGTTACCTATGAATCAACTGAAAGGTGAAGAACAGTCTAGAAAGGACAAGGGATACTGTAGAAGAAAAGGAATGGAGGAGATGGAGTATGGGTTTTTCTGATTATTTTCCAATATTGGTTAATCACTGTAATGCTGGAGTCATGCAGAGATATGACACCAATGGAATAATATATAATATAAAAATGAAAGCATTTGAACAGCTCCCAAAGAGCACAAGCAAATATCTAATATGAAAACACATTGATGTTCACTATTTATCAAGAAAATGTCAATTAAAACAAGATGACATTATTTCACGGCCATCAGATTTGTAAAACTTTTTTAAAATATGCAATTTTAGAGCCGGCGCCGTGGCTCAATAGGCTAATCCTCCACCTTGCGGCGCCGGCACACCGGGTTCTAGTCCCGGTTGGGGCGCCGGATTCTGTCCCGGTTGCCCCTCTTCCAGGCCAGCTCTCTGCTATGGCCAGGGAGTGCAGTGGAGGATGGCCCAGGTGCTTGGGCCCTGCACCCCATGGGAGACCAGGAAAAAGCACCTGGCTCCTGGCTCCTGCCAGGATCAGCGCGGTGCGCCGGCTGCAGCGGCGGCCATTGGAGGGTGAACCAACGGCAAAAGGAAGACCTTTCTCTCCCTGTCTCTCTCTCTCACTGCCCACTCTGCCTGTCAAAAAAAAAAAAAAAAAAAAAAATATGCAATTTTAAGTGTTTGGATGGATTTGGGGAAATGAGAATTCTTCCAGTAGAATGTAGATGTCTATACACTGCTAAATCTATCTTGACAAACAATTTATCAATATGTATAAAAAGTAAAATTATACATATCTGTCATTCTTTTGTAGATCTACTTGATAGAAAAATTTGTTAGGTACACAGGAAACACATGAATTAGGTTTCACTCGTTATTGTTAAAATCAACAATTTTTTAAAGATCTATTTATTTATTTGAAAGAGTTACAGAGAGAGAAGGAGAGGCAGAGAGACAGAGAGAGAAAGAAAGAGAGAGACAGAGACAGAGAGAGAGAGGACTTCCATCCACTGGTTCACTCCCCAATTGGCTGCAATGGCCAGAGCTGTGCCAGTACAAAGCCAGGAGCCAGGAGCTTCTTCCAGGTCCCCCACTTGGGTGCAGGGGCCCAAGGACTTGGGCCATCTTCTACTGCTTTCCCAAGCCATAGCAAAGAGCTGGATCAGAAGTGGAGCAGATGGGACTCAAACTAGCGCCCATATAGGATGCCAGCACTGCAGGTGGCGGCTTTACCCACTGTACCACAGCGCCAGCCCTGAACAATTTTAATACATCTAGTTTCCAATCACTATGAAAATTTGGTAATTCTTGTTTACTCTTATAATGGAATACTTTCTAACAGTTAAAATGAATCAACTGAGTTGAGTGAAAATGTACTTGCAAAAGTACACATAAATTGTTTCTTCAGTTCATTTTGAGATACAATCAGAAATTAATAAGGATTAATAGATGGATAGATGTATAATAAAGCAAGAAAGATAAAATGTTGATAAAATCCAAGTGATAACCATAAATGTGTTCACTATAAAGTTCTTTCAATTTTACTGTGTGTTTATTTTATTCGAGAGGCAAAATGGGGGGGGGGGTGCGGAATAGAAAGGAGAGAAAGAACTTGTACCTGCTGAATCACTCCTCAAACACCAGCAACAGCTGGGTGCAGGCCTGAATTCAGAAATTTACCCAGGTCTCTCACGGGAGTGGCAGGTACTCTACTACTAGAACCATCATCTACTCTTCCCAGGCATTCTAGTAGGAAGTTGGATAGGATGTGAATAGCCACACTCAAAAAGCACTCAGATATGGGATGTGAATGTCCTAAGCGACAGTTTAACCTGCCACACCAAGGATCTCACCTTTAAGTTAGAATTTTTAAAAATAATTTGTTGAAAAAAAGAACAAGTTGAATGTGATAACATACTGAGAAATTATGTTATTTGTGAAATAATAGCCTAGTTATAAAATTATAAAAGTGTGCTTGGAAATGATTCATGATGAAGTTTGTACTAGGAAGGGAGAAAAGGAAAGGAGTGGACAATATGCATTCAGTTCGATTAATCATGTTTCTTACATTAAATAAAGAAAATGGAGTGAACAGTTAGTCTATCATTTCCTGAATTTGATTCTTGGCTCTACTCCTGATTCAAGCTTCCTGCTAAGGCAGAGCCTGAGAGGCAGCAATGTTGCCTCAAGTAATTGAGTTCCTGCTACACATTTGGAAAATCTGGATTGAGTTCCGAGCTCCTGCCTTCAGCTCCCAGCTCAACCCTACCTGTTTCAGGAATACAGAAAGTTAATAGTGAACTAGTTAATGGGAGGTCTCTCTCTCTCTCACCCTCTCTCTCATAAATTAAAACACACACAGAGAAAGAGAGATAGAGAATAAAATTTGAAATAATTTTACATAAAGATTTCCATATCTTAATACCAGGTTGCTTATTCAGAGATGTAGTTTATTATTTTTGAGTATATTTCCATCGGCTGATTAAAACTCTTATAAATATCAAAAACACAATGAGTAATATCTATACTATCAAAGTAATCTTGTAAGGATAATATTGAATAAAAATCAAGATACAGAATCTTTACGTGGATTAACTCTTATTCAAATATAAACATCCTTATGTATTATTTGTGGATATATGCATATGAACAAAAGTATAAAAGCAGACATGTGAAGATACTCATGAGACAAAAGACATTGGTTACCTCAGCAGAGGGAAATAGTAAGATGGGTGACAGAGTAGTTAAGGAGTGAAAAGGTCATTTCCATCAGATTTGCAACATTATAGTCCTCAAAACAATTTTACTTTTGATAAATCTGGGTAATAGAACACAGTTCTCAGCAGTTTAAAATTTTCATGATACATAATAAAAAAGAAATCATAAATCTGTACAGTATAAAAAAGACCATACTTTTCAAGTCAGAAACAGCAACAGAAAAAGAACTCTCTTACGATTCTTGAGTATTTGCTAGCACACTCTGAGTACTTTTTCCTATTGTTCAAGGAAATTAGCTTAGATCATCAATTCTTATTATATTCACTAACTACAATATGGATTATAATCCTGTTCTGTGTTGTCACCCTTAACTGATGTATCTTGCATTGTATCCCCATACCATAAAGACTAACAAGTTTTTAGTGGTCATTTTATGTTATATTCTAAACAACTGGAGAGTATAACTGGATTATCCTAAACAGTTCTCATTTTATCTTTTGATATGGAGCTGAAATTGTAAGAAATCTCTAAGAAACTCCCTGAGGCAGTTGCCTATCAGAATTGATCGTTCAGTTTAGCCTCTAGTAATTCACAATTCCTTAAGAAAAGGGTATCTCCATTAAATAGAAGGCAGAAGGTGTGCAGTAGTTATAATTAAACTCTGTCAGTTCCTCACCTGGATTTACCAGCCAAGCAGTAGCTCCACAGATCTGAGTGAGGAGGGTGAGATGAGCGATGGTGAAGGTTCTGGAAGCAGGGTAATCAGAAACTAGAGAAATACACAGAGACACTATTAACTATGGGGAAGAAGCTCTCGAAATCAGATACCTATTTCTTTTCCATGGGAAAACTGGGCTGAGACTTCCTTCATCATAGCAAACTCTTCAGTGGCTGTACTCAAAGCACCTGTGTACACAGAAAATAAGAATCATGCAAAGAACCATCAAAACAGATGCCTACTTGTTTCCTTTTTACCTTCTTTCTCTTTCACAAAATATGGTTTCTTGTGTTGAAATAACACAATCAAAGCCATGAACATACTCCTTAAAATCGTCTTGATTGGAAGCATTTTTCATTTACAATCTGAATCCACCCCTACTTCCATCTCTATAGAGGAAAAATACAATGGAAATGCAAAGTGCTAGTAACATATGCATTCCCAACTTTTTCTTTAGGGCATTATAAAAAATAATGAGTTATGTTTGAAAATACCTTAGGGGATTTCGGATGGAAAGGTGGAAAATTTATAGATTTTTGAAGGTTTTATTACATTGTTGTTATAATGGTTGTACAGACTGTGTAACATACCACCAGCCAAGATTCATCTTCTTTCTTGGTCCTTTTTTGTTCTTGAAAAGCAAACCTATAGTCCTCTATAGATCTTGGCTAGGTTAATCATTTTGCATTCTGTTGGACACCATTGGGCAAAATCTAGATTACTTAGTTAGCTAAAATGCCAAACTCAACAATTTGGAAAACTCCATGATATACTTAACATTTCTGCCTCCCTTTCCCACTCCTGCAGAGTATCCCCTCTGTGTGCTAGACTTCCCTTTTGGATAATTTGTCTAACCTGCTGCATTTGGTGAGGGAGATGTAAGGAGCCATGTGAAGCAACACAGGAAGGTGCATTCTACCCCATTATAAAATGGAACCTAGGCCTCATGGAGGTATCTAATAAGGAACAAAAGCTCAAAAACAATCACTCAAGGAAAACTATACATGGGTCTTTGTCGATCTGCAAGATGGTTTTTCTAGGTCTTCCTGGGCCCTGGCTTCTGGGGACTACCTTGCATTTGTAAACCTTACACCTTTTCCCTGTTGCCTGTCTCTCTCTTGTTATGTATGGGCTGTCTGTGTCTAAAATCCCTTATGCTGATTCTCCAGACATGTTTATTTATGTTCACTCACTAATTGAAAATCTCATATTTGAAGTTATTATTGTGATTGATGTCTGTCGTTTTGATCAAGCAGTGGTTCATAGACGCTTTGTTAGAAAATTTTACAAGTGAGTTTATCATCATGTCTTTTTCTCCCCTGACCTTCTTGATGGCTGGTAGCAAAAGATCTCACTGGAGGCTCAGAAAGGGGAGAGGCTTGCAAGCTTTTCCACATTCATTTCATTGTGTCTTCACTACTAAAGCAATTCTTCCGTTTTAGCTGCTCTTAATAGTGGTGGAGGAGAGGCATGGGGATCAGATTTAGAGCAGGGGAACAACAACAAGTGGAATGGCGACTTCTCCCCACCAAGTGGAACCGTCTCTTTCCTTCCCAAGCTGAATCACCTTCTGTCCTCCTACACAGATATCCTTGAATGGGAGATGGGGACAGAGCTGTGTCATGTTTTTCCCCATAATTTGTGAAATACAGAGAAGCTTGACATTCTGTGCTTTGGATAAGAGTGCACTGAAAGTGCAAAAGGACTCTGAAAAGACAGGTAGGAGACAAAGCAAATTTTCAGGAACTTTATAAAATTGCTATATCTCATGGACTTAATGGTTTTGTTAAAAAATGTTTCCCAAATTATATAAGTTGATCTGTAACGAAATTTTCACTTTCCAAAAAAATCTACTTAATGCTGCAAATTGTTATCCCTGCTTTGACGATGAACAATACCCATTCATGTGGGCAAGTTCATTTTATCAAAATGCTTATTTCAATTCACTTGATTCAAATTTTTCCCATGTATTAAATCACTTTTTATTTATCACCGAGATTCAGATTCCCAGAAATTATTGCCTTCTGAAATAGTTTTACAAATCCTGTATTGTATTATAGGCCCCCTGTGATTAGGTACTTTTGTCTATAGAATCACAAGCCAGCAATGTTGGAAGGCCTTCAGGCTCCTTTAATCCAATCCTGTGCCTAAAGCATGGATTTTCTCCATAGGAAGCATTCTTGTTAACATATGAGTACCCAGAATTTGTGTGAATATCTTAAAAATTTTTTACCTGCATGAGGCAAGAAAGAGTAATGGAGGTTCACATTCCTTTTTTTGGAAAGTGACTCGCATTAAGCAACATTTACCAATGAAAGGAGTTTGAGAAAGTGAGCACCGTGCACAATGTCATGTTACTTGTGTTTCTGCAGTAAAGAATTCTTCTATAGTTTGAGATTGGGCAACATTACAATGTTTTACAGTAGCAAAGAGAACTTGAAAAAAATGAGGATGCATCTACATAGATGAAAATGAAAAAGTACAACTTCGATTTCTTAATATAACTAGGTTTTTTTGGAGAATCTAAAGAAGGGAAATTCATTATGTGATATTTTAAAATCTGATCAAGCTTTGAAAAAAATGCTTCCAAATGAAGTCATATAATCAAATTAGACTTAGTTAGCACTATGGGTAATTTTAGTTGTCAGTTTGACTGGATTAAGGGAAACTTAGCTGGAAAAGCATTTTTTTCTGGGCATGTCTGTGAAGGTATTTCCAAAAATGGTTGCCAAGAGGCTCCATGAGCTGGGTAAGAAAGATATACCATTACCCAGTGGGGCTAAAACTATCAAACTGACTGAATGTCCAGAAAGAACAAAAGGGCAGAGGAAAATCCAATTAATTCTCTCTTTCTTTTGGACCTGAAACTCTCTCCTTCTCTAGCCTTGGTTGCAGGTTCTCCCACTCTTGAAATTTCGATTTGCACCAGTAGTATTCCAGCTTCTCAGACCTTCAACTTTAAACCAATATTTCCACAACTGGCTTCCTTACTTGAGGCTTTTGGAATTGAGCCTTTATGTTACTGAATTCCCTACTTCTCCAAACCTTGCAAATTGCCTATTGTGGGCTCCATATCCACATAGACCAATGCCCTCAATAAATCTCCTCTCTATGTATAAATATGCATATATGTGTGTGTGTATACACACATGTACATGTAGTCCTATTTACATATACATCTACTTCTATATTTGTAACTATATCTTATTGATGTCTTGCTCTCTCTAGAACCCTGGCTAATACATTTAGGCCAAAGCAAGTTCTAGTTCCAGAATCATAGAATTATTTGACCTGGATAAATGATAGTGTAACTAATAAGATCCAATGTAACCTCAGAGGTCCCAATAATATTTAACATTCAGAGATTCAAAATCAGAATTATTAAAAATTACTAAAAAAGGCAAACAAGTCATAAGTACAAAAACTATAAAGCTGGATTTGGCACTGTGGCATAGCAGGTTAATTCTCCTCCTGCAGCACCAGCATCCTATATGGGTGCTGGTTCAAGTCCCGGCTGTTCCACTTCTGATCCAGCTCCCTGCTAATTCCCCTTCGGAAAGCAGTAGAAGATGGCCCAACTCTTTGGGCCCCTGCACTCACATAGACTACCCAGAAGAAGCTCTTGGCTTTGGCCAGGCCTAGTCCTGACTATTGTGGCCATCTGGGAAGTGAAACAGCAGATAGAAGATCTCTCTCTCTCTCCCTCTCTCTCTCTCCCCTTTTCACTTATCTCTGCCTTTCAAATAAATAAATATTTAAAAATCTATAAAGGTTTATTCATCAGAAATTGTTGAGATTGACATTGAAAAAGTAGAAGCTTTGAACTGGTAAAGAATCATTAAAAAATTTAATATGGCATACTACATATCAATAATATTTGTGGATGCATTTAACTACATTCCAAATCCACTAGTTGATGAATTCTAACCACTTCTTTTTTTTCTTCTTTTTTTTATTTCTCAGGGTAGTAACCAGCTGAGCTTTTAAGCTAGTCAAGGGAAAGTATATTATTTCCATCCTCTTTTTAAACACTCTATAAAGAACTCTCTCGTTCATAATAGCTTTGTTTACTGCATGGTACAGCATGTTCTAATTATCACCCCTGCCTCACTAACCACACAGCTTATGTTCCCACACTCATCAGTTATTTTTATGCCTCCTGCAGAAATGAGGAGAACATTAATAAGAATAATACTTGGAAGATAATATTTTTGGTACAATTAGAAAAACTGCAGATGATAGTATAGGAAATCAGAGCTTTTCAGTTAAATTGAAATGACCCATCATCAACATACTTTCTTTTCTGCTTTCATTTGTAATTTGCCTTCAGCCCCTAATCTGATTCTTTCCCTGTTTTTCTGTAATGATTTATTTGGTTATTACTTGATTTGGCTGCTTATTTTTCACTGACACTAAATTTGTTTTACTCTTTTCCCTTGTAACCTGAGAAGTCCTTCCATCTATCTTGTTCTTTCCATCTTTTGAAATTCTCTTCTTTCATTTCCTAGATTTTGTGCTTTTCTCATTTTCTCCTTTGCTCTTTTTCTCTCTCTCACATCTTTCTCTCTCATGCTATCTTCTACTTGTAATAATTTCTCTAATGTATGCACAGAAAATATCTTTTCATATCTCTGGCAAAAAGATGTATATACATATATATTGATATGGAAATTAATACATTTTCAGCACAAGAAATGGGACCAGTGGGAATGTCAAATGGAACATTAAAACATTTAAACATCACTACATTAGCTGAATAAGGCTTCAATAATATTTGCATGGCATAGGGTCTAAAGAAGGAAGCAAGAATAATGAAGTCATAGAAAAGGAAATGACTATAAAATGATTCTTTCAAAAACTAATATGTGGGTGCAGAATGACAAGAATCTTTTCAAGTTGTAAAAGGTGGAGTCAATAGGCTTTTTGCACACAATCCTTCCCTACTTGTACAGGCACAGATATTTCTTATAAGACGGGGGAGGCAGCACGTCTCACCTCATTAAGAAGCATGTTTGGTGTTCTGTTGATTTCAGCATTCAAAGAGTGGTTACTGCTTGCAAGGATGCTTTCCATGATAGAAACCTTAAATGGATGGGAAGGAGAAAAGAAAAACACACCCACACACAAGAGGAGAAGATTGCTAATTAAAAGGGAAAGGAACGGCAAAGCAGAATACATCATTCTGTGGATACACATTTTCAGAGATGACTCAGGAACATGTTGGGGTAGATTACGTCAACTCTTCCCTCAATAGTTGAATGTAATCATCCCTGTGAATTGATTGGAGCTTGAAAAAATAGCAACTAAGACTCTTTCACATGGTTGTAATCAGCTCCTGGAAATGCTGCACTTTACATAAAATGATAGAGATAAAAGAACATTGGTACAGTGAAGCAATATTTCACAGAGTACAGGCAGAGTGGTTGCATTTGGGGCAATTAAGTTGCCCAGTAGCCACTTATTTTAGCTCCTAAATGGGGAACTGCTTCGCAGAGTGGCAGGGGAGGGCAATGCAAATCAGAGCCCGGTGAGGTCCCTGTCCTCTGCGTCTGTGGTCAGATTGGTTTTCAATCCTAATTCAAAGGCTCATTTTAACTCTATCCCTCTATCCCCACCTCCTCCTTCCATCTTTAGCAAACAATCCATGAATGAGGTTCTTTTACTAGTTTATGATGATAGAGATAAAAGAAGTGAGCATCTTTTGTTTCTTCCCAAGCCTCCTTGCCCTAAGACAGTCACCTATCATTCTTCTTCGCTTCCACACAACCTGTCTCAAAGGAAATCCCCCGTAGAGCTGAATGAGGTGTAGCAATGACAGAACACAGGTACATAGCAGCCTCCTGCCTCAGTGCAAAGTGTAGGCAGCTAATACATCTGGGACACACACACTTAACTGAAAGTAATTTTGACTTTGGTTTTTAAACAGAACAGAAGAAAAGTGGTATCTCAGTTGCAATGATTGGAGGAAACAGGAGGGTTCGAGAGCCTCAAAAAACACGCTCTGGGCTTGCACTGTGGCATAGCGGGTAAAACTGCCACCTGCAGTGCTGGCATCCCACATGGACACCAGTTTGAGCCTCAGCTGCTCCACTTCCAATCTAGCTCTCTGCTGTGGCTTAGGAAAGCAGTGGAAGATGGCCCAAGTCCTTGGGCCCCTGCACCCTCATGGGAGACCGGGAAGAAGCTCCTGGCTCCTGGCTTTGGAACAGCGCAGCCATGACTGTTGCGGCCAATCGGGGAGTAAACCAGCAGATGGAAGACCTCTCTCTGTGTGTGTGTGTGTGTGTGTGTGTGTGTGTCTCTCCTTCTCTGTGTATCTCTGCCTTTCAAATAAATAAATATTAAAAAAAAAAAAGTTCTCCCTGCTCCCTGTTCTCTGCCAGATGGAGCTTCCAGCCAAGGACAACTGAATCAACAGTGTTTTTAAACTCTGTTCCTAAAGGGACACTTAATTTAGCCTATCCGGGCAATAAACAGTATTTAGGAAACAGGAAGAGACTGTCATGGTCTACTGCAGTTGTATATTTGCTTTGGCAGACATCTCTCAGTGGGGGTGGGGAAGTAACTATTCAGGGGAATGTGTGATGAACACGGGGGATAGGTAGGATTTGTGATGGGGCTTAGAGAATGTGAAACAGAACTTAAACCAATCCTATAGCTGAGACCAAAATACAGCCAGGGGTTAATAACACAGGTGATTTACAAGTGCTCAAGTCTCCCTAGATTTAGTACTTGAATCTGGTTTCACAGGGGAGATTGGAATATATTCTCATGGGGGAGAAGGTCCCTGCAGAGCTGCGAAGTGTAATGAAACAAGGAGTTGTGCCCAGCAGTTTGATCTGGGACCTTGGTTCTTCAGTAATTACCGGCAGGGTAATTTCAAGTTCAAAGGACTGTAAGTCAGGGTAAGAGCAGGCAAGGCTATTGAAACATTACCTTCTTCTTTCCAAACAATACTTAGAACTGACTCTGTGGTTGGGAGCATGAATGAATGATAAGACAAGGAGTAAAATGCAGAAACACCCCAAAGAACGTCCATCCCTGTAACATGTGGTGTTAAAAGGACAAATTACTGAAGCCATGGCTTCTCCTTCTCTTCCCAGCTTGAAACCAGTCTCACCCAGATCACATGCTATTTTTCCTGCCCTCTCCCAAATTAAGACGCTAGAGGAGCTTATTGTTGCTATGGTTACAAAAAGCCAACACATCAACACTGTCCTTTGAAAACATCCTCAAGTGTGACCCATCTGCTTGGTTTGCTGAGCATTTACGGCACCTTACACACATTTATGAAGAAGAAAATGTTTGCCTGTTCAGTCTTGTGATGAAGTGTTACTTTGTTCTGCTTTGTTTTGGTGAAAAAAGAAAAATAAAACATTTCCTGCTTGTATACACAGAAATGGAAGGGTTCCCATGGAATAAAATCCAAGCATTTGTTCAGCGGAGCTCAGCACGCATGTCTGTGGTCAGTGGATGGTAAAATGAGGAAAACCTGCACAATCCTAACCATATCTGCTTGCTCTTGCCTACCCCCAGTGGTTCAGGCCACTAATGTTATAAATGCCTCTTGCTCCTACCTTCCATTCAATAAAAACCACTTCTGAAAATGTGGGACCTAATCTCCCTCTCCTTGCAAACACCAGGACATGCGTTTCTCGTGTTAAAAACGTCAAAGAATAATTCATTCTGGTATTTTAAATTAAGAGACTTGTCAGGAAACATTGTTAGGGTTTGTTTTCAAGGAGAAATAAATGAATCCTCTGTAATTTTATGCACTTTATAAAAATATGCAGAATAACCTTCATTTCGTTCTATCCATATGCAAAATCATCATCTTTTCTTTAAAAAAGAATATTTTCCTGCTTTGTTAAATGTGGTTGCTTTAGCTATTTCCCTGTTTTTTTTTTTTTTTCTCCTCAGGTTTTGCTGTCAGCTGTTACTATCAGCAATGATTAAACATAAGCAAGCATTGTGATTCATCAAGAACTGATAGACTCATTGTGGATGTAAACTCTCCTTAATGCCAAGGTCAGCCCAGGTAGGAAGCCAGGACAACTTTAGGCACAACAGATCTGTGGAGCTCAGTTTATATAAATTATTTTCTTCTATATTATTTTCATACACATATAAAGATATGCATGTCTCTATACTTGCATCTAAATAATTATTTTCTGAAATAGAGGGAATTGGAAAGGAATTATTCACTTAGATATAAAAATGTGTGTGTTTTACTTGGGACTTCAAAGAAAAGATTTGAACTAGCAGTTCACCATAGAAATTCAACATACCTAGCTCATCAGCTCACTGGAGCTTTTATATGGAGACTTAACAATGGGATCACACCTACATGAATTTTAACATTCAGTGAGTGATTCATAGAAAACTATTTTTTTCTTAAACACAAGAACATTGAAGTGTGGTCCCTCTGGGACAATGCAAAAACCCAAACTTCCTTTAAATTCTGAGTAACCTAAATCAGTTAAAAATTCTTGCAGTTGATTGTCTTCATCTTCCTGTATATTGTTTATTTGTTTACTTTGAAAAGTAGAGAGAGGGGAGAGATTGAGAAAGAGATGAGGGAGAAAGAGAGAGATAAAGAAAGACTGAGAGATTTTATATCCACTGGTTCACTTCCCAAATGGTTGCAACAGTCGGATCTGTACCAGGAAAAACCAGGAGCTAGGAACTCATCTGTGTCCCACATGAGTGTCAGGAGCACATAATCCTGTGCAGTCATCTCCGGGCTTCCCAGTGTAGGTCAGCACCCCTCCCTTTATTTATGTGACTCATTGAATACTCCTGATTTAATTCTTACTGTTTTTCTTTTCAAATTTATTTACTTATTTAAATTGATGAAACTATATGTTTTCATCATGTATAGCATGATGTGATGGAGCACATATACATTGTAAAATTGTTCAATCTTGCACACTAGTGAATGCATCAGTTCACATAGTAATTGTTTTGTGGTAAGAGCATTTAACATGCATCCTCCCAGCACTCTTCAAGGATACAATACATGAGTCTTCAAAAAGTCCATAGAAAACACACATTATGAAAAAACTACACATGAGTTTCAAAATTATTTTGAATCAAAATGAACTTAATTTTGAATCCCATTTTCCATGAACTTTTCAAAACCCCTTTGCATACCATCATAAACTGTAGTCACCATGATGTATCATAAATGCGGAACTTATTCCACATTACCTAATTGGAATTTTATATCTTTGAATCAACATCTCCCCTGCTCCACTACCACAGTCTCTGGAAAAATCATTTTACTTTCAAATTCTATGAGTTCAGCTATTTCAGATTCCACATGTGAGTGAGATCAGGTAGTATGCATACTTAAGTTTGTGTTTCTCTAATGATTAATAATAAGCTACTCTCATTTGTTTATTGGTCATTTGTTTATCTTCTTAGGAGAAATGTCAGTTTTCATTGTCTTAGTTCTTTTGAGCAGTTACAACAAAATATCGTAGCCCAGTAGGCTTCAAAAAACACATACAATTTCATGTACCACAGTTCAAGAAGTGGAGGAATCCTATCAAGATCGAGGTCGCTAAAGTGTTGATGTGTGGTGAAGGCCCTGCTGCTGGCTCCGGACAGCCACTTGACTCTGTTCCTTCTTACTCCTTCTTTATTATCTCTTCTCTCTTTCACCTTCTTACCAAAGAATCTTTTTACTAAGATTTATTTTATTTATTTGAAAGACAGAGTTACAGAGAGAGGTAGAGACAGAGAGAGAGGTCTTCCATCTACTGGTTCATTCCCCAGATGGCTGTAACAGCCAGAGCTGTGCCAATCCAAAACCAGGAGCCAGGAGTCTCTTCTGGGTCTCCCACATGGGTGCAAAGGCCTAAGGACTCGGGCCATCCTCTACTGCTTTCCCAGGCCATAGTAGAGTGCTGGATCAGAAGTGGAGCAACCTGGACTCGAACATGTGCCCATATGAGATGCCGGCGCTTCAGGCTAGGACTTTAATCTGGTGCGCCACAGCACCAGCCCACCCAAGGAATTTATAAAAGTACTTTATATTACATTCTCCTTGTTCCTTTAAAGAGACAAAAACACAAAATTCCCAGAAATTTGTGATCTAAAACAGAGATTTTATTTTCTTTCAGTTTTGGAGGCCAGAAATCTGATCATCTTTCCCTGGACCAAACTCAAGTTTGGCAGGATGGTTCTTTCCTGAGGCTCTGAAATAGAAACGCTTTTTTGATTCTTCCAGATTCTAGAGGTTGCCAACATTTCCTAGCTTCTGACTGAAACCCTCCAATCTTTGCTTTCATCACCACATAGCCTTCCCATCTTCTAAAGTCAATCTCCTTAGGCACTCCTCCCCAACAATAAGGATAATAGTGGTTACATTTATAGCCTATTGAAATAATCCAGGATAATCTTCCCTTTTCAAGATTTAATCCAATCTGCAAAGTCCCTTTTGTCATAGAAAATAAAATTCATTAGTCCAAATCATTTGGATTTGGGGGTCATTAGTTAGTGTAATATGCCCTGCTTTTTTGGATCTGTTCTTTCAGCCTTTTGTGGTAATATCTTCTATCCTTGGTTGCCTTCTTTATTCAGGCAACTTCTATTCTGAATCTCCAATAGAGATCTTTGATCTGACACCCAACCTTGACTTTCCAATTAGTTGTGGTATAGTTGCACTCAGATGGCATGCTCAAAGTAAACTGAAAAGACTTGAAATTTAACTCAAAGACTCCTTCCTGTCTCCCTCACAGAGAAAGATAAGTACAAGTGTCTATCATCCTCATTATTCCCTATTTTTGAGTCTGAAATAATATTGACTCAAATCTTTCCCTTTTCCCCATCACGTCTCTCAGTCTAGAGAATCTTCCTTTGATGTAACATATGTTCTCCTTTTTTAAATATATACCACAATTGAAATCTTATTGTGCTATGCCTCACATTATTTTAGCAGCCCCTTAATGAATTTCCCTACCCCAGCCGCCTTCCATTCCAGTTTATCTTGTATAAATGCTCTTTGATTTACTATGCTCTGAGAATTTTTTGACTTTATGATAATGTAAAAGTAATATGCATTCAGTGAAAAACATACTTCAAACTTTGATTTTTATTTTTTCCTAGACTGGACATATGTGGCAAGAAGCTCACTTGCACTGCTGGGCGACAGAATTGAGTTACAGCTCTGACTCAACAACAGGGTAAACAAATGGTACTCTACAGTATACAGTGTTGCTAAGTTATGATGTTCAGTAGGTATTTTCAGTTTACAATATTTTCAATGTAGGGTGAGTTTCTTGGTATGGGATACCATAGTAATTTGAGAAGCATATGTGTTTAATTCCAGAATGGTTGTCCTTCCAAACTAGTTTGATTACAGCCATTCTCCTCCTGAAAACATTCAACAGTTTCTCAATATGGCAAGTCTAAAGTTTTAAGTCTTCATTCAGGTAAAGTAGCTCCAACCTCTTTCTTCAGATGCACTGTATTTTCTCAAATTCACTTATCTCTGCTTATTCAAAACAACACTTTCGTCTCCTCCTGTGGGTTTTCAGATGTGGTCCTCTCACTTTGAAGTGCTCTTTCTCCTCTCCTCTCTTGAGACTCCACCTCACCAAGGCAGGCATTCCTCATCAATCACATCAACTAGCTTCATTCCTAAAGGAAAAGTATTTTATGACAAACTCTCCTATGCACATTTATATGAATATTGGATATTAAGAATATAGCTGTTATGTAGATTAAACAAATTTTGCCTAGTGAAGGGAAGCAAATGAAGTATGATTCACAAAACTTTTACTGTTTCAAATGCCTTTAGTGTGCATATTTTCAAAGAAGCTAGATACCATATCCTCACTGGAATGCTTAAAAATTCTCTCACATAACTTCTTAATATTGTATTTTAATTTTCTTGGGCATCAGTTTCTCAACTAACTTAGGTATAGTCCTGCATTTCAGCAGCAGGAAGGAAACTTCATACACACAAAAAAATTAAAGTTCTGTCTTTCTTTTCTTTTGCACATCATTTGAGTTTGATGGATACCGAGAGACATATATCAGATCCTGAGCAGGATCCCATTGAGAGTTCCCACGGCACTTCAGTCACTTAGTCATGATCTATGCTCTCAACAGTTGAAGATAATGACTTCAGGAACAATCTTTCATGGGTTTCATATTAAATGAGACGAAAGTGCAGGCGCGGCATTAAAGCACCTTGTTATTTGCAGAGTACTTAGAGTAACCTTAAATATGGAGATGATCAAATTTCATGACCTTTAGTTTTAATTCTTCCATCTTATCTTCATGCGCAATTCCTATTTTTAATAAAGATATGTGTATGTGTGTGCATGTGCATGTTTCTGCCTAAATTAACCTAGACACGCAATACAACATTAATACTTTAGAGTTAAATACAGAAGCAAGGGAATGATAATATAAATACACTGATTTTCACTGGAGTTCTATCTATGTTATTTCCATGACCATATACTTCTAAGAGATTATTATTTTTTAAAGTATGCTACAGGCACATTAGAATGTTATGCGTCTCCATCCTTGATTTTCTTTCTATTGATTTGCATATTTCAATTTATAATAAAATAAGAGCTCACAAATTCCTATTTTATTAGATTCTTAACATTAGTCACTAGTAGAATATGTTCCCATGAGAATGATGGAAGAGTTTTCTCCAGCGTATAAAACAATACACAAAAGACAGTGGAAGAACTTAAAAGAATAGACCCTAGGGGAGTGAATTTGTACATGTTTACCAAGAGAGAATAATATATCCCCATTAAAATCCATAAGTACAAAGTAAATGTATACTTATTGCAACTTATTAACTAGCATCCCTATGTTCACATTGACTCACAGGAGAAAGCATCCTACTGTACGCCTGAGGAAAAGAGTATTCCTCAAAATTCATTCCCAGAGAATACAGGGACTTGACTTTCCTGATGAAATCTAGATCATCTTGTGTTTGAAAACATTTCTGACTAAATTTACCTATGTCACATAACTCATATACTTCCTGTTGCAACTGAGTCCTAAAACAGCATTCTAGACTGTAGGAAGTGTCAGTGAATTGAAATGAGGAAGAGACAAAGAGAAAGATTGGCTTAAAGAATGATGTTTTTATTAATCATACTAACGTACACACAAGTTAGGCTCCCTTCTTTGACATTTTTCAAGACTACTTTTTTGAGCAGCTTTAGGATCACGGTAAAGTTAAGATGAAGTTACAGAGAATTCCCACATACACCTTGTCCCTACACACACATAGCCAACTCACATCAACATCTCCTGTTATATTTGTTACAACTGATGAACCTATGTTGACATATCAGTCAACCCAGAGTCCATAATTTACATTAGCACTCACTCTTAGTATTGTACATACTTTGGGTTTGGAAAAATATGTAATGACATACATCCACCATCATAAAAAGTTTTGGAATATTTTCCATTTCCTAAGAATCCTCTATGCTCTGCCTAACCATATGAAACCAGTAATCATTTTACAGTCTCCAGAGTGTCTCTTCCAGAACATCATCTAATGGGAATTATATGCAGCCTTTTCATATAGTCTTTCTTCACTTAGAAATAAGCATTTAACTTCCTTTTGTGTAGTTTCATGACATGATGGCTCATTTCTCTTTAGTGCTGAATAGAATTTCATTCTCTGGATGTACCAAAGTTTATTTATTCTTTTCCTCAATGAAGGGCATGTTGCTTGCATCCGATTTTGAATTCTGAATAAAGCCACTATAAAGATTTTTGTACAGATTCTGGCATGGACTATATAAAGGTAGTAGAAACTATTAAGGCTTCTATCAAGGCTTGTTGAGAAAGGGTCACGTGGTTAGAGAATATTTAGTTTTCCTTGTATGACTACTAAATAAGATTCAGAGAAATCTCTCAACTCTCAAATGTTTCGTGTCTCTGTGTGTGTGCATGTGTGTGTGTGTGAGAGAGAGAGAGAGAGAGAGAGAGAGATGTGGCTCATTGTTTTCTCTCTACATTTTGTATTTTTACTACCATAGATAACCTAATATATCCATTTTACTATATGGCTTCTGCTAATTAATGGTAGGGGAACATAGGCTGTGCCATCCCTTCCCATGAAACAACTGGCTGTGCTGAGAGACATTCCAATCAGCATTCAGTTTATGTGGATGCTGGCAATGCCATTATCAATTCTTCACAGTTGTTTGCTCTTGATTCTTTAATGCTTATTTATGCATTTTCCCCAGTGTTTTCATGTCCTCCTTTCATGTATGTTTTCTTACTTTGCTATTAAAGATGTAAGTTCCTTGAGGAAAATCTTCGTATTCTGCATTCCTTTTTTTATTTAGGGCTTTATCATTACAAGGTAGGTAAATATATCATTTGCATGCAATGAATGTTGTTGATTGACTGGCGAGCATTTATTTACTGAATAAAAATGTCATATTAAGAAATGTAATGAGAAAGACTCTGAAGATTCGTCCTGAAACTTGGCAACTTCTCCAAGCTAATATAGTCACATTTACAGAACCACAGGTGTACAGCTAATAAACTACCCAACTCCCATGTTTCGATTTAAAGATCTTCCAAAGACTGGTTCTCTTTGGGTCACCACACTTGCCAGTTTGGACTTTTGAAACCTACTAATATGGGCTGACATAACAAATTAGCAACAAGAAAAGTTCACCAAAGGACAAGTGTGAGAAAGTGTGCCAAATATATTAGCATTCGTTTTGCAACCTTGTCTCCAGTTTGTGTGAAGTTGATGGTTGGAGGTTACGCTTTCATTAAAAATTGACAACATTTTAAATGCTAATCAAAACTGCTTGTCCTTTCTACTTCTATTTATCTTGGAAGGAGAAAGAAGGAGGAGGGAGGAAGGGGGGAGAGAGAGAGAGAAGAAGAGAGGGAGAGGGAGAGAGAGAGAGAAAGGGAAAGAGAAAGAGATAAGGAGAGAGAGAGATAGTTTGCTTTGAACTGCAACAAATATTCTCTCCATCGCCCCCCCCCCCCCCACCCAGACCCACTGTCTCTCCTCCTGTGCAGGACAGATAAGAGCTATGCAGATTGAGTGTCAGGACCTTAGCCTGAAGTGTGAAGGCATCACAACATGAGATAGAGATGTGATTTTCTGAGGAGAAAGGAGGATGGTATGTGTTTGTGTTTGTGTGTGTGTGTGTGTGTAGGGACGGCCTTTTTATGTGAGTCCTTAATTGAATGTAAGGAAAGAATTGTGGAGGTATAGTTAATTTTACTTTTTTTTCAGAAAATAAAAGCCATACAGTATGTGAGCAAATTAAACAATAAGAAATTATGTAACTAAAAAGGAGGAAAAAAAAGCTGCTTCAAGCATGGAAAGTAAAACATTGTCAGTATTGAACCATCACAGATAGTGTGAAACATTTCAAGCCATTCTCAGGAAGGGAAAAGAAAAATTTTTTAAAAAAGTTTTATACAGTTCTAAAGTTAGGAGTATACACAGTTGTGATTTTCACTGTTTTACATGGAGTCTTGTTATTTTCACTCATGATCTTTTTTCCTGAAGATTTATTTATTTGAAAGGCAGAGTTTAGAGAGAGGGAGAGGGAGAGGCAGAGAGAGAGAGAGAGAGAGAGAGAGAGAGAGAGAGAAATCGATCTTCCATTGGCTGGTTACTCCTCAGATGTCTGTAATAGCCAGGACTGGACCAGACTGAAGCCAGGTGCCAGGGAGCGGGATCAGAAGTGGAGCAACCAGCACTTAAACCAGTACCTATATGGGATGGTGGCACTGCAGGCAGCAGCTTTACCCATTATGCCACAGCACAGGCTCTGATTTTGTGACTTTTCAGAGATCCTGAAGAAACCAGCAAGAGCAGAGGATGAAAACACAATTCAAAAATGAAAATATATGAAGGATTACTATATGAAAGCCTATATTACAAGCAAAAATTGCTCATTTACTTGAGTTTCCTGTTCAAATAGTTACAAAGCTAAATGTTAAATTTTCCACTAAACTAAGTATTTGAGAGAGGGTGTTTAGACTAGTGGTTAAGACGCCTCTGTCCTGTATCATTGTGTCTACACTTGATTCCTGTCCAAGCTCCAAACTCTAGCTTCTTGCCAAAGAAGACCCTGGGATACAGCAGTGAGAACTCAAGTACATAGGTTTTGGTACACATATGGCAGACATGAATTTAGTTCCCAGCTCCTGACTAGTCCCAGCCTGGCCCTAGTTAGTGAGAGCACTGGGAAGTGAATTAGCAGATGGAAGTTCTGTCTCCACCTGTCTCTTACTTTCTCCTTGTTTCTCTCTCCCATAACCCCATACTTTTCTCTCTCTTTCCAATTTTTAGTTTTGCTCTCAAGTAAATAACACATTTTAAGTTAATAAAAAGAAACTGAAGATTCATTGAAACAAAAAGCTGAGGGGTATAGATGTCTCTATGTGTGTGTTTGTGTATAAGTATATGAATTAATTGTGTGGGGTGTGTTGGTAAAGCTTAGTAACCTATAATTAAGAGGTTTATGAATAGAATAGTATCCCTCCATGCAGATCCATGGTCTAAATCCGTATTTCTCAAAGGGGATCCTATTTGCATTCTGAACAGTATAATTCTGTTTTGGATAGGACTGTTTTTCTAAAGTCAAAAAAATAAACAGTTCAAAATTCAGCTAAGAATGACAAGACATCGACCAGAAATATTTTAACGTTATTATTTGTTTCTACCCCTCTTTTTCTTTATACTTATTCTCCTCTTACTTGCTTTATTTCTCCTCCTTTTTCTCCTTATTTTTCACTCCTTTCATCTCCTTCCTTTTATTTCCTTTATCTTTATCATCATCATCATCATCATCATCATCATCATCATCATGTGCTATCATGAGCTATCATATTTCATCTCATTTAATTATATCAACAATCCTAAGATGTAAGTTATATTATTATTTCTGGGGTGGTATATGAACTGGAACTTTGAAACTTAAGTAATCTCCAGTGAGAGTTGCGCTAGAACATAAAACCAGGTAGGGATGACAATAAAGCAAAGGCTCCCAACCATTAAACTAAAACCAGACATTCCTTAGTAACCCATTACTGATCTTTATTCAGATATGAATCTTTGTCTGGTTCTATTTATATTTTTAATGAATAGCAATAGTTGGGATAATGAGTTCCATAAGTTTATCTCCCACTGTGTTAAAAAAAAATAGTTCTTTCCATTTATCCTAAATCCTCCCTTTTTAAGCTTCAAACGGGGCCCTTTGTTCTGGAATTTGATGAATAAGTCCATCTCAATCCTCTCTCTATTCTTTTCAGTTTTATAGAGTTGTAGACTTTGAGCCTATTCAGCTTTGATTTTTACAGACTGAAGAGCCTGATTATACAATGTCCCCAAAGAAAATATTTCCATTCATTCGGTCACTTTCATTGCTATATTCTCTAAACTTTCTCTAACTATCTTTGAAACAAAAGACACTTTACACAGAACACAACCAAGCAGAGCATGGATAATTCCTGAAGTGGAGCCTTGTGAGGTGGACTGGGCTGTGTTTTCATCTAACCTTCCAATAATGCAATATCACAGCTGACCTAGCACATGAGGCTCAATTTGAGACTGTGATTTTAAATAAATAGGGATGATTCACTGCTTCAATGAAACTGCACAACTTTTTCTTTTCAGATTTCGAAGTTTGGGTTTAAAAGTTGTTACTATGTTACATTGCAAGTGACCTAAAACAAGGGTGATGTATCATTGCTTGTTTGTGTTTTAATCATTACAATATGATTCCACTGAAATTAGATCCCTGAGTTGTATTGTAGTATGGAGAGAAAGAAACAGATTTCAAGTTCTTGGGCTTGTCTAAGAAAACTGGATGGGAGGCTGGAGTCCACTAGATCTAGGGAAATAAGAGACAGTATGGTGGTCGGTATCTAGTGAAGGCATTCCAGGAATAAGGTAAGGTCCAGTAAAAATAAAAGAAAAAGCAGAGTCCATTCAGAAACTAATGTGCTATTTTCTTCCAAGGCAGCTGAAGGTACGAATATCCCTTCTAGATTTGCTTCCATTTTTGTATGCTGCTATTTATTGTGCTTGGCTTAAAATCAGCCATGCTTGAGTTTTCTGAGCTCAGAAGACCATTTGGTACCTGGATTTGTGTGAGGAAAACAGCTTGCAAAAATTACTGGGAGGTGCTTTGCATCAATAAATGCAATTTATATGCTAAATAATCACCTCAAATAGATAAAGTCTCCTTCCACTTTCTCGATTGCATTATAATGCTTAAATTTCAGAACAAAAATATAGTGAAATATACCTTTCAGTGTTTTAAATGGAGGTCTTAGAAACATGACGTGGATTATTTTCCTGGCATTATAGTTGCAACATATCTGTGCTGTTATAATCATCTTTTACCCTTCTCAATGACATGGTACATTCTATCATTTCATTAATATAATTTTATAGATGGAGAGGCTCAGTATATTGAGAGGTGAAGCCATTTCTACAAGGTAACACTGTCAGTGCTGGGAATAGAGCTAAGAAAAGACAACTAATTCTTAATTCAAAGAATAATATTTAAGCTAATGAGGTATTCTTGAAATCGATAAAATGGGGGCCTAAGCTCAATGTGGGCAACCAGAGTGCCATGCCAAGACATTAGCGAGAGACAAAGCAGCAGAAATATCCAACCGCTCATGAAAATAATGGAGGACCACATCAGCATATTCCGGAACTGGAAACTGTTCAATTAAGTATTCATTTCATTTCACAGTCATTTCTGAAAAATAAATCTGTGTATCTTTATACCTTTAAGCTCAGTATTTTTATGCATTAGGTTGATGTGCATAACAAAATACAGAGTATTTTTTAAATTGCCAGATAAGAGGTAGTATGTCATTACTATTTATATATTGAAGTTGCAACAATCATGTGCTTTTAATTCATTTCACCTTCAAAGATCCAAATGTTTCTAGTTCGTAATATATTGCAGGATGTATTAGGTACACTGAGTCTGTCTGATTCACAGCTTTCTAATCGGCTATTTAGAGTTTACACCAAGCAGAAAATCAATGTATTCAAAATGTAGTAGCTCTCTTGTTAACTCTAGTCATTTGCTTAAAGAGTAATGTCAAGCTGATAATTGAAATATGGCTTAAACCGTGCATTTTAATTCAAAAGGAAAAATGTTTGAAATATTACTCATTTGATCTTTCCCTACTCCAACCCCAAAGGATATATTTTGCCTGCCTGATTCAACAATTGCACTCAGGAATAGCAAGGCCTTGCATATATACCTACTGGTGCTAGCCATGGAATTTATTCCCATCTCAGGGATACTTTGATCTTGATAAAAGTCTATGAAATGGCCAGCGCTGTGGTTCACTTGGCTAATCCTCTGCCTGCAGCGCCAGCACCCTGAGTTCTAGTCCTGGGTGAAGCGACAGATTCTGTCCAAGTTGCTCCTCTTCCAGTCCAGCTCTCTGCTGTGGCCTGGGAAGGCAGTGGAGGATGGCCCAAGTGCTTGGGCCCTGCACCCACATAGGAGACCAGGAGGAAGCACCTGGCTCCTGGCTTCGGATCGGCACAGCACGCCGGCTGTGGCGGCCATTTTGGGGGTGAACCAATGGAAGAAGGAAGACCTTTCTCTCTGTCTCTCTCACTCTCACTGTCTAACTCTGCCTGTCAAATAAAAAAAAGTTTATGGGACATCGAAAAAAAAAAGTTTCTTCCCTCTCTTGGATCTCTGGTGCATATTCTGTGCATGGGTGAGGAAGCTGCTGCTCTGATCTTCAAGGAGATGGTCTCACTCTCTGAAAATATGTCTTAGATGTCTTAAAGACTCAAGCAACACCCAGGTGATTTATTTTCAGTTAGTAACAATGGTCTTGTATTTGAATTTGACCACTTATTTTGAAAAGAAAAAGATCTTTGAAGGAAGACCTAGGAGAGCATCAATCTATTCCTTTTGAAAAATTGATGTCAGTAGACAAGATTTTACGCTAGAAAAATCTGGGGAGGGAGGGGGAAATCTCATGATGAGTATATTCAAGTATGTCTAATGGTATTATTTATATAAATAATTTTTTTGGTTCTATGATGTTCGGTATAAATAATGGTTGGAATGTTCACAGAGAAAGCTGTCACACCTGAAACAAAGAACATTCTTGAAATTAATTTTATGATGTGAAAGATAAAATACTTTATTCAAAATGTTTTCATTGAAGTAACATTTTCATTGATAATCTGGATGCTCAATTGTTGTTTTGAAGACCCAATCAAATACAATATGCTGGAGATAGAGACCAACAGACAGGAGATCCTACGTTTCCTCCCTACTCTCCCAATATCTTGGTGCTTGCTCTAACTCCACTCCTTATCATCTTGCTAAAATTTTTCATTCCTGTTGTAATGACTTATGCACATTAGGTACATAACAAAATTTTTTGAAGTGATAATTGAAATAACAAGGGTAGAAATGAAGATGTCATTGACAGCCCAAGAATAGAGTCCCAGAGAGACTTCTTCATAATTTGTCTTTAGGTCAATCATTGCTGCAGATTTAATAGATGTATCTAAGAAGACTGTCCCAGATTTCTGTCAATTCTCTCAAAAGTTGACCTCCAGCTAGTTCTGTAATCAAACAGACAACTCCATAACATAAGTTAAAATTATGTATTGGGGCTGACAAACCAAGTGGAAAAAATGTATACTATTGAATTTTCAGAAAGAAAGCCAAAGATAATAGAATACAATTATCACATGGAATACAGTCCAAATGGTGAAGTGAAAGTCTCTACTGTTCAGAGGGTCACTGGATCTGCATCTTGTAATAAAGACAAAAGCAAAAGGAAACCACTTTCCTGGCCTTCTCAGCTATAGGTATATTCAATGCAAAGTTCATTTTCTCTTTTAGAAGAGGAAGAGAGCATAACATAAAAGCAATCATAACCAAGTTGGCTTGATTTACAGTGGTTCTCAACAAGGAGTGATTTCCACCCCCAGTTAACATTTGACAATATCTGGACATATTTATTATCAAGCTTGTGGATGAACATGGTACTGGCATCTATTGAGTGCATAGGAGGCAGAAATGCTGCTTCATATCCTGCAATGTACAACACAGCTCTCCTTAACAACAGAAAATCATCTGGTATGAAATGTCAAGAGTTATGAGTTTAGAAAACATGGGTTATAACTATGACTATACTACTGAGGATGCGCATTAAGAAATTATCCAGATAATACAAGTCATCAAGTCACTTTTCCTGAAAAGAAATAAGCATAAACGTAAATTAAACAAGATATTTTTGACTTATAGTTCATGAGTATGAGTCTTATTTTTAATTCTCTCTCTCACTATCTCTTCTCTTTTTATTTTTTGATATTGAAAATGAAGAAACTAAAACCAAATAGAACAGAAGGAGGGATAATAGAGCACACAGGAAAGAAATTATAAAAGGGAGGAGAGTGGAGGTGAATTATATAAAATTAAAAGAAAAGAGTGAAAGAAGGGGAGAAGTATGCTAATAGTACAAATCAGAATTATACTTTTGCTATAATTAATATTATAGATAATCTTTAATAACTAAATAATTGTTATAATTCTCCTTTTCTACAATTTCTGCAGCTCTCCCAGAGGAGTCAATTACCACATAGGTCAAGAGGATGAGAAGAGATCTACTCATACTGAATAGTAAGACTAGAGTACTTATATGTTAGAAATAGAGTCTCACTCCAAGTAACTATGTAAGTGAAAGTCATTCTTGCTTCCCATATATATAAAGGGAACCAATCAATATCACTATCCCTGTCTAAATTTCAGTTTCAATCACACCTGAGTTTTTTATTGTGTTGGCTTAAAAAAATGAAAAACAATTTTTTAAATAAAGGTTTATTTTATTTTTTTGAAAGACAGAGTTACAGAAAAGTAGAGACAGAGAGAGGTCTTCCATCCGCTGGTTCACTCCCCAGTTGGCTGCAATGGCCGGAGCTGTGCCGATTTGAAGCCAAGAGCCAGGAGCTTCCTCTGGGTCTCCCATGCGGGTGCAGGGCCCCAAACCCTTGGGCCATCTTCCACTACTTTCCCAGGCCACAGCAGAAAGCTGGATCAGAAGAGGAGCAGCCAGGACTAGAACCAGCTCCCATATAAGATGCCTGTGCTTCAGGCCAGGGCTTTAACCCTCTCTGCCACAGCATCAGCCCCCAAAAACTATTTTATAATTCATACTCACCAACTTTACAGTTTGCCTATTTGAAGTGTATAGTTTTACATGTTCTTTAGTACAGTGTACTCACAGATACGTACAACCTTTACCACAGTCAATTTAGAGCACTTTCACCATCGTTTAAAGAACCCTTGTACCCTTTGTGTATTTCTTTCCCAATACCATAAACTCCCCTCCTCAATCATAAACAATTGTTAACATGCTTTCTATCTTCATAAAATGGCCTATTTTGAACATATTTTCTTCTGAAAGTTTTAGAGGTTAGCTCTTACATTAAGGGCTTTGTTCCATTTGAATTAATGTTTCCCTATGGTGTGGGAGAAGGATTCAAGTTCATTCTCCACCCCCCCCCCCCCCACAGGCAGAATTAGTGAGAGAGAGAGAGACAGAGAGAAAGGTCTTCCTTCTTCCATTGATTCACCCCCCCCCCCCCCCCCGCCAAGTGGCCTCTAAGGCCAGTGCACTGGGCCAATCTGAAGCCAGGAGCCAGGTGCTTCCTCCTGGTCTCCCATGTGGGTGCAGGGCCCAAGCACTTGGGCCATCCTCCACTGTACTTTCAGGCCACAGCAGAATGCTGGACTGGAAGAGGAACAACTGTGACAGAATCTGGCGCCCCAACCGGGACTAGAACCAAGGGTGCCGGAGCTACAGGCGGAGGATTAGCCTAGTGAGCCGCGGCCACCGGCCTCAAGTTCGTTCTTTGATGTATAGCTGTCCAGTTGTTTAAGCTTCATTTATTGAAAGAAAAAAAATCTATCCTTTATTGAATGGTCTTAACATACTTGTTTAAAACGAGTTGGCCATATCAATGTGGGCTGATAACTGGATTAAATTATGTTTTCTTTATCTTTCAGCTATCCTTTTTGCCAGTTCCACACTGTCTTGACTACTGTGGGTTTTGGAAAGTTTTGATATTGGAAAATGTGCATCCTCTAATTTTTTTACTTCTTTTTTTCACAATTATGTTGGCTATCCTGGGCCCCGTGCAATTGCCTATGAATTTTAGAATTACTTGCCAATTTTTACAAGCAAGTTTTTACCATCCTTATAGGAATCATGTTAAATATGTAGGTAAATTTGGGGAGTTATTTTTTAAAACTTATTTGAAAGTGGGAGAAACAGAGAAAAAGGGAGAGACAGAGATCTTCTGTCCTCTGATTCACTCCCCAGATGACCACAATGGCCAGGGCTGGGTCAACCCAAAGCCAGGAGCCAGGAAACTTACCTGGGTCTCCCCCTTGGGTAGTAGAAGCCCAAAAATTTTGATTATCTTCTGTTACTTTTCCAGGCCATTATCAGGGTTCTGGATTATAAGTGGAGTAGTCAATACATAAAATAGTACTCTTACGGGATGCTAGTCATAGGTGGCAGCTTTAGCTGCTTGCAGCGATGCTGGTCCATTGAGGAGCATTTCTATTCTGAAAATATTAAGTCTTTTGATCCATAAAAATGGTTTATTTTCTGATTTATTTAGACTTTCTTTAAATTTTAGTAATATTTATGCTTTTCAGAGTATGTATTTGCATTTCCTTTATTAAATTTTTTAAAGATTTATTTATTTATTTGAAAGTCAGAGTTACACAGAGAGAGGAGAGGCAGAGAGAGAGAGAGGTCTTCCATCCACTGGTTCACTCCCCAGATGGCTGCAATGGCCAGAGCTGTGCCGATTCAAAGTCAGGAGCCAGGAGCTTCCTCTGGGTCTCCCACGGGGGTGCAGGGGCCCAAGCACTTGGGCCATCTTCCACTGCTATCCCGGGCCACAGCAGAGAGAGCTGGACAGGAAGTGGAGCAGCCGGGTCTTGAACCGGCGCCCATATGGGATGCCGGCACCTCAGGTCAGGGAGTTAACCTACTGCGCCAGAGTGCCGGCCCCATCCTTTATTAAATTTATTCCAAAGCATTTTGTTTGTTTTATGTTATTAAAATATAACTTTTTATTAATTTGACTTTTTTATTAATTTGCCCATTGTTCTTGTAACCTGCATCCTTGCTGACCTTATTTCAAAATTGTAATAGTCTTTTTGTTTAAACTGACATTAATCCTTAGGGACAAATTTACGCATCAAATTTTGGCCATCTGTTTAAAATTAACAGAAAAGTGATCTCTGTTAAACATAGGAGTGGGAATAAGAGAGGGAGGAGATATATAGGTTGGCATGTGCTCACTCAGACTTACCTCCAATGGTGGAACTAGAAATGTGCCAGGGGATTTCAACTCAATCTTACCAAGGAGGCAGGTACCAATGCCAGCGCACTTGGTAAAGTGATAAGTATAAATACACAACCGATCAAAAAGATAGGGTATGTGTCAATGAGATTTCACAAATAAGACCAGTGTAAGCAAATAATGAAGGATAGAATTAAAAGGGAGAGAATGATCCTGCGGGGGAAACAGGACACACAGCAGACTCATAGGATGGCAAATGCCCAAAATAGCACTCCTGCCTCAGAATCAACCCTTGGGACATTCGGATCTGGCTAAAAGGTCCATGAGAGTCTCACAGGCATGGAAAGCAATGACACGGTGGCAAAAAACAATCTAAATGAAAGATCCTGGTGAACAAGACCCCAGCAGAAGGAACAGGCCATCAAGGAGAGAGGCGCCTTTCTCTGAAGGGAGGAAGGAACCTCCACTGTGATACGGCCTTGACTAAACAAGTTCAGAGTTGGTGAACTCAAGGGGCTTCCATAGCCTAGACAGCTCATAGCAAGAGTCTCTGGTGATTGCTGACGTCATAAATAAGAGTGCCAATTGTTAAATCAACAATGGGAGTCACTGAGCACAGGCTCCCCACGTAGCATCTCTGTCCTTAATGTGTTTTACTATGAAACATAAAAACAACACTACTAGTCGAACAATACCCTATACCTTGTACGGCTGTGTGAGTGCAGCCTGTTGAAATCCTTGCTTAGTATATACTAAGTTGATCTTCAGTATATAAAGGTGATTGAAAATGAAACTCAATGAAGGGCGGGATGGGAGGGGGAGTGGGAGAGGGGAGGGCCATGAGAGGGAGGGAGGTGGGGGGGGAGCCACAACAATACAAAAGTTGCACTTTGTAAATTCACATTTATTAAATAAAAAAAAAACTATATAGCAAACAAAAAAAAAGAAAAAAAAGAACTTAATACTTTACCCTTTCAGTATTTTTTATGTTCTACTTAAAACTATTGGTTGAGCCGGTGCCGTGGCTCACTAGGCTAATCCTCCGCCTTGTGGCGCTGGCACACCGGGTTCTAGTCCAGGTCGGGGAGCCGGATTCTGTCCCGGTTGCCCTTCTTCCAGGCCAGCTCTCTGTTGTGGCCAGGGAGTGCAGTGGAAGATGGCCTAAGTGCTTGGGCCCTGCACTCCATGGGAGACCAGGAGCAGTACCTGGCTCCTGCCATTGGATCAGCGCAATGCGCCGGCCGCAGCGGCCATTGGAGGGTGAACCAACGGCAAAGGAAGACCTTTCTCTCTGTCTCTCTTTCTCTCACTGTCCACTCTGCCTGTCAAAAAAAAAAAAAAAAAAAAAACTGTTGGTTGAACTCTGTAATTAATACACAATTACTCTTAGATGTTTAATTAATGCTATAACTAGTACTCAAATAGTATTTTACACTTTGTGTTTCTGTGTGGGTGCAAACTGTTGAAATCTTTACTTAATATATGCTAAATTGATCTTCTGTATATAAAGATAGTTGAAAAAAAATTTTGGCCATCATCTCATCAATATGTGTTACTGGCCACAAAAGACAGCAAGCACAAGAGAGTGGAACCCTTCACACTACTATTCAATGGAGTGTCAGAACTAGAGAGCCTGGGGACATATGTTGGAGCTGTCAGTAATGGAGGAGGACAGAGTATATTTCAGAACCAATCTTAAGAGTTTAAGGTCATTTGAAATGATGAGAGGAAGACAATCAAGAACCAGAAGTTTGTCTTTAAGACTAGATTATAATGAATGTTCTAAAAGGAAGCATAACATCTCTGAATATTCTTAATTGTATGATACTATACCAGGAGGGGAGATTTATTTCTGACCCCAGCTGGTGATCAGTTTATGTCCTGATGTGTGTGATTTAATGGTCTGTATCATTTTTATCATGTCACTGCAGATGTTATTCTTACTCATATGAACGCATAATCCTCTTGTTGGATACTTATCCCTGCTAATTATTTCCACTGTGTCTGAAGCAAGCCACTCACAGCCAAGGCTTAGGAACAGAGTGTCTCCTCCCTGGAGCCAAAACAGAAGAGGTAGAAGAAAAAAAAAATGAAAAACAGCAACAAAATTCAAGGTTTATGTGAAAATACACCTTACAGTACAGAAATTCAAAATAGCATTTTGGCAAAGGTGGTATATTTTATTAAAAGAAGACATTGTCTTTGTTTATTTTTCCCATTTTGCTCCTCTTATGCTTGAGAGAGATAAATCACAGTTTAATTTTTCAATCATCAAAATCAAGTTAGAAATCATTTGACCCAAAACAAAGAAAAAAAATGATACTCACATTTCACTTCCCAAAACAATTAACAAAGTATTAAACACATTTTAACTCACACATTTCTTAATGAATGTTCACATATGGAATACGAAGAATTAAGTACTAAGGACTTCATGCATTCAGACTAAAAACTAGCACTTCAGTAGTCATTGTGTACAGCTCGAGTCAACAGAGAATTCAACACTGCTGGCCTTTTATATAAACCATGAGGAAATAAATGTAGGTTTTTAAAGTTTGTAGGAACGAACATAAGCAAGTTACTTCACTTCTCTATGTTGCACAGGTCCCTCAGTTGCAGAAGGAGGTTGTGTTCAATTTCAGAGTGTGTATGCCCAGCTTGCTCATAGGCACAGAAAATGCAAGGTAAATGAGACATTCTCTTTGTCCTCAATGAGATTCAGGTTAGTGGTTCTGACTAATTTTATCAAATATTTTGTCTTCTTCTAGAAGTCAGGAGAACATTACCATAGCACCTCAGATACAAAGGGAAGTTAGAACTCATCTAGTTAAATTTTTAATTTCATTTTTTAAGATTTACTTTATTTACTTGAAAGGCTAAATTAGAAGGAGGGGAGAGACTGAAGTAGAGAGAGATTTTTCATCATCAGGTTCATTCTCCAAATGGCTGCAAAGCCCAGGCCTGGATCAGGCCAAAGCCAGGAGTCTGGAACTCCAAATGGATCTCCTACGTGGATGGAAGGGCTCCAACACCTGTGGGTTGCTGGCTTCACAAAAGGCAGCTTTACCTGCTATACCATTTAGTCAGCCCCTAAAATTTCAGCTTCTTTACGAGCCTCTCTCCTAGTGCTCTATGAAACAGATTGCATCATTCTGAGTATCACACCAGTGATGAGAAATTTGCTCTGACCAGAAAGCTATGCTGGGTGTGCCAAAACACCATCGTCAGAATTTGCTTTTGCAAACACCATTAATGAACAAGTGATACACCTAAACTATAATCTCTGTGAAAATGAGGAACAGCAGCTGAATCCTTGTGGAAAGAAGATAGGACCACAATTTGTCCTTTTCCTAACAAAAGGACAGGGAGGCAGATAAGCCTCGCCTACTTTCAGAACAATACAGAGGTAAGAGCTGAAGAGGTGAAGCAGCTTGATCAAGGTCACGGGATTAAAAGTAGTAGAGGCTCTCTTCTTACTACTAGAAGTTGGAGACACTCTGAGTCTTTTAAACATAATACATAATGCTGCCTCTCTCTGCTTCTTTAATTTTGCAGTGTAATTTTGAGCCATCATTTAACATTGGTTTCCTCCAGCTCAAAACTGCAAACATTCCCTTTGAGCACAAAATTGCAATGTACACTGAAACCTTTCCTGTACCATGGTCACAGCCTCAAGAGGGCATACTCAGAAGAAGTTCATAGCATGCAGAGGCACCCAGTTGCTGGGACATTATATCTATTCTGGGCAGAGCGATTTGCCATGGCTTAATAATGTGTGGCTAAGATATAACTGCAGATAACCACAGACAATGTATTGGCATAAGAGGTAAAAAAAAAAAAAATGGATGATGCCTATCATTATTCAATACCAGTGGCCAGTTCATGATGCTTTAACAAGACTAATGCAAGATAAAGTATAATAAAAAGTGGTAATTGTAAATTTGAGATCCGTTATCATATAATATAGTAATCGCCACTCCAGTATGTTTAAACAATCTTGATGCATTGTGAGGTCTGCTGCTGTGGTTTTTAAACCATATGACACACCTAATAAAACTGCTTTACAAAAATAAGCTTTACTACCAAACTTCTGTAATTAAATACGTTTATTATAATAGGGATACAATTTACTGGAGCTCTGAATGCTAGTGTGCATAATTAATAATGAAACATGTTTTAATGAACATTTATTAGCAGTATGAAATATAAATATCTTGTAGATCAGCTACCATCCAGGAAAACTTCATTTATTCCCTGAGATTAAAAAGCCCTGCATTAACACTATCAGCATTGCCGTCTCAACAGCTCTAACGTCTGCTCTGTGAAAACTCATTAATTTGGACCCTTACTAACATGGACACAGTGATAATTCAGAAGGTGGTGGGACTGAAGTTTGCCCTTGTGCTATCTATGAAAATGAGTTTGCTAAATAAATTAATTATGTAAACAAGATTATATAAAGGTCTGTTTCACTACTTAAAAGAATTTTATTTTAAGTATCTTAACACTATACATCTGCATACACACAATTAACATGCCAATTAGAAATGAGTTTTACTTATTCATTTGAAGGGACTCAGTCTCTAGCTGAAGAAAATATGTTATATTAACAACTTGGACCAGACATTCAGCCTAGCAGTTAAGACAGCTGCATCTCATGTTAGAGTATCTGGTTTCAATTCCCAGCTCTGACTCCTGACTCTAACTTCAAGCTAATATGGACCCTGGTGGGCAGCTGTGATGGCTCAAGTACTTGGATTCCTAGCTCCTGGCTTTAGCCAGGCCCAGCCCCAAACAGTACAGACATTTGGGGAATGAACTAGTGAAGGGGATGTCTGTCTGTCTGTCTGTCTGTCTCTCTCTCTCTGCTTTTCAATGAGTAAAAAGTGAAAAATAAAAATGAAAACCAAATGAACTTGAACATATACAAAAAAATTTAGGGAATATACAATTCTCCTCAAGAGCATTTTATCATAATCTGGTGGTTTCTAGCACTGGTTCTATATTAAGAACATCTGGTGAAACTTTTAAAGATACTAACACACAGGACCCATCCATAACAATTCTGATTTAATCCATCTGGGTTGAAGATTGGTCAACCATTAGAAATAGATTCTTCAGAGTCAAACATTGCCATTCTTCAAAAATAATCTTGTAAGATGCCAGAATGCCTGTGAGTACTGGAACATTTATTTTCTGCTAGCCTTATTGTCTTCTTGAACACCATACCGTCCATGCCACTCTCCTCCAGTTCTTCTCCTGCTGTAGGCAGTGATCTGCATGTTGGACCTGTGCTTCTTTAAGGGAGACCGCATGCCCACAGTGGTCCAGCGTAGTCTTTGACTCTCATTCCTAGCATTATTATTAGTGAGTGATTCACTCTCCATGTATTCTCAACAGTGTCTTGCTTTAAACACCAAATTATATGTCACTCAAACTCTCCTCTCAACCTCTAAATCACTCTGAAACCCACCATTTCTTCTCTACTGTTCTTTTCTAGTTTTGTTTTACCTCTGGCTTTCAGGCTAATCAAGTCCCGATAAATCGCCATGGGATCCTCTCCCTGCAATTAGTTGTCATTGCCTTTAAAATAACGCTTATACATCTTAGCATAGTAAGCCAGGCCCTCTAGTGACTTGTTCTTTGACCCATTTTCACACTCACTTCTAGAGCCTCTGTCTTTCACATTCCTAGAAATCCCTCCTTTCACTCCTCTGCTTCCAGGTACACGGTTATTTATCTAGATTCTCTGCCCCTTTCCTCACTTAGAAACCCCTTGGTCTCTGGAACACTAAGCACTAGCTTCCCAACTTTAATGAAGTGCTCTGACCTTCCCAGGGAAAATTCATGATCAGATGATTTCCATGAGCATGCCTCTCTTAGGGTTGTAGGCACATTGTTTTGTTTTTGTTTGGTTGATTGTTTTTGGTTTATTTTTGCATGCTTGTCTTGACAATCTATATTGAGGAGTAGAAGTCACTATAATATTTTTGTGGGGCAAGTATTGTGGCATAGCAGGTTAAGCCTTTACTTAGAATAACCACATCCCACATCAGAGTCCCGTTTCAAAACCTGGCTCCTCTGCTTGTGATCGAGATCCCTGCTTATGCGTCCTGAGAAGCAGTAGCTGATGATTCAAGTGCTTGGGATCCCACACGAGAGATCTGGATGGAGATCTCGGCTCCTGGCTTCTGCCTTTCGCACCCCATACATCACAGCCATTTGTGAATTCATCTGATAGATGGAAGATTCTGTCTCTCCCTCACTTTCTCTCCTCCTCTCTTTTTCTCCCATGACTGCTTTTCTTTTCTTTTTTTTTTTTTTTTTGACAGGCAGAGTGGACAGTGAGAGAGAGAGAGACAGAGAGAAAGGTCTTCCTTTTGCCGTTGGTTCACCCTCCAATGGCCGCTGCGGCCGGCGCACTGCGGCCGGCTCATAGCGCTGATCAGAAGCCAGGAGCCAGGTGCCTCTCCTGGTCTCCCATGGGGTGCAGGGCCCAAGCACTTGGGCCATCCTCCACTGCACTCCTGGGCCATAGCAGAGAGCTGGCCTGGAAGAAGGGCAACCGGGACAGAATCCGGCGCCCTGACCAGGACTAGAACCCGGTGTGCCGGCACCGCAAGGCAGAAGATTAGCCTGTTGAGCCACGGCGCCGGCCCCCTGACTGCTTTTCAAGTAAATGAAAAATAAATAAGCAAACATTTGAAAATAATTTTTGTTCTTTAGCCACTGCCTTAGGGTCTCCATTTAGAAAACCTATACCTGATTATTGGAGATAAATTAAAAATATCTATTACTATGAAATAGGCTAAGCTAACCACTATATTTTCCTGAGACTTTTCTGGATCTGATAGTGGGTGAAATCTTAAATTTTTCCCATGTACAGATTTCAATAACTATAAATGAAAACCCTGGTGTAGCCTTAGTTGCATTGTAGGTATGTGGACTATTTTGGAGATGATGAATACTATAGATAGTATAATTACTATAAATAATGTGAGGAAATAACTATCATTGTTAATTCTCCTAAGATTCTAAACACAATGGGAATATAAGATAAAAGATACACCTTTTCTCATGCCTGCATACATATACACAAATCATAGCCTCATTTAATATACAAATTACTGATAATGAAATATGTCTTTAGCCAATATATTTTAAATTTCATTTTGACTGATGACTGATGGGCTGTCTTAATATTTGACAAAAATAACTTTTTTTGAAATAGGTATAATAAGACCAATTCTAATAAAACTAGAATCCACCATGGTTTCAACTCAAAGAATTTTAAACTCAAAACTTGAAGACTATTAATGAAATTAAAATTTAATTGACTTTACTTGACTGATATTATCAGAGACATGGTGAATTGTAGGTTTACTGTGTCTATTACTTACTCCTCATGTAGGATCTCTGTCCTTAATGTGCTGTACACTGAGGCTTAATGCTATAACGAGTACTCAAACAGTATATTTCACTTTGTGTTTCTATGGGGGTGCAAACTGTTGAAATCTTTACTTAATGTACACTAAACTGATCTTCTGTTAAAAAAAAAAAAAAAAAAGAAAAGAAACTATCAATTCCCAACTTGACTCTCACTGGGATTAAACATGACAATAGGTCTGATCTGATTTCATCATCATTTAAAAAAAAATCATCTATTATTTTTCACTTTATGTTTCTGTGTGGGAACAAACTGTTGAAATCCTTACTTAAGGTATACTAAGCTGATCTTCTGTATACTAAGATAATCGAAAATGAATCTTGATGTGAATGGAAGGGGAGAGGGAGTGGGAAAGGGGAGGGTTGTGGGTGGGAGGGACGGTATGGGGGGGAAAGCCATTGTAACCCATGAGACGTACTTTGGAAATTTATATTCATTAAATAAAAGATAAAAAAAATAAAAAAAAATAAAAAAAAAAAAAAAAAAAAAAAGAACCAATTTTTAAATAGTAATATTCTATAATGATAATAATTTATGGTAATTATTTAAATTTAGTTAAATTTTGTATATTACATAAAGTGATCTGTGAAAGAGATTAAAACATAACAAAAAATATATATTTCAAATATAATAACCCTATGTAATACTATAGACTTAAAAATTTGCAAATTTAAATGGTTTCATAACATCTGTTGTGGCCCTGTAATACTTTTTTTTAAAAACTTATTAATAATCAAAAATTTGGTAGTTACTAGCATTTGGAGCACTGGTATGAGATTCTATAACGAATCTGAAATTTAGCAAGGAGCAGAGAAAGCAATGACCTAGTGATTTGGGTATCTGTAAAAACCAGAAACTGGTTATTAAGTGCGTATGTCCAAGAGGAGACAAAGGGATGGCTTCATTGTAGGAACAGACTACTGTGAGGCAGGATCTCCAATTTTTGTCTATAATCTGGATTCACAATACAAAAATCACCACAAAATTTCAAATTAACTTGCTTGGTCTAGGTTTCCAGGGAACTTGGCAGGTGGTTGCTAATTCTTACAACAGTCATCTGAGGGCTCATATTTTCCCACCTTCATGCTGTGATGCAAATTTACTTTCTTTTCTGAGCATTATCAGAATTCCCTGATAATAAGACTGGAGGTAAAAGTTAAGAACTGAAAGTAGATAAACACACTCATTCTTTAAACGGAAGAAGTACATTTTATGCAAAGTATGTTTAGCACTTATAGAATGTGATTCCAGGGGCATTCAGAATATCTCTCCTACATTCTTCTCCAACTTCTTGAGCCAAAAATCCCTTCCTTTAAAATATGAACTCTCCAGGACAAAGGTGCTGCTTTGATTTGTGATTAGTCTTGGAAATTGAGTGTGAATTTTTTTTGAGTGTGACTATTTAGAGTAAAGATGAAAAAAAGAGAAGGAGTGAGCTGAAAAAGAGTGAAATTTCACAAAACTACCCAAAATGAGGAGAGGACAGAGATGCGAGTTCATGAGTAGACAAACACTGGTGACTGGAGAGGAAAGGTAACAGCAAGTTCAGAATGTCTGACATGTTACCAAACCACTGGATGAATATACACCTTCATCAGAGGCTTTGTTGAAGATACATAAATGCCCTCCTTCAAAATGTATCAAATTATCATGCATGGTAAATTGGGAGAACTATCATTTTGTTCTACATTTGACCTTATAAATAGCAATTGATCAGTGATTTAATCATGTTTGGACAGATGGCGCTAATGTGGCTGTCACTGTGTGAGGTAAATGCTATTTTTTTCCCAAACTGCACTCTCTTTCTCCTCCAACTATCAGTGGATTTGTAAACTTTCAAACAAACCACACTTAGCCTTTATATAGGTATAGCACATGTCAAGATATTTTGTGTGTATGGATGAGGGGATAAGATAGAGGTCAAAACGCAAGATTTGGAGAAATTCCAGGAATTTATCCATCTACAAGGTGTTGAATTAAGGGACCATGGTCTTTAATTGGATCCAATTAATGAAAATAGAGGATTAATTTCAAAGTCTGCCTAGATAATTCATTATCTTAAACACAGTTCAAAATTTGAGCTTCTTGAGTTAACTTAGGACACGGAACCCAGGGTTATTGACATAATGTGTATTTGATGCCAATAATGAAACTGTCCATCTCTATATATCATTGCTCACAAATACCCCATTTGCTTCGTGGGTTTAAAAGTTTTCAGGGTACTGATATGTATTTTAAAATCAATAAGAAGTTATTATATTTATGCAGAAGTTATCTATTAATAGCCATACTTGCAAAAGCAACTTTATAGAAAGCAATTTAGTTAATAGAAAGAAAACTGAGATTAAAGAATTTTAACAGAAAGTGCCAGGAAACTATGGTTTGGGGCCAACTGCCGACTCAAGAGTATGAACAGAGATACTTTCTTTCCCCAGATTTGTGGTACTTCTACCATGTCCTTGTCCACAGTCCTGCTCCCTATGTAGCTCCATTATTTTCATCTCCTCACAATTTCTTCATTTGAAGGAATAACTTGAAACTATGAATGTTCCTTGGCTGCAATTCCCTTGCATGAATGTCTCTAATAGGTGTACCACCAACTCTCTAAAGAATGTCTCTCAGATTCTCTGCCCAGAGGATGGGAGTTGAAAGTTGCTCAATCATACATGTATAACAGCTAAAAACAGGTCAATTTTATTATTTTTGCACAAAAGCCTTTAGAACAAAGTGAGAGATAATATCCTGGAGCAAATGATTTCACAGATTTAATATAATTTTCTCACTAGAGTATTTACTAATTTGAGAAGGATTGCATCTTCTAACAGCGGCAATTCTGTTGCTGTATTCAATAAGTAGCTTTGTATCATTCAGAAAGGGCAAGCAGGACCAGATTTAAGGCACAATGCAGGCAATCAGCTCACATATGCACACAGTTCCTAAGGTATTTCTGCTTTAGAAGTACCCTTTATTCTCAGATATTTTTCACCATGGTTCTGAAATTGGCTTTTCTACTATAAGACTTGGCTTATTATAAAGAGACATAAAGTCCTCTACACAAACCTAGCAGATGACTACCACCCATTATTCATGGACCAGAATTTCATTCTATGTTAGACCTGAACCCACGAGACAAACTTGATTGATCTAGCCTCCTTTAGCATTAAGAGTTTCCATCCACTCCCTGTGAGTAAGAGAAAGGCAAGCTTCTGATGCAGTGAGACCTGATATGACCACTTGAATGTGAAATTAGATGTGATTTGGTTTATTTCTACGTGGGAATTATGCCATAACAGGCCATCAGCTAGTATGGCAGAGCAATGAATTAAATGCACTGGATGCATTAAAATACTGACCCTGTATCTACATTTACTTCCAACCATACTCCAACTTGAGAAAGAGCTAGAACTTAGTTTTATCTAAAGGAAAAAATATTTTGCAGGAAATGGGGACTTTTAAGTGAATACTCTATCCACAATCAACATCAAACCTGGAAAGTTAATATTTTATATACAAACAATTTCAACAGGGTAAGAAAACTGCTAGTGGTTCAGTTGGTAAATGATCTATAATCCATGTGCTGCACTCACGTGGTTAGCAGGTCATCAGCCCCCTGCTTTTCTTGAGAGTTTTTACAGGAGACCTGTCTGTTTCTTTGCTGTAAACTAGTCAGTTTAAAAGCAGTCCTAGGAATGGGACCTGTTCAGGAAAGAATGGATTTTATGCCCTGCTTATTGCCTTCCAAATGCCAGGAGCTTTTCAGAGTAATAGCAACTGGTGTAAAAAGAGAATTTGAAATAAAAGAAGCTTTTATTGCTCCAGAAAGAGGCTGCCCATAAACTTTCCACCTGCCTTAGCCACTGGGGAATGTGTATGTGTGTGTGGTATCAACAATTCCTGGCCAATGAGAATTTACGTTTCCTATTAGCCTCATATCCTCCAGAATAATGCACATGATAAAAACAGAGCAGAAAAACAAGATCAAACCTCTTTAATTGCAGTTGTCAAATGTCTTCCAGCCTAGTGCTTCATGCGTTCTGTCATCAAGAGGACATTTTACTGCTGGTGCCAATGCTTTACCCGTATGCAAAACCTTTCATCTTGGAATATCAAAGATTTCTACAAATACTAATTCATTAATTAAGCCTCCTGATGACTGTTCAGAGAAAGAGGAAAAATGTATTGCAAATTGAAAGAGATTTAAAATTCAGGTTGTTTGGTGGCAACCTCAGTGAATAAAGAATGCCACTTCCCTGGTGTCATTGTGACCGCTCACAAATCAGCTACTGCATTCACTAGACCTTTGTATGAAGAAGCAAACATTTTTCCAGGTGAATGTTTCATAGATTTGTCATTCATTTCTAATGAACCTTCTTCGTGGCACTGGGTCACAACATTTATCTCTAATTCTGCTGTTCCTTTGTTCTCTATTTCTAATAGAATGTGAAACCTTGTGAACTTGCCGAGATTTATTAGTTCACGTCAGGCTTTCTGTAGCACACTGTGGTGCTAAAGCCCCACTTCTAGGGAGGGGAATCTTGCCTTGGATTGGAGTCAGGTTTTTAAGAAATTGTCCACAAATAAGCCAATGAAAATGTTTGTTTTGTTTTTAATTAGTTGAAATGTTGGAACTCAAAATAAATCAAAATAACACATTATCATACTGCGGCCTGTGCAGTGATGAAGGGGGTAAAGCCGCTGCCTGCAGTGCTGGCATCCCATGTGAGTGTCAATTCAAGTCCCGGCTGCTCCACTTCTGATTCAGCTTTCTGCTATGGCCTGGGAAAGCAGAAGAAGATAGTCCAACCCCTTGGGCCCTTGTACCTGCATGGGAGGCCCAGACCCAGAAGAAGTTCCTGGCTTCTGGCTTCTGGCTTCTGGCTTCTGGCTTCTGGCTTCTGGCTCCTGGTAACATCCCACATGGGTACCAGTTTGAGACCTGGCTGCTCCACTTCTAATCCAGCTCCTTTTTGATGGTCTGGAAAAGCAGTATAAGGTGGCCCAAGTGCTTGGGCCCCTGTACACACGTGAGGGACCAGAAGAAGCTCCTGGCTCCTGGCTTCAGCCTGGTCCAACCCTGGTGACTGCAGACATCTGGGGAGTGAACCAGAGGATAGAAGACCTTTCTCCCTGTCTCTCCTTCTCTCTCTTTGTAGCACTGACTTCCAAATAAAAATAAATAAATCTTTAAAAAGTATGCTTAATGTTCAATTATCTTTGTTAATAGTAAACCAATTTTTCTAATGTATTTCTTATCCCAACTCTGTGTCAACAGAGTAGCATGGTTGTTAAACTAACTAGAGTAATTCAAAAAGTGTATGAATATTAGCTTTACCCCATACTACTTCTGTGACAAGGAGGGAAAGTTACTTAGCTTCCTTAAGATTCTGTTTCTCAGGGCTAGCACCATGGCATAGGGGTGAAGCTGCTGTCTGTGCCTGCATCCAAGATAGGCGTTGGTTCCAGCCCTGTGTGCTCCACTTCTGATCCAGCGCCTGCTGATGAACTGAGAAAGCAACAGAAGGTGGCCCAAATGCTTGGCCCCTGCACCCACATGGGAGATCTGAAAGAAGCTCTGGCAGTTGCAGTCGTTTGGGGGAATGAATAAAGGAATTGAAGATTCTCTCTCTCTCTCTAACTCTGCCCTTCAAATAAATAAATATCTTAAATTAAAAAAAAAAGACTCCACTGCTCCATGGAGGAATAGTTCAAAGAAAAAAGCCACTACAGTGAAAGAACCAAGAGGAAGCTGACAAGTATCTCCACAAACGCCAAACAGTGAGTGCACCAATTTGGGAGGCAAGAGTGGGAAAGATGGCGTGACAACCCCAAGGTAGCACAACACTTCAGTGCTAGACTGTGAAGATGAAGAGATTGAGGAAATGGAATCCAAAGTAATGAAGTAATGGAATACAAAAAATTGATTGTAAGATTACTGAGAAGTAATCAGAAGCAAATGCACGAACTAGTGAAATCCATACATGACATGAAAGAAAATTTCTCCCACGAAATTGAGGTCTTAAAGAGAAATCAAAATGAAAACTTGGAAATGAAGGATTCAATAGAACAAATAAAAAATGCAGTGGAAATCCTTAACATCAGAATTGGTAAAGCAGAAAAAAGAATATCCAACTTAGAAGAAAAATCACAGGAAATTATATAGTTAGAACAAAAACAAGCCAATAATGAGATATATGGCATTTAATGACTGTCAAAATATGTTTTACATTAGTAGAATTATGGCACTCTTCTTTGTGGCAGATTAGTAATAGGCCATGATTATAGAGTTTCACTTCATACTATATGTTACATTTTAGTAACCACATTTACAAGAAGGTGACTCAAAAAAATGTTCAACTAGAAACTGTTTTTTAAATTAATGAAATAGAAATTATTTCTTATGAGGAATGATTGGGATACTTAGCAGAAAGTAAATGCCTTAAATAGTTTGGAGGTTGCATGTGGAAGTGACGTACATATACATTGTCTATGAGACCAAGGCAAAGGGCTGCAGGAATATATTGAACTTCTATTTTCAATACAAAAGTACTTGAATGACTTAAAGCTACATGAAGTTGGAGATGATGGCCAAATATACCACTTTAGTATTGCTAAAATTAAATGACTACCATGGAGGAAATTCATAAAACGTGAAAAAACAGAATCAAAGATAGTAAGGATTTTTCATGAACATTTTGAAGCCCCTTTGTATATATCTGCATCATATACGGACTTTGTATTAATTGGAAAATTGCACCAGATGAACACAAATAGCTTGCCAATAATACTATCTTATTAATATTTTCATTCTACCTACCAAATGATCAAACAAGTGGTAGTTCTATGTACAATTTTCATCAAGTGCTAGATAATCTGAAGTATTCCACAATGAGCACTCACTACAAGAAATGTTAGACATCTACCTGAATTGATTTTTATTTCTTCTCTTGCATATTAAAAAAATGAATTTGAACCCAAATCATTTTTTTATCATTCGTTCTGGTGTCTAGGATCTTTTTTCAAAGCAGTTTTAAACTCTAAAAATAAAATAAAATAAAAACTACTCTCCAGCTCCACATTGGCATTTTTGTGCAAAAGAAATGTAACAATAGAGTTCTGTGTCAGCTCCTTGTAACTAATTTTTTTCCATTCATTAGATTCTTCTAACCATTGATGGACTTGTTAGCTTAACTCCATCTTCCAATTCATACGATTTTATTATCACTATAAAAAAAAAAACAGAAATACCTATTTGTGCATTGGATAGTCAAATAATGATTATGTGTGGCAATAACACAATTGCATTAATATGGAATCTTTAATGCAAATGCAAATGACCCAGAGCTACAAGGCTGTTTAATAAACCAGCAGGATATACCCATGTAGTCTAGGAATGTTTGAATTTTCAGCCATACACAGCCTGAGATGCTTCTCTCTCTCTCATACATGGCTGCCAGAATCCAGTTCTGCATCTTTAACTACTATGCCATGCTACAGGTGAAATTTGACTGCCTCTATTCCCTCCACCTTTCTCTTCCTTATGAAGTTGTTGTATTATGTTCTTGTGAATTAAGTTGTGCTGATTTTCTCCCAGCTCATATGGTGACTTATAGAAAGAAAACAGTTGAGTTATTTGCATGACCTTTTATATTCATTTTGCATGAAATGAAATCATGTGCTTCCCTTGTAAAAGATACTAATGCCACTCAGCAGTCTATAGGGTTAATTGTTATTTTAATGAGCATGACATGCAGCACTGGGTAAGAATATAATTTTAAAAGCTACAAGCTATAAAGGTCACATATCAGTGGAGTGGCAAGTTTTTATGGCATATTGCAAGGAACCTGGTCCATTCTATGCTCACAATCATGTTATTCTTTGCCTAGTGCAGACCATATGCTTTGACAGCATACTCACATTTTTTTTTATCAGAAAACATTGTGTCTTAAAATCTTTCTGAATAACTCTGTGTTCAACTCCTGGATTATGTTGTTGGAATGAAGCTTAGATGTATGCAATATACCAAAGATTAATAGTATAAACTAATAACATTATAATCCAAGACAGAATTTCAGATCAGATTTCACTAATTATCTATAGAAACAATACCAGTGGCTATATCACAATTCCAAATAGCACCAAAATCATTAAAGCATTACCCTGCACATGATAATGTCACAGAGAGTGAGTGAGGGACTCAGAAATAGGTGATGAGAAAAGGTAACCCTGAAGAGAGGAATTTGAACTCATGGTCCAGAGATGCCATAATGATTAAGCTCAATCAAATAGGATAGCAAGCATAAGGCTGAAGAATGAAGTAATGTGCATGTGTGTGTGCGCATGCATATGGGTAAGTTGTGCATGTCAGTGTGTGTGTTGGAAAAAAGTGCAAAGAAAGCCAGGGAAAGCGCACTGTAATGAAGAAAAATTAGAAGTATTGAGCATGAGGCCTGAGAGTTCCCTAGCACATGGGATGTGGAATTGGGTTTTGTTCTAGGGAAATCAGAAGTCATTGATGAAGTTTGAGAATGAAAGTTTCATAAATGAAAGATCTCTGTGAGTGAGATCCCAGTGGGAAGAACGGGCCATCAAAGAAGGAGGTGCCTTTCTCTGAAGGGAGGAGAGAACTTCCACTTTGACCATGGCCTTGTCTAAAAAAGATCGAGTCGGCGAACTCAAAATGCTTCCATAGCCTTGGCAACTCAAGACAAGAGCCTAGGGTGATTACTGACGCCATAAACAAGAGTGTCAATTTGCTAAGTCAACAACAGGAGTCACTGTGCTCTTACTCCTCATGTAGGATCTCTGTCCTAAATGTGTTGTACAATGTGAATTAATGCTATAACTAGTACTCAAACAGTATTTTACACTTTGTGTTTCAGTGTGGGTGCAAACTGTTGAAATTTTTACTTAATTTATACTAAATTGATCTTATGTATATAAAGATAATTGAAAATGAATCTTGATGTGAATGGAATGGGTGAGGGAGTGGGAGATGAGAGGGTTGCAGGTGGGAGGGAAGTTATGGGGAGGGAAAAGCCATTGTAATCCATAAACTGTACTTTGGAAATTTATATTTATTAAATAAAAGTTAAAAATAAATAAATAAATAAATTTTTAAAAAGCAACCAATAAACTAAAGGTATGCAAAGAAAAAAAAGTTACATTCTTTGGAGTAGCTGCTGCTATGAAAAAGAATGGTAGATGAGAAAGATTAGAAACTGGAAGACCAGTTGGAGAGGTCTTGACAAGGAAGTGATGGTCATTGAGTTGGTCATCTGTGGAAGTGGAGAGAATTAGACACATTCAGGGACAGTTTTCTATGTAGTGTGTAAAATATGATACTTCTGTTGTCCAAGTTAACACAAAGATATACCTCTGGCAAACAAAATACCCTTCCTTTGTCAGTCTTTCAGCTTCTTTGACTTACTGTTCAGACTTCTTGAAAGATGTGATTAAGAATCAACATTTCTTCCTCTGTCTTCAAAATGAATGCAAGTGGAATCATTCCAAAAAGATAGATTCTTTATTCCAATAATGAGTTTACTTTGGGGATTTGTTTCTACAGGAACCATATTTTTAAAAGTATCACTTTCACAAATTTTAAATTTGTAATTGGTGAAATTAATCTTGCTGGAATTTATGCTTGAAAACCTCCTCAGAGATGAGTTTTGTGAAGCTAACTTAGGAACTGTCATGCATTCTACAGTAACCAATAAAATACAAAAAACAAGAGATATCTCTCTAATGATTGATGAAAAGGGGTCTTTAGTGGGGACATCTTCCATCACGTTTTATCAACCAGGCATTGAAAGGAGTCTCCTGGCTTTTCTCAGTAATCTCAAAGGAGATTTTTACTTTATATAAGACAAAAGTATATCATAATCCTGACAAAATAATGTGTGAGATTCAGACAGTTGGCACAGAATTCCTGGGTGCCTGTTTTGTGAGGATAATTTCATCCACTCTGAGGTAATGAAGGAGAAACTCAGTTTCTGTTTTCCTGATTTTCCAACCTCCTTTCTGCACAACCTGATTAGCCATTGCCTGGTAACAGGAGTTTGAGACATGTGAAAAGTCAGCCCATTGCTGCTTTTTTTCTGGATAGTGACATTATCTTCTCCACTCACGAGGCCGTCACAGACTTCTAATAGAGCCCAGGGGATGGTGGAGATAGGAGGCTATTGGGCCAAGAACCTTGTTTCTTTTAATTATTTCCTTTTACAAATGATGAAAGATAAGTTCACTTTTTCTATAAGAGACAGAACCCAGAGAACTTTTAACACGCCTAATCTGACATTATGTTCTGTGTGTGTGTGTGTGTGTGTGCTTGGCCCATTTTCCCCCTGAATTCTTATTCTTAACACCCTATATTATACTCCTCCTTTACTTCCTCTATTAAAACTATTATTATCAATATCACTTAAAATCTATGAATCTATGAACTACCAAATCTCTTTGAGAGCGAACAACTATAAAATTTATGAAATTGGATACAATCTCACCGGAATCTCCATTCTCAAAGATTGTACACTAGGGTGGGAGAAGAAGAATTTCCATGCATCCCTACTGGTCTTTAATCTCTTACATAAGATTTGGAGAAAGAATAAACATCTTTCAGGGAAAGCGTTGGAACTGAATATGTCAAATCACTCCACTGATGCTGCCTGCAACAAGCTGCTGTCACAAAGAGCCTTGCTAGACCAGCTGCTAAAAATTTCATCTTGTCTTGCCCTTCAAACTTATGCCTAAATCCTTTAACAATGTTTTTTCAGCTGTTAAGGGAGGAGCAATCACAGGAATTTGTGATAGGATCCAACACAGGGTCTCTTACTCATTAGTATGGTTTCTGAAAATACTACCCTCAGCCATTTGGTTAGGGATTCTTGGGGTTAAGGTCAAATATAAACTTAATCTGAAAAAGTAAAGTAATACCGTAAGAGCAAATACAAATGACCCACTTCTAAGAGGACAGTGGAAAGAAGTTAATTATTAAAATGTTTATATATTTTTATAATTATATATTTATTATATATCACTTGAAAGATGACTGGGGTGAGACTGAGGGAGTTGGGGCAAATGACTGAAAGAAACAAAGAGAGAAAAATATCTTGCATCAGCTGGTTTACACCTTAAGTGTCCACAATAGCCAGATATGGGCCAGGTGAAGCCAGGATCCTTAAATGCCATTTGGGTCTCCCTCATAGGTGGTAGTCATCATCCCCTTCCTCTCAGGATGCATTAGCAGGAAGCTGGATTGGAATCAGAGCAGCCAAGGATTGAACTGACACTGTGATGTGGGCTACCAGTGTTACAAACAGGCATTAACCTATTGTGTCAAGCATAGTGGTTGATCACTTACTCAGAATTAGCATGTGAGGCCTCGTGTCCTCGATGTCAAATAGACATCTTGTCTTTCCATTTCTTTGAGAAATCTTCTTTGCCATGGAGATAGGTTGGCACAAGCTATTCTGCCTGATTTTTAAAAGAGCCAGGATCTGAGCCAGAGCTATCCAATGACTTGTAATGAGCCTTGCTTCATCACTAAAGGCACATACTGTAATCAATAGGTCTGGAGCAAAGTGATGGAAAATGTGTATATACACATATATTTAAATGTGTTAATTTAAATATACACACACTTATATATGTGTGTGTATGTATTTGTGTGTATGTATTTGTGTGTGTATATATTTGTGTATGTGTGTATATATATATATATACACACACACAGAGAGAGATACTCAGAAACATAGCCTCACACACATGCAAAAGTCCCTCAGCACTTGGTATTCTGACAGAGAGCTGTAGTTCTAAGATACATATGCACACACATGGGGAATAGAAATAGGGAAACATTAAATCCAAACACAGTCAAATTAGCCTCATATTTTCAGGTAGATGATTGGGATGGTATCCAGAGGTCTGAAATGGTTTCTTAAACAGATTATTTTTCTGTGTATATTTTCCAAAAAGTGCGTATTTTTAATGGTTTGTTCTAGTCCATGCAGAAATACACAGCATGTTTTCTATTTCTGAATCTTCACTGTCTTTGCCACAGTTCATAGATCTTCAAGTGCCCATTTTTGAAAATAAATTATGTGTAGGGGATGAGGAGATGCCTAAAATAGAGATGAAAAACCTGCTTCTCAGAGTTTGATTAGGTTACCCATTTGTTTACTGCTGGCCCCTCGTGCCTTCTGTCATCATAGGACTAACCTCAAAATAATTCTCACAACAGTTGGGAGGCTTCCAGAGAACATGGATTTTCTTATATCTGTATCTCATAAGGCCTTGCACATTGTCTGGTAAATAATAGGGTCTCCATAATTTCTAAATAAATGACATGATACCATTTAAATTCTTATTCTTAAAGATGGATACATTTATTAACTCAAAATCATTATCACCCACAATTTATGTTTGGTGGTTCAGAAAGGAGTATTTACAAGAAAAGAAAAACCATTCACTCTTAAAAGGTTTGTTTACAAAAACTGTTTAACAATGGAAAGATTAGTTCAGATAGACTTTAACTAACAGCTAAGATTTTGTAATTTTTATGTTGTAATAGAATTCTGTAAAATAATTTAATTTATGTGGATATGAATAATACAATGTATTGTCTAGACTCTGATTTCAATCATCAACCCCCAAAGAAGGAGAGATTCTTACATCTTTGTTTCTAATAACAGGACTTCATTATCCCTTATGGGATAGAAACCAGACAGAATAGATTAAAAACTGACTTGGATCTTTTTAAAAGAAATCTACATGGTTATAGATATTGTGTTTTTCCATTTTATGCATCTTGCTCATCCTTGGTCCCTGTGGGCAACAGAAATAAAAGGTCAGGTTACTGTCGACTGTGAGAAAGACTGTTTCAGAGACGCTTCCAGCTGAGATCTCCCAGGAGATGTCACACCTTGACATGTGGAGTCAGGACCATGGAGAGGTCTTAAAGATTCATATGAAAATATGCCGTTTGGTTTTATGCATGAAGATATAATGGTTGTTAAAGTATGCGTGTGTTAATGTATATGAAAACAAATATGGGTGTATGTATTATGCGTATATATTTGTATATTGTATTAATTTTATTTGTGCTGTGGTTCTGTTTATGTACATCTGTTATATTCATGTGTGTTGTATGTGTGCATTGCATGTATATATGTTTATTTGTATATGTATGTAAATATAGGGTATGTATATATATGAGAGACACAATTCTGTTTTTTTTTCCTATGTATATACTCAGGAAGTGAAAGAGAAAATGTGTCATTTTCTGTGTGGAATACAGCCTCAAATTAAATACATTAAAAACAACCTTTCCTAAGCTGTCAGAGAAAATGTTGAAGTATTTTCAAAAAGGGAAGGAAATCTCTCGGGCAACCATATCTATATTTGCATTCCTTGTTCCAGAATAAAGACAAAAAGAAACCTAAACAAATCCATGCCACACACCCCTGACAGAGTTGTATTTTCAGAAGTGCTGGTTGGTAGCACCTCCGTGATGTGCCTGTCTGTGACATTTTAAGATCACAAATTACTGCGAGGAAACACTCTTTCTTTTCATATTTACACTTTAAAAAGACTTTCCTTCTTAATGGTTAATTAGGTCACTAATCAAAAGAAGCTCTTAAGAGCAAAATGAAATGTTGACATTTTGCAATTATTTGCTACTGTGAATAATACATAAACATATTACTTATGGAGAAAGTAGCTTTCAACCCCTTTTTCTTCCATGAAAACTCATGCTTAAAACAAAATCCTTGTGCATTGGGTCACAGACTGCAACATGACTTCCTTCCCTGCTGGCATTCATTTTGGGTTCCCTATATGTCATTACATTGTGCTTTTGCAAAATAAAAAATCGTGGCTAAAGTGTTCTTGTGTGCAAAGTGTTTTTTTCTTGTCTTCTTTCAATTACATCATGAACATTAGCTCACTCACACATCATTAAATATTTGAAGTAAGACTTTCTTTAGAATTCAGTTTAACCAGAAATAGACAAATATTTTAATATTTCTCACAGTCCAATCCTGCAGCAAGCACTTTCTGAATACTTGGTTGTTATCAGGATTGTGACAAGAGTGGTTAACCTCAGTGACTAGGATATAATTTCAACCCTTTAAGAGTTGAGGAAGAGGGGACAGCACTGGGACATAGTGGGTTAAGCTGCCGCCTTCACATCCCATATGGGATTTGAGTCCCAGCTGCTCCACTTCCACTTCAGCTCTCTGCTATGGCCTGGGAAAGCAGTGGAAGATGGCCCAAGTCCTTGGGTCCCTGCACCCATGTGGGAGACCCCGAAAAAGCTCTTGGCACCTGGCTTTGGATCAGTGCAGCTCCAGTCGTTGTGGCCAACTGGGGAGTGAACCAGCAGATTGTAGACCTCTCTCTCTCTCTCTCGCTCTGCCTGTCTTTCTGTCTCTGTGTAACTCCGACTTTCAAATAAATAAATAAATCTTTAAAAAAAAGAATTGAGGAAGAGATAACCCAGTCATATTCAAAGATTATCACAGAAGAGTACAATGGAATATTTTTTCAGCCTGTATAAGATGAAAATCCTGCAAGATGCAGCAGCATGGATGAACCTTGAAGACACTGTGCTAAATAAAGTAAGTTAATCACAGAAGTAAAAATACCACATGATTCTTCTTATTGGAAGTGTCTAAAACAGTCAAACTCATAGAGTTAGAAAGCAGTATAGTTGTTAGCAGACCCTGCAGAATGGATCAATGACCATAAACTTTCTGTTATCTATTATGAATAAGCTCTAGTGATCAGCTGTACAGCAATGCATTTGTAGTTAACAATACTATATTGTGTACTCAGAATTTGCTGAGAGTGTATGTGTTAAATTTTCAGTAATGTAATATAATACCTAACATAGATTACTTACAAAGAAAGGGTGTAAATTTTGACTCAAGATTTTGTAGTTCACAGTGCAAGACTAGGTGGGCAATACTGGTTTAGCTCTTTGGTGAGGCCAGAGAATGGCAATGACAGAGGACACATGAAGGAACAATCACTTGTGAGCCAGAAATCACAGAGAATGGTTGGGCTGAATCAGACTTATATAACCAGCCCTCTGGCAAGAATTGCATTGCAAAGTCACGCCCCCATTGACATAAACACCTCCCAAGAAGCCCACCTTCTAAACAGCATAATAGTTTAGAACTTCTATCTTTATTGTGCCACCAACTCATGCCTTAGGTATTTAAGTATCTGCATGAGTTGGAGAACCAAATTCTGTTCAAATCATAACAGGGTGGGGACTGGCATTGTGATGCATTGCATTAAGCTGCCACCTGCAATACTGGCGGCCCATATGTGTTCTGGTTTAAATACTGGCTGCTCCACTTCTGATTGAGTTTCTTACTAAAGTGCCTGGGAAAACAGTGGAAGACAGCTCAGAAGGTTGGGCTCTTTCCACCAATGTGGGAGGTTGGATGGAGTTTCAGATTGCTAGATTTGGCTTGACTAAACCCTGGAGGTTGCTGCCATTTAGGGAGTGAAGCATAAGATTCTCTCTCTCTCTCTCTCTCTCTTTCTGTCTCTCAATCTCCCTCTCCATCTGTTTTTCTGCTTTTCAAAGGAGTCTTTAAAAATCCACAGCAAGGTAGAATTCATGTTAAATACCCTATTTAAAAATTTTTGAAGTTACAATTATAATTTTGTTTTGCTTCTGCATTTCAAATGATCTTTTCTTCCATGTCAGGTTCATCATCTAAGTCCGTTGTCAAAATCCTCCTCCTCCTCCATATTCAATCATCCAAAATCTTAATTTCAGGCATACTTTTCTCTAAACTCAACATTCCATCATTGCAACTCAGTCTTCCACATCACTAGACATTAGGAGACAGATAGTATATTGCAAATTCAGTGTATTTCTCACCATCTCCACCATTATCCAGCTAAATCTAACCATCAATATTTTTCTCCTGGATTGCTATGTACTGATTCCAACTTTGTTTCCTTGTTTTTTCAATAATCTTTTAAAAGTGCAAATCTGGTCTAGCCAATCTCTTCAATAAAAGGAAGTGAAGAATACTTTCTTTATATCAATTTATTCAAGATATATGTATTTTTTTATTTCAAGATATATGTATTATCTTCACCATAGTCTAGGCTGAATTGAATTTAGGTGAAAAATTGACTAGCCATTTGATAGAGCTCAAGTTTCATCAGAAAACGTGTTGCCAAAACTTTTATTTCCTAATAGTATTTGGATTAGTTACCAAGAGCTATTGTAATTAAACTTACAAACTGAGTAGCTTAAAATCCAGTAAGTTATTTACTCACAGTTTTGTAGTCCAGCAGTCTAAAATCAACATGTCAGCAGAGTATGCCCTCTGAAGCCTTGACTCCCTCTTCTTCCTAACTTCTGGTGAAATGTCAGAAATCTTTGACATTCCTTGATTCGGAGTAGCATACTCTCATCTCAACTACAATCAGCAGACTGCCTTCTTCGTTGTGAGACCGTGTCTCTGGGCCTCTTATTTTAAAGACATTATTAGATAGAGAGCCTCACCATAACCTAACTTCTCCTAACTAAAATGGTATTATCTACAAAGACTATTTGCAAATAAGATCACATTATCAACTTCCAAGTAGACATCAATTTTGAGAGACACTATTTAACCAGTTACAATAATGATTGAATCTTAAGAGAGACAATATATTCATAAACATGAGCTCATTCAAACTTTCAATGATTTGGTATCATCCTCTTCAAAAGTATTGTCCCAGTTGCCATGGTTTCCTCATTGAGCAGTCATGAACAGTCAGGTGAACATTTAGATGAAACATGATTGCATATTGCAAGTGTCCATAGACATATACCAAATACATCAATTATATAGAATGCATGTAGATATATATAAAATTTGAAAAATGTTATTAGATTCATATATAACAAATGCTATGTGTAAAATTTGGATTATAAAATATAATCTCAAATTTTTCATTCAATTTCTAGTGTATTGTCAAATACATATGTTTTTTATTTAGAAATGTTTTGAACATTATCTTTTATACTCTTTTAGAGATTGAACAATAAACCTGGAGAATAATTATGTGTCCAGATTTGTTCAGCTCATTGGCTGAAGCATTAGAACCCTGTTTTTATTCTCAAGTGAATATACAAGATATCACATGATTTCAGTGGCTCATAACCCTCAGCCTCTTTCTTGTAGACATTTTGCTATGAATAGTGCCTTGATAACAGAGGAAGCCGAAAAACCCTGAGGTTAAAAGGTGGTTTGAATTCAGTTGAGAAATTGATAAGTCATTTGGTATCGTTCATGTTTCTTAATCTTTCCAAGATTTAGTTTCCCTGGCTATAAATTAGAATGATAATATTTATGCATTGAATTAATGTAAATATTATTTGGTGAAAGAGAGGAAATAATTTTTTTCTGGACTTATTAGTTATATATACATATAATAAGTGAAATTAACTATCTGTCTATACATACATACATACACACATACATATATATACGTACACACAGAGAGAGAATAGCATGCAAAACCATACTCTGCAAAGGAGAAATGCTGATGCTGTGGCCAAAATAGCACAGAAATGATAGTGCTTTTTGAAAGAAAACTTTCCCCAGTAGCTTAATAGAAATAAGTATTATCTGACCCTACAAGGTTCTTTCCTTATGCTATCTCATAAAACTCTTTTAACAGCAGTAGATAATAAAGATCCAGGTTTTATGAATGAGAAAATTAAGGATCAAAACATTAAAGAAAGTTGCCCAAAGACACCAAATTAATATATGCTAAAGATGGATTTCAAGTAGATATCTGTCTAAAGGCAAAGGTTAGAATCTGTCTTGGAGCTGATATGCCCAGGCTGTGAACTATTTAGGGATGCAGAAACTAGAATGGGAGTGTTGGTCAGAATAGTTATTTAGAAAGCTCTTTTGACACCCAGGCTCTGATGGACATGTCGGTAAATGCATGCTTCTGTACCTGGCAGTTTCCGGACACCTTCCAAGCTCTCATCCTGCCTCAGCTCTGCCTCCTGGGATGACTGCTTGATTAATGAGCTCCCATTCATAAAGCCTTCTGATGAGGAATGCATGCCATGGCTGTAAGTGGTAAGTCATATCATTGTTTGGATTGGCATTGAGACATGCCGGCAAAATCTCTATCCCTGTGGCTAGGGAAATGGAGGGATAATACAATCAAATCTGTGGATTCAGACTCTGCAAGTCTGTAGGCTTATCGTAGGGGGCCACTTTGAGTACAAGTCAGTTGGATTCCTGGCTGGATGTTATATGTTCCAGTTCCCTATGTTTATTAAGTATTTTCAAGATTATATCTTAACCTAATCCCTTACAAGCTTTTGGAATTCATTCTCGTTTAGCTCACACATGAATGAAACACACAAGTTAAAGAAAATGCCAGTGGATTGTGTTTTTTTTTTCCTGAATGTTTTGATTTCATGCTGCATCTAGGTAGAAAGGATAAATTTGAAACATCTTTGACAGAGAGGAAAAAATATAAAAATGCAGGCATAACTTATGTGTAAACCTCAGCAAAACTTACAAAGGTACATTGTTGCTGGGTATTGGAGATCTGGGTTTATAACTGAGTGGGTACCTATGTTTTTGTTTGCCAATACATTTGAAATCTCTGATAGTGTGTCTATATAAGTGTAAGAAAAAGGACTGATTTAAAAATGGCTTAATCAATGGTTTTTCTTTTCATTTTATAAATTTTTAAAAATTATTTATTTTAAAGATGGAGAGAGGGAGACACAGAAGCACGCACACACACACAGGCACACACACACAGATACTGGTTCACTCCCCAAATTGCCAAAATAACTGAGCCTGGACCAGGCAGAAACAGGGAGTCTGGAACTCGATCCAGGTCTCTCATGTGTGTGGCAGGGGCCAAAGCACTTGGCCATTTCCCATTACTTTCCCAAGCACACTAGCAGAGGGCTGGATTAGATGTGGAACAGTGGGGAGTTGACTAGGTGTCCATATGGGATGCTGGCCTTACAGGTGATGACCTAACATGCTAGGCCATGATGATGGCTCCTATTTTCTTGGTTTTCATTGGGTATTAACTAACCTTTTCCTTGAGAAATAAACTTCCCTTTAAAGTATAATAAGCACAATCCAAATGAAAGTTGGTTTATTGGCCCTCCCAAGTTTATGTTTCTATGAGTCAATATTTTTAATTGTGTAGGAGGTTTTCAACACCCTCATATATGTTCAAAGCATACTGTTTCCAAAGAATAGCTAAGAGTACTTTTACAAAATGTACCATGCTAGCTGGCTTTTCAGATCTATATTGAAAATTTGTTCATTTATTAATTAATTTAACAAATAATTTTAGAGCAAGTCTTTTAAATGAAATGTGGAAATAGGAATAGAGAGTCTGTAGGAGTTAAAGAAAAAAACAGGGTTTCCTTAGAGCTTTATGGTAATGTGTAGGCATGTTCTCACTCAGTTGTCTCAGACTGCAAGAAACAGGTGCCACATAAGTAGAGATCACAAAACAAATACTTAAGTATGTTTAAATGATTCACTAATGCCAATGGTTTGGTAGTTTAGTTTTTTTTTCTTGAGTACCACCTATTTCACTGTCTGAAAAGCTATCATAAGCCAATTATTATCTGTTTAATCTTTTTTTTTTATTTGACAGGTAGAGTTATAGAGAGTGAGAGAGAGAGACAGAGAGAAAGGTCTTCCCTCCGTTGGCTCACTCCCCAAATGGCTGCCACAGCCGGCGATGCGCCGATCCAAAGCCAGGATCCAGGTGCTTCCTCCTGGTCTCCCATGAGGATGCAGGTGCCCAAGCACCTGGGCCATCCTCCACTGCCCTCCTGGGCCACAGCAAAGAGCTGGACTGGAAGAGGAGCAGCTGGGACTAGAACCCGGCGCCCATATGGGATGCTGGTGCCTCAGACAGAGGATTAACCAAGTGAGTCACAGGGCTGGCCCCTATCTGTTTAATCTTAAAGAGGACTTGTCTGATATGATAATTTTCATTTAAGAGAATATGCTCTTCTGAACAAAGTAAACAAGGACTAAGCTTCTTTCACCACACCAAACCATGGAAACACATGCACACAGACATATATATAATAACCATGAAGATATTTAGAGCCTTGTCAAAAATACACAATGCTTAGTAAAGGAAAGAAAAGTAGAATCTCATTGGAGCAGCCTATTGGACACCATCCTGATCAAGTGATCAAGTGAGCACCATGAGTCAGAGGACAAAACCACAGTATGCACACCAGCAAGAATGCACTGGGAAATGGCCAGCAGGACTATCTCCCTGTGATAGTCCCGCAAAGAATACATAACCTGAAAATAATTGCATGGAAACATCAGGGCAAAAAAAATTGGTAGTCATTCTACACAATGTCTGGCCTATAAACTTTAAAGGTGTCAAGGCCATGAAAGTCAAGGAAAGGCTTTCATGGAGCCATTTCAGACTGAATATGCCTTAAAAAGATATGGCATCTAACTGGAAGTCTGAACTGATTCCTTGTATTAAGGATATTTGTGGAGAAATTTTAAAAACTTTGCTGGAGTCTGAGAAGTAGGTGATAGAAATACAGCAATGTTAATCTGGTTTTGATGGTTGTATTGTATCATATATGATAAAGGTTGGCAAACATTTTCTGGAAAATCTTTGAAGGCCATATAGCATTTGTCACAAACTATTTCTACCATTGTAGCATGCAAAGAGTCATATGCAATATATAAACAAATAAATATACTTGTGTTCCAACAAATCCTTACTTACAAAAAACAAGCAGTAGGTAGCATTTTACCTGTGAGTCATAGGTTACTGACTCCTATTGTAGAAAAATGCTGTTTTAACAGGAAACATATACTAAGGTCTGTAAGGGTGTTAGGGCATCAGATAACTTACCATTAACTGGATTAGGACAAGATTTTGAACTCTGCTTGCAACAATTTCTTTAAAAAGACTTATTTATTAAAAAATTATGTATCTAACAATAGGATATCCTTAAATATGACAAGTCTTGGAAAGTTTAAGTGTATTGATTGATTTATTACGTAGATCTAGTGAAGTTGATAGTACTACTGTAAAAATTGACTAATAGTGGCTAAATACAACTGTTTCATGCAATTGAGAGTGAAAATTGCAGTATTAAATAACTTTTAATAAATGAAGCACTTTTAAATAGGCATTTGAATATTTCAGGGATATCATTAAAATATTACATTCAATCATTCAGGTTGGGTAAGATATTTTATTTGACTCTCTTCTGTCCAGTGGGGGGAAAATAAGGAATTCAGATAAAATTCAGATTTATCTATATCTGTGTAATCACTTTACTTTTTGTAGTTCAGCCCTTATTCTGAATGTTGGTATAGCACAACATTCAAGCTTGGTGAATCCAGTAACTCCTTACCTAATCACTCGAGGTTTCAGCTTCCTCAGCTATGAAATTCAATTACAGTGTGTATGTAAACTAAATGGTCACTTTTCTTCCTGGTATATAATATAGTCCCATTTAAAGTTAACTTTCCATATATCTTTATTCTATAAAATCATCTAATTTTATGCTATCAGTATTAATGCACTAACAATGCTATAGATTTAAAAAAAAAATTTATTTATTTATTTGAAAGTCAACGTTTTAGAGAGGGAAAGATAGAGAGATAGAGATAGAGAAAGAGAGAGAGAGAGAGAGAGAGAGAGAGAGAGAGAGATTTTCCATTTGCTGTTTTACTCCCGAGATGGCTGAAATGTCCAGGGCAAGGCCAGGCTAAAGCCAGGAGTTAAGAGTTTCATCAAGGTCTCCCATTTGGATGGCAGGGGCCCAAACTCTTGGATTATCTTCCCCTTATTTTCCCAGGCTATTCACAGGGGGCTGTGTCAGAAGTGCAGCAGCCAGGACATGAACGAGCACCCATATGGGATGCCAGTGTCACAGGTGGCGGCTATACCTGCTATGCTACATTATTGGCTCCATGCTATAGATCTGTTGAGCAAAGCAACTTGATTTCACTTTGTGGCAATCTAAATGATATAAATATACAGCTAATATTGAAGTGGATAATTAGCAAATATTTGATGACAGAATGATGCAATGAATTTCTTGCAAATTTTATTTCTTTGGCCCAATCAATATGTATCTCTTTCCTTTTTTTGTTGTCTTTATCATATCATGTGTATTTGACCACTTCAGGAAAGTACTGGATGGGCAGAATAGATTCATGTTATTTTAATGCATTAACTTTTTTGTGTCATAGGTCATAGGATTCAGCATAATAATGAAATCACAGTCTCTGAGGGAAGAGAACATGGACATAGTACATTCAAAAACATATATAAAAGTGCGCGAGCCTGGGTTGACCCATGAAAACTGGCAAAATCTGGGACTCTGGACATCATTCCTGGAAAAAAAAAAAACACAAAAGCATAAAAACAAATGTATTCAGTTTGTCTGAGATTCCTCACTTAATAATGATTTCAGTTCTGTTAAGCCTCATTATTGGAATAGTAAAGAGACATAAATTTTGTGGATCATCATGAGAAGCAAGATACAATGCATGAGGGGTTTTCAAAAAGTTCATGGAAAATGTGCATTATGAAAACTGTGCATGGATTACAAAATTTATAGAAACTCAGCTTTTTAAAAAGGATTTATTTACTTATTTGAAGTCAGTTCCTTCTGCTGGTTCACTCCTCAAATGACTGCAATAGCCAGGGATGGGCCGTGTCAAAGCTACGACCCAGGAGCTTCATCAGGGTCTCCCACGTGGGTGGCAGGGGCCCAAGCACTTGGGTCATCTTCTGGTGTTTTTCCCAGGCCATTAACAGGGAGCTAGATGGAAAGTGGAGCAGCTGGGACACGAATTGAAGCCCATATGGGATGTCAGCATTTTCGACAGCAACTTTACCAGCTATGCCCCTAAAAACTTAACTTGTAATTCCATGTTTGACAAACTCTTTTACATACTCTCATATATGAAAATACATTCTTAAATATTAAAATGCTAGAAATAAATGCCAATTTTATGCCATAATATAGTAACATACTAATTTGAAACTATCTTCAGGAGAGTGCTTTTAATAGTTTTTTTTAGCTACTACATATTATTTGTATTTCCTGTGTACTTGAGGGTAGGAATACGTAGCTATAAATTGTTAGAAAACACGCCAGATCTAGAATTTAGAGATTTGGAATTATGTTGCAACCCTTGCAGATAATTATATAACATCGGACAAGTTGCTCAAGATCTCTGAGACTATGTCCCTGTCAACGATTTTCCCAGGCAATTATTTTCTACCTCCTGTATGTTTATTTCTAGTGATTCCATTATCTTTTTTTTATTTTTTAAATATTTATTTATTTATTTGAAAGGCAAAGGCAGAGATAGAGAGAGAAAGAGGTCTTCCATCTGCTGGCTCACTCTGTAGATGGCCACAACGGCTGGAACTGTGACGATCCAAAGCCAGGAGCCAAGAGCTTCTTCTGGGGCTCCTACGTGGGTGCAGGTTCCCAAGGACTTGGACCATCTTTGACTGCTTTCCCAGGCCATAGAAAAGAGCTGGATAGGAAGTGGAGCAGCCAGGACCTGAACTGGTGCCCATATGAAATGCTGGCATTGCAGGTGGCAGCTTTACCCATTATGTCACAGCACAGGTCTCCAAGATCTTTTAATCTTCTGTTTTCAGATAATTTTTTTGAAGAATTTATTTATTTATTTGAGAGGTAGAGTTACAGACAGTGAGAGGGAGAGACAGAGAGAAAGATCTTCCTTCCATTGGTTCACTCCCCAAATGGCTGCAACGCCCAGAACTGCACCAATCCTAAGCCAGGAACCAGGTGCTTCTTCCTGGTCTCCCATGCAGGTGCAGGGGCCCAAGGACTTGGGCTGTCTTCTACCGCTTTCCCAGGCCACAGCAAACAGCTGGATTGGAAGAGGAGCAGCCAGGACTAGAACCGGTGCCCATATGGGATGCCGGCACCACAGACAGAGGATTAACCTACTATGCCAAAGCACCAGCCCCCCAGATCAGTTTTTAGCAAATGTAACTGAAGAAATGACTTAGAGTAAAAGATTGAAACTTAAGGGAGCAGAAATTTGAAAATGAATTGTTTTCCTAAGTACAAATTATACAATTATAGGTCATCAAAAATGAGTTTCCACCTTACTTCTCTCAAGCATTCGAAAATATTCGTCACCAGAACAGTAGCAATAGCTCCACAATAGCATCTGCCCTGGGAAGGAGGGGGAAAAGAGGGAGAGAAGTAGAGAAATGAGTCATTCTTAATGATTTTGCTAAAGAAATTTTCAAAATACAGTGGGACAGAGCAAGGTGGGGAGAGATTTCTTTGGTGGGAAAGTTTTCAGTGATCTAGAAAAAGACACATTTGGAACTCCACTAATAGCCATTAACAGAAAGGAAAAACTTCTCAGCTGATATTAAAATCTAGATAGTGAACAACAGTAAAACACACAACCACATGCATAAATATAATTACTAAACAAAAGCCATATACTGAAAGGCTTATAACATACTGCGGATAATATTAGGAGCTCTGAGATGACTCCCCTTCTGAGCAAATTCATGAACCTGTTGAGAAGAGAAGGATGTGGATCAATGCTCTGAATCACTGAGGAAGGTCAAGACCTCGTGCTCCTGGCTTGGCTTGATTCTGCCTGCTCTGACCTTCTTGTGGCTCAGGCACACCCCGCAGATGTGGATTATCCCAGAGTTGTCTCACTCATGCACCTTCAGCCAAATCCAGCTCTCTCAAGCACCAGAGACCCCAAGGACCACCCTACACACATCAGCTGGACAGCATGTGCCTTATTTCCATACACTCTTATTAGTCCTACTTCTGGGCAAGAAGCTTGGTTATGGGAGAAAGGCCAAGCGTGAGGAAAGACGAGAAACAAGTGCTGATTACCCACTTGTTGCCTTTCCTTTGACACTGTCTTGTTTCTCTGACCACAGCCTTTTTCTGCCAGATACATTTCATTTCCTACATGACTTCATCTGGATGGGCATTTCAAGCTGTGATTTCTAAGTTTGATCTCCTGTCGTAGACCCTGTTGTCACTAACAAAGAAGCTTTAAAGTTCAAAGTGAGTTAGAATGAACACTGTCTTAAAAGTTTGTTTCTTTCTGATCCTTCTCTGCTGTTGGTTGTTTCAAAGAATGTCAAATTTTCGTACATTGTGTTGCAAATATTTCCAATGGGCATTCTTTAAAACTTGCTCAGGAAACCAGTATTCCAGCTCAAAGATTTATGGTGAAACCCCTTGTTGCTGCTGTGAAAAACTGGTTCTGTACTCAAAATTACAGCAGCCACAATTCTCCCAGATGGCTCCCATCTCATTGTTCTTGTCCTCAGCTAGTGACTGAGGTGATCTGATTGTTTTCAAATTATTTGAAGTAACAATTGGATTCTGCTACCCACATGCTGTGTGTTCCCTACCCCACTTAGACAACAAAATGACCCTAAGATGCGTTTGTATGCCCTCTCTATTCAATCCTAAGCATGCCTTTACAGCAAAGGAAACAATTAAATCTTTAACAAAGCATACATATTCACCAGCTCTTACACTTCCAGAATTCTAACCACAATCTATTCTTGAGGGAACACCGGTTTCTATGGATCTGAAATGAATAGATAAGCACTTAATTCCTAGATAAATATTTTTATATAAGGTAATGACACAGTGATTTTCTACCTTTTTATGACTCCAGGTAAATATATTTAATAGAGCTTTGAAAATATATGCAAAAAAGAAAATATTTGAAAAACTGTTTAAGACAAAACATTTTGTTTTATAATTTGCTTTACTTTATATATATGTAAATAAAGGATGTGGTATTGGATATAATGTATAACAAACTTGAACATTCAGCATTGTATTAGTTTTCGCATGTAAAATAAATGTTCCTGACTGTAAAATGAAAATATTTCACAAATGCTGGTATCATGAGCTAATATAGCAAAATTTAAAAAAAGGAAAAATTCAAATATGCTCAAAATAGATATTCAGGGAAACATTAACAATCTCCACTTAGATCTAAGCATGGCCAATGGGTTGTACACACAGAAGACTAACCAGAATAACAAAAAAAATGCTTAAAAATTCTGAACTGCTTATGAAATCAAACTAACAAAAGTTAGATCAATAGTTGCATGCCGAATATGTGTTAAAACAAACCAAATCAAATCAAAATCGCAACAATTAATTTTAGGATTAAAACAAGACCCAGACTATCTTAGTACATGTTTAATAAACATTTCAAAATTACTTGGCCTAGAAAGAAGGAGGGAGGCCAGCTCTGTGACTTAGAAGGTTAAAGCCCTCCTATCCAGCTCCCTGCTAATTCACCTGGAAAGCAGTGAAGGAGAGTCCATGTGCTTGGGCCTCTGCACACACAAGGGAGATCCCAAAGAAGATCTGGCTCCTGACTCTTGGCTTTGGCCCTGCCTAGCCCTAGCTGTTGCAGCCATTTGAAGAGTGAACCAACAGATGGAAGATTCATTCTCTCTCTCTCTCTCTCTCTCTTCTTCTCTCTCTGTATTTCAGCCTTACAAATAAATAAAAAAGACAATTAACAATTCCAGCAATGGCACAGGTATAGAGATCATGAGAAAGAGATTTAAGACAGTTTTTATTGCTCTGCTCCAGTGAGCACAAATAGACTTACTTTTTTCTTTCTGTTCCTTTTTTGCATCCCTTCTTCCCTCCCTCCTTCATTCCTGCCTTTCACTTGCTTTTATAGATTTATTTATTTATTTGAGAGGCAGAGAGAGGGAGAGACAGAGAGAGAGGTCTTCCATCTGCTGGTTCACTCCCAAATGGCTGCAACAGCTGGAGCTGGACCGTTCTGAAGCCAGGAGCCAGGAGCTTCTTCCAGGTCTCCCACACAGGTGCAGGGGTCCAAGCACTTGGGCCATCTTCTACTCCCTTCCCAGGCCATAACAGAAAACTGGATTGGAAGTGGAACAGCTGGGACTGGAACCAGGGCCCTTATGGGATGCCAGCATTGTAGGCAGATGCTTTACCAACTACACCACAGTGCTGGTCCTGGTTCCTTCCTATTTTAATTGACGCATAGTAACTACACATATTTGTGGGTTGAAGTACAATACTTCAATACACGTATACAATATGTGATGATCAGATCAGAGCAATTGGAATATCTACCTCCTGATATTTACCATTTCTTTGGGAACATTCAAAATTCTCCCTACTAGCTCTCTGAAATATTCAAATAAGCTTTTCATCCAGTTATTCTTCAAATGAACAGAAAGTCAGTTTCAGTAAAAAAAACAACGAATGCAAAGAATTCAATGGGAATTTTAAAATTGAGAACTATAATAAAGAAAAGAAAATCCCTGGATGAATGATAGGAGAATGATTCAGTGAAGCTGAATATAGAATTTTTACAAAAACTACCCAATCTGAACAACAGAGATAATAACTGGAAAAAAAAGACAGCCTCAACAACCTATTGAACAATATCAAAAACTATAACATTCGTGTCATTGAAATTCCAGGAGAGGTGACAAAGAAGGAAAAAGTAAACACATTTGAAGAAATAATAACATACAACTTCCCAATCTTGAAGAAGGACACAAATAGATTTAAAATGCTCATCAAACCCAAAATACAACAAATATTTTTTAAAAGTCCATGTCTACACACAACATAAACAAATTTCTGAAAACTAATAAGACAATTTCTGAAGGCATCCAGAGAAAATTACCACTCTCATAGAGGGAAGCAATCATTCAGATAGCTGTAAATTTCTCATCAGAAACTATAGATGCCCTAGGAAAGTAGAATAAACTTTATAAAATGGTCACATAAAAATAGAATAACTACTATTCTATATCCAGGGGAAAGATGCTTTAAGAATAAAAATAAAATAAAAATACAACCATGGGGATGATATTTGGCTTGAATTAAAAACACTGGCTTAAACTTCTCACTGAGTCCAGTTGTTGGTTCCAGCTCTCAATTCCAGCTTCCTTCTGCTGAGGATCCTGTGAGGCAGTACATAATGGCATAAGTGGTTAGTTTTCTGTCACACACATGGGAGACCTGGATTGGGCTGCCAGCTTTTGGCTCTGTTTTCAGCCTATTCCTTCAGCTGATATGTTTATTTGGGAAGTGGATAGGAGAGCTCTCTCTCTCCCTCTCTCTTTCCCTCTCTTTCTCATTTTCTCTTTCAATAAATAAATTTTAAAATTTCAGGAAAGTACATTAAGACAAAAGAATATCCCAAATGTTTATTTTCAGGAAGTTTCCTATAAAAGTTATAATATGAGCTTTTTCATATTATCAGGAAATGATCATAAAGAAAATTTGGAACAACTTGAGAAAAAAGGAAGCACAGAAAACGAAATCTTTCTTAAGTAAATACATTAGAGTACTCTGCATCTTTTAAGTTTTTTTGAAATGATGATTGAAAGAGGAAAACATTACATGAGGAGGTTTTTATAGGTGTGGATGCAATATATATATAACAGCTACAATATGAAAGGAAGAAGATAGAGATGCAGATAATGTTAAGTTTTTTACATTTCATTTTTTTTTGACAGGCACAGTTAGACAGTGAGAGAGAGAGAGAGACAGAGAGGTCTTCCTTTTCTGTTGGTTTACCCCCCAAAGAGATAAAATGTTAATTCTAAGTAAATCCTAAAATGTTAAGTATACATATTATAATCCTAAGCAACCACTAAAATATATCAATTGGTATAGTAAAAACTCAATAAATCCATGGAAAAAGAACACTAAGATATTAAAAATATTACAAATGTGCTGGGAAATGGAAAATTAATAAATCCCAAAAAGAGGAATATGAACAGTAAGCAAATAATAAGATGGTAGATCTAAAATACATAAATGAAAAAAAAAAGATAATCATAAGAGATTACATAAGAAGACCCAGTTACACTTTATATTTAATGATGTCCTTTGAGTAAACTGATATAGGTAAGTTAAACATAGACGACGGAAAATCATGCACACTATGTGTTTCAAATAGGTGGAAAAAGCAAACTGGTTTTCCTATTTTTACTCTTAATGAGTAATACTTCGCTTCTGGCCACCACCATGTATGGGGATTTGTCCCAACCAACAACGGCTTCTCTAGCAGACACGAGTTAAGTGCCTTGTAAAAGTGACACTGTCTGCCTGGAGATACTGTAAGAACTTACAGGCTAAGTGTTCAGTCCCAGAAGACTGCTTCCCTCAGAACCAGTCACAAGTAGTAGGTTGTTACCTATACTTCTGATTGACTACTTCTAAATCAGGCATCACATTACTCCTCCATGGATTTAATTTATTTAATAGGACATTTTGCAGAACTCAGGGAAGCAAGCACCTATGTTCACTGGATTATTATAAAGGCTATTTCAAAGGATACAGATAAAAGAGATGCATAGGGTAAGGTATGTAAAAAGAGCATAACAATTCATTGTCTTCACTATGCACACCAACCTACAGGACCCCTGCTAACATCTATATTCAATAATCCTGAAGCTCTCTGAACCCTGTCTTTATGGGGTTTTATGGAGGCTTTATTACAGGGGCATAGCTGACTACATCATTAGCCATTAGCAATCTATTCAGCTTTCTGCATTTCTCACTCACCAGATACTGGGGGATGGAGCTGAAAGTTCCAATCCTCTAGTCACATGGCTGATACATCTGGCAATCAAACTTCATCCTGAGACTGTCCAGGAGCCCAACAGTCACCTTATTAGAATAAAATATACTCCTATCACTCAGATTACTCAGAGGCATTTAGGAATTTTTTGTCAAATTCTCCTTTCATTCAAGAATTGCAAATGATTTAGAAGCCCTGTGTTAGGAACTGAGATCAAAGACCAAATATATTTATTTCTTAGTATGTCACGATATTATGCCAAGAAAACTCTAATCAGGTGAATTGGATGATTTTCTTAATCTAAGATGTAGTAGACATCAGGATGAAGGAAATTACCAGGGACAAAGAAGGATGCCACATAAAAATAAAAGGGTCATCAATGAAGGAAATTCAACAATCCAAAATGTATGTGTGTACCAAACAATAAAACTTCAAAATGCATGGAGGAAAAGTTGCCATAATAAAGTAGAACCAGAAAAATTAGCAATTGTATTTTGAGACTTCATTACCTCTTACCCATAAATTGTCAAAACTATTAAACCAAAGGATCTGTAAGGATACAGCAGAACTAAACAACACTTAAAATGAAGGGAACACTCAATCCAACAACAACATATTTCATATTCTTTTCAAGTGTTCCTGGTACACTCACCAAAATAACTATCAGCTGCTGTCATATATTTGCTGTCATAAAACAATTCTGACTAAAATTCAAATATCTTAAATTAAATAGTGCATTTTCTGATTATAATAAAACTAAACTAGACATCAATAATAAGAGTACCAATAAATTAGGCAAACATTTAGCCATACTAAAAAATGTATGTCATAAACCTCAAGAACTAAATAAAGGACAGCTGTGTAAACTGCACAAACATTAAAATGATTATAAGAAAATATTGATAATTTTTGCTTTCAAATAAGTATGATTATTTTGATGAAAACCATCAATTGTTTCCATATTATGTTACCAAATTAACCCAAGAAGAAATAGAAAATATCCAAAGTCCTATATTAACAAGTATACTTCTAAAAGTACATGGAACATAGAATTAAAAAGTAAATTTGTTTTTATGCAAAAAATTAAAATCTAAGCATAAAAGGGGGATTCAAAAATGTTAATCAAAATTTCATATCATGAAAAAACTGCATGGCTTTAAAATTTTTTTCATCAAAATAATCTTAAATTTCAATTTTTATTTTCCCACAAACTTTTAGAAGTACCTCCTATTAAGGAAATTTAATTTGTTTAAAACCCTCAAGAAAATATATTTTCAGAAGTAATAGTGAATTGTAACAAACATTTAACTAAAGAGGAATCAATAACAAGTTTACATATTAGCTTCCAAGGGAATTTAAGAGGTGGAATTACTTCTGAAATCATTTATGCAACTAGAATAACCACACCAAAACAACCCATTGACAACACTTGAAAACACTTTGAAAAAACACTATGTAGTCTAATTTCTCCTGTGAACATAGACACAAAAAAATCCCCAGTAATATACTCATAAATTAAACCAGTAGTGTACAAAGAGAATAATACAGCTGGCCAATTGGGATTTATCTTATAATGGAGCACTATTCGAATCCTTGGAAATCTATCAATGCAATTCACTATACTGACAAAGAAAAGAAGAAAAACCATAGTAGCATGTTAATTGAAGCCGCAAAAGCATCTTACAAAACTCAATCTACATAAATAAGAACAACCCTCAGAAATCTAGAAATTAAAGAAAACTTCAACATTTTAAAAGAATCAAAAGACAAATCTACAGTTTTTAGTACTTAACAAAAAAGCACTGCTTTCTCCCAAAGATCAAAAATGATATCTTCTCTCTTAATAATTGTTAATGTTGCAAGGCTACCCACTTTCATCAATGTTGTGCACCAGACTATATTTTCAAGTCAGCTCCCTAAATCAAGAAATGCAAATATGGGGTCTGCGCTGTGGCTTTGTGGGTAAAGTCATCCCCTGCACTGACAGTATCCCATATGGGCGCTGGTTGGAGTCCTGGTTGCTCCATTTCAGACCCAGCTCCCGGCTAATGTACCTGAGAATGCAACAAAAGATGGCCCAAGCCTTTCTGCCCCCTGCCCCCACATGGGAGACCCTGAAGAAGATCCTGGCTCCTGGCTTCCATCTGGTCCAACCCTGGCCATGGAACCATTTGAGGAATGAACCAGTAGATGGAAGACCCCTTTCTGTCTCTGTCTCTCCCTCTCTCTGTAACTCTGCTTTTCAAATAAATAAAATAAAGCTTAAAAAAGGAAAAGAAAAAAATCTTTAGGACAAAGCTTTCAAATAAATAAACTCTTCATTATTTATACTATTGTCTACATAGAAAATTTTATGGGATCTACAGAAAAGCTAATTGGAAACCTAGTTTAGGAAATAATACTTTTTACTGTATCATAAAGGAAATAAAATGCTTAGATACAAATCTAATACAACAGGGGCTCATTTGATTGCTGAGAACTGTAAACTCTGATTAAAAATATCAAAGTAGCACTAACTAAATGTGGATACATATCATGTTAATGGATTACAAAACTGAATTTAGTTTAGAAGTTAATTCTCTCCAACTTAATAGATAGATCTAGTGCAAATGCACAGATAATATAAAACACTTGTACTTTTTTAAGATACAAGCATTGTTTTTTTAAAAGATTAATTTATTTATTTGAAAGTCAGTTACACAGAGAGAGGAGAGGCAGAGAGAGAGAGAGAGGTCTTCCATCCACTGGTTCACTTCCCAATTGGCTGCAATGGCCGGAGCTGTGCCGATTTGAAGCCAAGAGCCAGGAGCTTCTTCCAGGTCTCCCATGGGGGTGCAGGAGCCCAAAGACTTGGGCCATCTTCCACTGCTTTCCCAGGCCATATCAGAAAGCTGGTTCAAAGCGGGTCAGTCTTGACTTGAACCAGTGCCCATATAGGATTCTGGCACTGCAGGCGGCAGCTTAACCTGCTATGCTACAGCTCCGGCCCCACAAACTTACTCTAAAATGCAAACAATATTGAACAGACAGACAATTTTGAAAAAAAATTAACCATAATGATAGGCTCACAATACATGATTTTAACAATCACTATGGTTGAAGGGAAAAAGGTCCAGATTCTTATCTCTGATGCAGGAAATAATTCAAGGAGGAAATATGGATAAAAATTACCAGAGGAATAAATTTTATTAATGAAGAGAAAATACACTTTTAAGATGGAGTGAAAGTGCACTCAAAAGTGAATATAGAAATCCCTGAGTTTCCTTTACTTGGTTTGGATGCATAAGTATTGATGATTTGGGTGGAGCTTTCCAGGAAAGAGTGAGGATTTACAGGAATTTGAGTATTGCATATTTTCTGGCCTGTTTTAGAAAGTCTTAGAAGTGTCCTTGCATCAAGTACATGATGGAAGTAGGAATATCAGCTATGATAATTTTAATATAATGATATTATAATAGACTATATATATAATGATGCATCCTCGTGGGGATGCATCAGCAGCCATGTTGTGTGGTTCTGGTTGGTGGTTTTGCTACAATAAAAATTTTTTGTTTTTAGCCATGGGAGGAACTTGAGAAGCAATCCAGGAGTAGGGTGTGGTACTAATTTTACTCTGTATCTCTCTCCGATCCCTGATTGTTTCCTTACCATTATCACTATGAAAGAACCTTAAGCAAAACAGTGTGGTATTTTGGAGGTATAGTCACATAAATCAATAGAACAGAATTAGGTTCGGGAGTACAGCCCAATAATACACAAAATTAATTATGACTAAAATGAAAGACAATTCAATGAAGAAAGAATCCTCTTAAAAATAATGTCGGGGGAAAACGTTCATATGAAATTAAACATACAAATGAACCTGACTTAATTTAACCTCACATTTTTCATGGATTATGAATACAAACACCAAATATAAAACTTCAAAACTTCTAGAAGAAAACATAGAAGAAAGCCTTTGTTTTGTTGGGTTAAGCAATGAGTTCTTATATGTGATACCAAAAAGAGCTCATAAAAGAAAAAATTATAAATCATACTTTATATAAATTAAAAAATAATTTTATCTGATTGACATTGTTAGCAAAATGAGAAGACAAGTTCCAGATAAGGAGAAAATATTTGTAAACAAATATCTAAAATACAGAATGTATTCAGAATATATAAAACATTATGCACATATACACCCAAACTTTGTGTAGCAATATGCTGAGTATATATAAAAATATATATACTATATATTAGTGTATTATATATTCTAATATATTCTAATATATAATATATATTCTAAATAATATATTATATAATATAATATATAATAGTATATTATATATTAATATGTATTAAATATTATATGATAATATAAGAATATAATATATAATTATATATTATATAATTATATATCATATTATATACATTATATTATATTATATTCTTATATTCTAAGCACAGCTAAATTAGTTTAAATATTGTTTTGTTCAAGTCTCTTGAGGTATAAAGCAATGATTCCATTAAGACAGAGTTCAAGTGCTGTGTCAGTGCCCATGACTTACGATTTTAAGGGCATCAAGTTTCTATGTTACACATCTCAGGTGCCATTCTCAAGAATTACTACAACATGGAACCCACAGGAATGACCCTGACTATGAAAGCCTTGCTATTATAAAACCATGTCCTCTGGTCCCCACCCCTCACCCACCAATTACTTGTGTGATACTCAAATCTCACTGGTAAAAATTTTTATTTAAGACTTCAATCTTTATTTGAAATGCCCATTTTGGGAGCAGTCAACTCATTCTAAGTTGTTATGGTGATAAGCATGTCAAATAATATCTGTCCATTTATTATTATTATTATTTTAGTTTTCTTATTTTACTGTGGGAGAGAATGAAGACATTATGCACACAGAAGGAATCATGTAGACTATTTTGACTATAAAAGTGTTTTACAGAAATTGAGTACTTGAGTTCTAGACCCACTGTCTCGGTGTTTAAATCTTGTCTTGCTTGCTTAAGAACTGTGGAATTCAGGGCAACTTTGCTCTTTGTTTTCTTATTTATACAATGGAAATAGTAATAGTACCTTACAGGAATAATAAGGGTTAAATTAACAGGCCATGTGTATGCTATCAGATATCAACAACTAGAAACTATTTTAGTGGAAAGGAAGAAGCGTGGAAACACTGGAGGAATTCACTAATTTTACTGTGTTATTTTGCCTAAGGCTAGAGCATTAAGTCTAAACCAATCTAATTGCAAGGAGATCTCTATATTCCAATGGTCTCAGGTAACAACAGCTAGGTCTGATCCTTGTTATATTTAATTGAGCAGGAGACTATTTTAAATGGTAGCAAAATATTACTCAAAAAAGAAAAATAAATCACTTTTCTTCCTTTTAATTCTTCAAGTTGAAAAAAATCTTACATAGACTAACCCTGAAAAAAGATCCCCATAGCATGGTACACATTAGCGCAATTAACTGATTACTGCTGTATTGAAAATGTAGCCTTTGGCATGGTAATAACCACATCCTCCCAGCAAGACACAGTCTTGTTTATCATTATTGGTTTGGACTCTTCTGAGAGTCTTTGACGCATATGACAAGGCTCATATCCAAGCCAATTTGAATTCATTTCTTCTATAAGCTTCCACAAAACACTGGCATATGCTCTCCGAATTCTGAATTCCTTTCATTTTTCTTTTTTCCTCACTTCTCCTCCCATTGACATTAACTAGAATTAAGTATCCACAAAGAGCAGAAAACAGTTCCTTTGTTTTTTATAGTGATTGACAATTTACCTGCTGAAGTATTATTGGGTAGAGTCATAGAGTCATCATTTTAAAGCTGGACATGATGAGGTAATCACAATTTTATTTATGGATCAGAAATAACATTTCTTAAGTTTATTTTCTAGTAAAGACCCATGCATTTCCTTGTCTCTTGATTATCTTACCTTATATGGGGGCTTCAGAATTTTATAGAAAACATGAGTTAAAAGATGTATATTTTCGTGTAAAAAATTTTGAAATGCCTGTATAGTTTTTCATAAAACACATTTTCCATGAATTTTTCTGATAGAACATATTTTATTTTTAAGCAACTAAACTACAAACTTAATTCATAGTTCCTCAGTTTTTCCACTAATATTTTTAAAATCTTTTTTATTAAAATCAATAGACAAAGAAAAAGTATACATCTTTTTTGGTTCCAAGTGATGCTTCATTACACATATACTTTGTATAATGTCCAATCTGGATAAATTCATTTAACTTGTCCAGCATTTAACATTTCTTTATGGTGAAAACATTCCAATTCCTATTTTCTAGTTTTTTTTAGAGAAATACATAGCAAATTAATATTATCTATCTTTATTCTGCAATAGGAACCTAGAACTTTTTATTCCTGTCTAGCTATAACTTAATATCTATCAATCAATTTTTCCAAATCTCTTTCTCCACCCCCACTCCCTCCACAGCCTCTGGTAACCAAAATTGCATGTTTAACTTCTATGAGGTCATCTATCTTTATAGACTCCACATATGAGAAGAGATCATATGATATTTGACTTTTGGCTCCTGATTTATTTCACTTAAACAAATGACCTCCAATTCCACCCATGTTGTTGCAAATGACAAGATTTCATCCTTTTTTAGATGAATGAGTGATATTCAATTATGCATATGTAGTTCTTTTCTTTATCCCTTCATCAGTTTATGGATACTTAGGTTGTCTGTGATATTTTTGAAGATCTCGCGTGTACTTTCTCCCCCGCCTTCCTTGAGTACAAGCCATCAGTAACAACATCACTTTCTAGTCACTCCATCATTTCTTTGTGCAAATATGTATGTGATTTTGATCACCTCTCAACCTTTGACGAAAGTTCAAGCTTCTCTTTTACCCACTTAGATTTAGAGTGGCTTATCCAAGTTCAGTCTAAACATCAACTCACTGAAATGGGCCACCTTTTTAATCTAGTTCTCTCTCTACTCTTCGATGAGCTCACAAGGTCTTTAAGGCAGGAATCATAATGGTTTAAAATGATTCTGCTACTGGAAGAACATTTGTTTTTGTGGTTGACTCCATGCTCCACACTACTCTAAGAGTGTAAGTTTAAACAACTCATACTCTTTCAGAGTTTTTCTTTATTCATTTATAAAATGATAAGAAACTACAGATTGATAATAATAGATGTACATAGCCATGTTTGTTTCTTTCTCATACTGTTCTACCCTCTCAATTAGGAATTGTAGAAAACAGCCCAAATCTACCCATGATATTGGCAAACATATTTTTAGCATCACATGTTTGAATACTTTCAGACCAGACCTGCCTCTCCAGGTTTTCCTGACCTGTCCACCCTTCCACTGTATATTGATGTGACCATCAAACAGTCATGGTACCTGTGACGCACAGGAGGCACTTGTATTTGCTAGAGTCTTAGATCAACTTGTTTCTCAAGTAAATACATAGTTCATAATATATAAACAAATAATTAGTGAATAAGAATCACTTTCTCCAATGATACATGCTTCTCTTGGTGCCTAGGGCCACATTCATTCACCATTTAAGCAATAGCTATTCCAAGACAGTCACTGATTTCATTTGTTACTTTATTGTAAGAGTCAGAAGAGTATATTAAAGCTGGGGCTGTCATTGTCATTTTTTGAGAACATCCCTCTTCCAAGCTCAGGTTATAGTTTGCTGTTTCACTGCATAGAAAAGCATCTTTTAGGAGAAAATGTGGCCCTTGCTCCTCATGAACTTCTCTTTTCCTGAAACACCAAAACACTTTTCCATATGTAAAGTCCTCCTACATTCACAACTCCATGCTGGAACTAGGCCAGGTATAAAGTCACATTATTTTATTCTTGACACCTGTGTTCAGTTAGAGGAGAGAATGGGTCAAAGACCAATGGAATCTAGTGTGTGTTGACAAAGCTGCCAGGAATAGTTTCCCTTAGCTCTGATATTCCTGTAATATGACCCAATGGTTAGTAAATCGACTGCTAGCTCATAAGTCACCTTTTGTGATTTGGAAGGAGGTGCTCCTTCTTGGTGCATGCTAAGACCTGGCTAGAATTTTGTCCACACTCATCTCCTTTCGCTAGAAGTCATGTTACAGTTAACAATTTGCAGAAATTTACCTGGAGGTCCTAGTGGGACAAGGTATTTTTCTGATTTTCATACCTTCATTATGTCCCTTTTTATTTTCCCTTTCCCTATGTTATGCACTCAGAGATACTTGCCTTGTGATTCACAGAATAAAGCAGAAAGAATTGTTGATAAAAGAAAAATAAATTCCTGCTCCAGCATGCTCCACATTCCATGACAGAAATGACATTTGTAAGCCTTCCAAACACCTCATACCCATGTTGGTAAAGTCACAACAGAGTCTTGCAATGCATAAAATCTTTAAACCACAGGAAATTGTGGACCATTCAGGCAGGAACAGGAATAGTCCAGTAGTGAGTTTTGTATCTTACCATCTGAAGCCAAAACCTCTCCCAAGCAAAATCTCTTCTTTCAGCCTTAATACCTACAGAAATCTGACACAGCCCTGGGGAGTGAGGATCAAGGTGGTGTCCCCCAAAAGATTGGGGTTAAAGTTTCTACCAGCCTAGCAAGATAGTATCTAAACAATGATGAAATATGAATTACTTGAAAATAAAATGGTATGTAGGCATATTCCTATATTTGGATGACAATGGTTGCTGTCTAGAGAAACTAGATTAGAAGATATTTGCCGCTGTTATATAAGTGTGAGACAATTGTGTCCACCATACTTCCTGCTCACATCATAGCAAGTCTCAGTCTCAAACTGTTTGCACCTTGTTCTAGAAAAGATGAACTCTAAATGAAAAGATGACATGACAATTGGCTGCCTTTTCTCCTTCTTCATAGTGATATGGCTTTGGTTCTTCATATATTTCTTAAATTATTTATTCAAGAGACAGAGAGATAGAAAGAGACACATAGTAAGAAAGAGAGAGAGAGAAAGAAAGGATCCCCACCCACTGATTCACACCCCAAATGTCTGCAATGTTTGGTACTGTTGACTAAGTCAAAGCCAGAGACCAGGAATTCAATCCAGGTCTGCATGTTGGTAGCCAAGACTCAGCTACTGGAGCAGTCACATAGTGCTTCACAGGGTGTGCATTAGTAGGAAGCTGGAATTAGAAACAAAGTTGAGAGTCAAACCCAGGTGCTTGGATATGGGATGTGGGCTTCCTAATTGGCAGACAAAGCATGAAGCCAAACATCTGCCCCTAATTCCATTTTTTTTTTTAAATTGTGTACTTATTTGAAAGTCACAGACACAGAGAGAGTGAGTGAGCCAGAAAGAGATATCCCATCTGCTGGTTCAGTCTCCAAATGTCTACAGTTGAGTTTGGGTCAAAGCTAAATCTGGCAGCCAGGAACTCAAACCAAATCTCTCACCTACTGACAGTAATCCAATTAGTCCAGCTGGTACTGCTGCCTCCCAGGGTCTGCACTGACAGAAGGCTAGATTCAGGAACCAGACCTGGAAATTGAAACCAGGTAATAGATGAGGGTTACCAGCATCTTAATTACCAGGGCAAATACTCACTCCCAGTACCACTGCTTTAAAAAATAATATCTTTAATTACCCTTATTTTATTGGAAAACAGAGAGACTTCAGACAGACCGACAGAAACACACATACAACACAAAGAGACAGGGAGAGATCTTCACTCCCCAAATGCCCATAGCAGCCGGCTAGTCCAGGCTAAAGCTAAGAGCCTAGAATTCAATGTAATTTCTCTCATGGGTAATAGAAACCCACATGGTTGATCCATCATCTGCTGCCTCCCATGGTGTGCATTAGCAAGAACCTGGATTGCAGGCCAAATATCCAGGACTTAAATTCTGCGCTCGGCTATGGAATGGGAGTATGGGACATGGGCTTCCCAAGCACTGACTTACTGCTGCTCCACATGCTCACCCTCTGGTATCACTTCTTAAAATCAAAGCAAAGAATCCCGCATATGGGCAATCCTCAGCCAGTCTGTGAGAGATATATTTAGGACAGATGATACTTCAGATGCTCCTGACATGTCACTAACTTTTTCTGTCCTCAGGCAATTGCTGCCAGCAACAGCTCCCCCTCTTCTGCTCAGAGGAGAGATCTGACTCTAACTCCAAAGACACATGCCATTTCAGTCACCCTCAGTCCTGTCTTCCACCAGCATCCCCTAGTCAAGGAGCATTTCCCAGACAGCAAAGGTCTAAAATGTCTTGACACAACTGCCTGCCACAATGTTGACATTGCAGGACTGGGATTTCTAGGAGAACAAACCCAAATATTTGTACATAGCCAGGCTTCTTTTGCAAGGAGAGAAGATTGTCACCTTTCAATATGATAGCCTTCTCATTGACCTAGTCATGAAGGCCCATGGGCCTAGGGGCCAGAGAACATTCATTAAATGGCATATTCTTTGCACCCACCTGGAGGAGGATTGTGGGTAAGAATTATAAATGGTAGGCTAGATAACTATCTGAAAAATACATGAAGACAAAATGAAAATCCTTACCTCTGTCTTTCCTATCTCCCTTCTATTCCTCCAGCTTGAAAAAAAAATACAAAAATTATTACATGTAGAATTTCACTATCAGTCTGCTGGTCTGAGGAACTATATCCATTCACAGCATGAAAACATATTGTCTGGGCCAACATAATTTAATTCCATCCAGATTTGACTGAGGGCCCTGTCTGATGAGGTTTTGGCCTCTGTCAAAAGAGGAAGTGACAGCTGGGGGAACTGACCAGGTACTCAGCAGAAGCACCACATTTCCATAAGAATGGATGTAGCTTACTGCCTTACAGGACCTCAAAGATCCCCAGAATAAATATGCAAAAAAAAATTGTGTAAACAGATAGAGAAAAGAATAATCCATGACTGGCAGCCTCGGGGTGGTGTGGGGAGCCACAATTGTGTATGCAGGCGGTGTGTGTGACACAGGGCAGTTTGCATGCTGAGCCCCATGTAGCCCTATACTGCCAAGCAGGGAAGGCCAAGTGCTGAGGACAGCAACACATTTCACTAAGTCCGTGAAACCTATCATTGTTCATAGTGTCACACCGTGGAAAATTGGAGAAGCAGAACCAATGCAGACTTTCCTATCAAAATGTCTACTACCCTCAAAAAGCAAAGGCACAGCTTATCATGTCCAGTTTCAAAGAACTAGAAAAACTCACGGAAAAATGCAGAGTCCTTAAAAGATGCCCAGCAATTCTTAATATTTGCAAGCAAAACTGAATACTTTCCGATGAATTTAGTCCTTTCCATTCTCTTTCTCTGTATTTCTGTTTCTCTTCTTTCTCTCTCTCAGTTCTTTTTAATGTTGTATCTTATCATTGGATGAAAAGAGGGGATTTTATGTTCTCAGAAACATTTTGTGTGGTATTTTTATTCTGAGAAAAAGGGGCTGGATGGTAGAGAAACAAATCTTTGGTTGTCACAGAAGTGCCTGTATTTGAACAAGTCACTCTGGAGTCATAATGCCAACTCGAATATGTATCTTTTCCTTCTTGATGAAGTCCATTGCTATTTCCAGTACAGTATGTGACAAAACATGCTTTTGCTTTATGGGCTAAGTTGCGAATACTACTAAGTTCAGTGCTGGCAGAAATGCGTGAAAAAGATAAAGACTTTTTGAGATCAACTCCTTAGCTTACTTACCTCCACTGTTAACAGATTTTGTTTGTGAAATTGGTAACATCTGGCCAATGCCACCAGAAGCAAGCCAGAAGCCAGCCTCTCTGGAAGACTGAGAGTCAAATGTGCATGCTACCATGTAGAAAATATTTTAGTAAAATGCTACATGTTCTTGGAAGTCCACTGAAATATTCTTAATTGTGCAACCTCTGACTTGTCAGAAATAAATTTGAAAGAAAAGGTTTTAAAGTGTAAACAAGAGAAAGAAGGGGATAGAAATATTACTGGATGTGGTATCTTCCTTTAAAGAGAAAGAAGGGGCTGGCGCTATGGCATAGTGGGTAAAGCCGTCACCTGCAGTACTGGCATCCCATATGGGTACCAGTTCCAGTCTTGGCTGCTCCACTTCTGATTCAGCTCTCAGCTATGGCCTGGGAAAGCAGTAGAGGGTGGCCAAAGTCCTTAGGCCCCTGCACCCACTTGGGAGACCTGGAAGAAGCTCCTGGATCCTGGCTTCAGATTGGTGCAACTCCAACCATTGCCTCTGCCTCTCTCTAACTCTGCCTTTCAAATAAATAAATAAATCTTAAAAAAAGAAAAGAAAAGAAAAAGAAGAGGAGGATATCACCCAGAGGAGTATAGCCTACTCTTTCAAAAAAGAGAAAGACAATGAATGTCCTTGTACATAGATCATAACTAGTTTCCCTATTGCTATTTATTTATTCCTTGGTTTCTTTTTTCTTTTTTCTTTTTTTCTTTCTTTCTTTCTTTTTTTTTTTTTTTTTTTGGACAGGCAGAGTTAGACAGTGAGAGAGAGAGACAGAGAGAAAGGTCTTCCTTTTCCGTTGGTTCACCCTCCAAATGGCCGCTACGGCCAGCGTGCTGTGCCAATCCGAAGCCAGGAGCCAGGAGCCAGGCCCCCTCATGGTCTCCCATGCAGGTGCAAGCAGAGAGCTGGACTGGAAGAGGAGCAACCGGGACAGAACCGGCGCCCCAACCGGGACTATAATCTGGAGTGCCAGCACCGCAGGCAGAGGATCAGCCTAGTGAGCCGCAGCGCCAGCCTATTCCTTGGTTTCTTGACATCTTTGATGAAAACAATTATTAGATCTGTTTCTTTAGTTCTGGACTGTAAACATCATATAATTGAATCTTATTCTATTCCCCATCATCCAGGGTTTTCTTAAAATTACATTTTCCTATTTAAAAAAAAAACTCATTTTACCTAATATTGTGATATTTATACTTATAATTTTAAAAAGTTGATAAAAGTAGGCATTTGACATAGTGGTTGAGTATCCCCCATCCAAGTTCTTGGGTTTAAGCCCCCACTCCACTCACGAGTCCAGCTTCCTGCCACTGTACATCCTGTTTAGCAGCAGGTGATTGCTCAAGCAGTGGGGTCACTGCCAACCAGGTGAGAAACCAGCTTGAGTTTCTGGCTCGATGATTAGATACGACCCCATCCCTGGCTGTTGCAGGCGTTTAAGGAATGCATCATCAAATGGGAGATCTCTCTCTCTCTCTCTCTCTCTCTCTCTCTGTGTGTGTGTGTGTGTGTGTCTTCAAGTTAATTTTTATACAAATGATAATAGCTTTTGTAGTGAATAACTGAGAATCTAGACTTGATAAATATTTAGGGGAACTGTCCAAAGGACCCCAATTTCTGGTTAGTGAATGCACCATCTCTGACAACACCAGTTCTGTTCAGTGTGAATGGTGTCCTCTCTAGTTATGCATGTAATAAAACTGCTTAAAAATGAGTCAGATAATTTCTGTAAACTTTATGAATTGTGTGAGTGGATCAGGACAATGAAGATGGAGCCCCACTCCGTTACCTGCTATCTCCTCCTGTATATTGGTTTCAGCTTCAGGGCCAAAACTATGAATAGCTCAGAATTCAGAGAACAACTATTCCACTAGATTGTTCTCCCGGTTCTCTGGATCTCCTAAGTAGAAACTTTTAGGGAGAAATAAACCTCACTAAACAGAAGTGACTTTGTGCATCGCTCTGGTCTAGCTTCCTCTAGCCCTGTTTTGTTTATTGGGGATTGTGCACGCTCAGCCCTTGTCTCTTTTAGGGTATGGACACATGAACATTTTGCATGTGTAGGTCCTTGCATGGCTGCCAAGTTGTGATTCAAAGAATGAGGTTGCTACTCATCGAAGCTTTGCATTACTTAAAGCAAAGTTCTTAACTACAGTCCTCATCTGTCTGAACAGCCTTGTTTGAATGTTGCATTCTCAGTGTTGCAAGATTTCTTAGATTAAAAGCAGTGCTGAGAGCAATAGAAGGACTATTCCTGAGCACTGGCTAACTGAGCACTCCTAGTCAAGTTCAATAAGCATTTTCTGAATTAGTCACCTTGCTGTAACAGGAGTACAGGCTTTTTCAAGTCTTAAAATTTTCAAGTCTTAAAATTTAAGGCACAAGGATGAAAAGTACTTGTTAGACTTTAATTTCACAGCATTCCAGATATCAAAGTCAATGATGGGACAGTTGTCTTTGCTGTCTGTAACAAAGCACAGAAGCAAGTTCATGTATATTTTTTGATGCATTAAGTATGAAAATTTAAAAAATAAATTGGAATGATTTTATCAGGGAGGATAAGGGGGTAAGAGTTAGTTTATGCTTTCTCTATTTTCACACATTTCCGTAATCTACACCTACTTTTAAAATACAAAAAATATGAAAAAGAAAATGAGGAGTAAGCAAGATCTCTTAGATATCACTACATTTTGAAAAGGTAACTATTTTTAAAAAGGATTTATGTATTTATTTGGCAGGGTGATAGACAGAGAAAGGGACATATTTCATCTTCTGATTTATTCCTTGCGTGGGTGTCAGGGGCCCGAATGCTTTATCCATAATTCACTGGTTTCCCAATTTGCAGGGAGCTAGATTGGAAGTGGAGCAGGCAGGACTCCAACAAGACTCCAATACAGGATATGAATTTCTCAAGCAGTGGCTGAGCCTACTGCACCACAACACAGATGCCCCAAAAAGGGCAGTGAAAATAAGTCATTGAAAATAATTGTACTCACAGTGACGCTTCTCATGACCCATATACTTGCTTCATAAAATCTCATGTGGAAGATCTGGGCCAAAGAGATTAGCTGCTTCCAAGAAATCTCTGTAGAAATGATGATGATTGTTTTACTGACCTTTTACTAATCATAAATTTTTCAAGGAATTGAACTTTTCCATCATCAGTACAAACCAAAGAATCAAAGAATTCCTGCATATGCTTTTGTTTAAGATGTTCAGATGTTTGGTAACCTAAATTCTCTAGGTCATTGAGAATCACATTTTTCAATTTAAATATTTGATGTTGAAACTGTTACTCTGAAGTACAAGTTTACTTTCATACTTCAATGCAGAGAGACATAATTTTCCACTGATTCTTTTTCTTTCTTTTCTTTTTTTCTTTGTCTGAATTCAGTAGTCACCACATGTCACTTTGCCTCCCCCTCTTCCTTCTTGTTTTTATTTCTTTTCTTTATTGCTTGAAGTACAACAACAGGGGGCTGTTGTTTGTTCTACAAGTTAAGATATAGGTTAATATGCTTGTGTCTTGTGTATGAGTGTCTGGGTTCAAGTCCTGGCTCTGGCTCCTCATTTCAGCTTTCTGCTAATGGAGAACCTGGGAGGCATGGGATTGTTAGGGAGTTGGGTCCCTCCTGTCCACATGGGAGTTCTGCATTGGATTTCCAACACCTAGTGACTCTAGGTACTATGCTTCTGGGGAGTGAAACAATGGATGGGAACTCTCTCGGTCTATCATTTTCTCTATCTCTCTGTCACTATTCCTTTCAAATTAAAAACAAAAGCATCTCAAAAATAAGCATAAATCTCATCAGTTGAAGATTTTAATTAAATATTTCAAAATACTGGAGTTTTATACACACACAAATACTTCTATGGACAAGAGTTTTACATTTTTTTTTTTTTTTTTACAGATTTGTTTTATTTATTTGACAGAGTTACAGAGAGAGAGAGAAAGAGTGAGGGAGAGAAAGAGAGGTCTTCCATCTGCTGGTTCACTCCCCAAATGGCTACAATGGTCAAAGTTGAGTTGATCCAAAGTCAGGATCCAGAAGCTTCTTCCATGTCTCCCATGTGGTGCAGGAGCCCAAGAAGTTGGGCCATCTTCTACTGCTTTCCCAGGACATAGCAGAGAACTGGATCAGAAGTGGAGCATTCGGGACTAAAACCAGAGCCCATGTGGGATGCCCATGCTGCAGGCCTGGGCTTTAACCTGCTGCGCCACAGCGCCGGCCCCCAGAGTTTTACCTTTTACCTTTTGTTACATATGAATTTCAGTATATGATTATTCAATCTATAAACCACATTTGCATTCCTGGCCTGTCTGCTACCCATAGTCAGGATGGCACAATTTGGAATGACAGTCAGAGAAGGATTCCCTATTTCAGGCCCATACCCCTCTCCCTGAAGCATGGCTGGAGCAGCCTGTAATTGTGGGTTGAATAGAAACACCTGGGGAAAATATACTCACTTTTTTTGTAGGATTTATTTATTTAATTGAAGGTCAGCGTTCAAGCAACAGAAGGAGAAAAAGAGAGAGAGAGGAGGAAGAGGGCTGAGAGAGAGAAAGAGAGGAAGAAAGATAGAGAGTGCTTCCATCTGCTGGTTCATTTCTCAAAGCACCACAAGGGCCAGGAGCCAGGACTTTATAGCTGACTTTACTAGGGGTGTGCCTAGGGGATGTTTGCTTTGTCATCTTCATCAGTGGTTTACTAAGCTCAGGGTAAGCCCAGAAAAAAAATGCCTCAAATTTTTACTGCTAAATGTTTCATCTAGTTTTTTTTGTGTCTGTTTGTTTTTTTAGTATTTATTTATTTATTTGAAAGGTAGAGTTACAGAGAGGTAGAGGCAGAGAAAGAGAGAGAGGTCTTCCATCTGCTAGTTCACTTCCCAGATGGTTGCAACAACTAGAGCTGTGTAGATCCGAAGCCAGGAGCCAGGCACCTCTTCGGGGCCTCACATGAAAGTGCAGGTGCTCCAGGACTTGGGCCATCTTCCACTGCTTTGCAGGCCATAATAGGGAGCTGAATCGGAAGTGGAACAGCCAGCACTCGAACCAGCAACCATATGGGATGCCAGCACTGCAGCGCTGACCCCTTCTTCTAGTTTTATTTCTGAATTTTTAAAAGTTTGAAAATGTTCAATGAAATAAAACCTGCTGTAATGTAGATCCTCTCGCAAGTGTTCTTTTTCCTTTACATTATCAGTGATCTTTAGCATATCAACAGATTCCTCCATATCAACAAATTCCTCCATTCACAAATTCTTTCAGGGTTTAAGAAGTTTATTTTACCACTCTAATTTCCTTTAAAGTTAAAAATATCTCTGCTTATCATCTTTTTGGATCCTTCTCATACTCTATTACCAAGGGTAAGGTGCAATATCTGTTTTTATGGAAGGTACTGCTTTCCAGAAGTATAAGAGTAGTGGTTTACAACATGGTCTTCTGGGGCAACCATATTTGGACTCTGTTCCATTGCAAAGAGTCAGTCTCTCAAATGTGATCCCTTTTGCATTGTGCTTCTACTGCTGCCTGGCTTCTGTGTACTCACTCTTGAGCCCAACACTACAACAAAAGTTGTGATCTGATGAAGTAGCTTAGCTCCTGCCTAATATGGACAGGCCACTTAATAGTGGATCACTGGCCTCCTTACACTAGACAATAGACAAATGTCTGGCTGGAAAGCTTTTTTTTTTTGCACTCCAGGCCACTGGGTCATTTAAAAATAGACAAGAGAACTTAGCTGGAAGCAACACCTATAGACATCTTCCTTAAAGTGGTCTTGCAGGGATGAAAATCTAGGATGTCTCATTAGCACAGTATTTTTCCTATAACTTGCCTATCTCCCCTACTGTTTAGTCATTTCCTTGAGCAACATTCTAGTATCCCAATCCCTAGCACTGTACCTTTCAGAAAGAACAAGCTTGATAAACACTGAGTGAACTAAATTTAATAAATGGAGAGCTCCACTCATTTGGATTTCTAATACAAAATGGCCTTGGCTATTATGTTTTAAAATATTTAGCAGTTCAGTTAAAAACGCCCCTGTGAATCTTTTATGCTATCATTTATCTTTCTATTTCTTTTCAGCTTTAAATTGTACTGCCAGATTTATTTGCTGTGGTATTAGGTTTCCGTGTCTACCCAGTTCTAGTCCAGCTCTTCTAATGCAATTCAGTCTTTTTACTGCAAGTCTCAGACTCAAATATTAAATCAACATTTGCCATTAAGACTCTGCATTTGCCTATGAGATGATGATTGGATTCAGCTTTTGGAAAGGAATCTATATAAATACATCTTCTCTAATAATGTCCAAAAATGATCCCCTTCTTTCCCCCACCTCCTGCCATGTTACTTAAAAACATAGACTCCAGAACTCTCCAAGATGCTCTCCCTGGGCTACCCTAACATCTACTGTCATTTCTTTCCCTCTACCCTCTGATAACCTGCTGTCTGTTGCCAAATAAACTGTTTCAGAAAAAATGCTTTGCTATTTTTATTAAAACCAGAATCTGATCAACAATATTCCAATTATAAAGGTACAGAGAGGAAAAGATAATCAGACCTCAAATTAAATCACATCTGGACAGGCCTGTTGTTGAAGGCACTAATAATATATTGCATATGTATTTGTGCAGAGCATGCCAGAAGTGAATTCCACATCATTAACAAGGTTCTCTATCGATCGCTCACAATCTGGCATCTGTAACCAGCAAGGTGCAGAATCAAGTTCTTTGCTACTGAATATGTATCATAGTGGCCCATGCAAGTCCTTTCTCTGCCTACGGGGTCTGCCAGGCTCACAGCTGCTTGAAGAGCAGAACGAGGGTTTGCATTAAGGCTCTTCAACTCATTTCTCTCCCAGACAGTGAAACTTGCATTTTAAACACGGCAGCACAAAAAAAGCTTCCAACTTCTGCCCACAGTTCTCCTGGCTTACTAGAGAGAACAGGGGGGATATATGTCAGCCCTGAAAACAGCCACAGTCCGTTCTTAGGCGGCAGTGTGTAATTGTCACCATCGCTTTGCTAATGATTACAGAAAATCAAGGATCCTCAGCTAGCGACTAAGTAGAATCTAGTAAAGTGGAGGCTAAGTATGGCCCAGTCTGGTAAGCAATTTCATTTTTTGACCAACTATCAAAATTTTTATCATCTTTGGAAATAAAATGTATTATAGTAATTCTTCATATAATACTGATTTTAATCTTTTTCACACACTGTCACCAAAAGTTGTGTTGTGTATGGGTTAAAGACCCCAGTACAGAGCCAGATTCTCACTGTTTACCAGCTCTGTAACCTTAGATAAGTTATTTAACATCCCATTTTTTATTTTTCTTTTCTGTAAATTGGGGCTAACAGTAGTACCTGCCGTATAGGATGATTGTAGAAATAAATACATCAATATGTGCAAAGCACCTAGGCACATGGTTGGGACAGTGTAAGCCTCAATGTTAGAAGTTCTTAGAGTTCAGGGGATTCAGGATTACTCAGATCAGATCCAAGTGAAGATTCAATTTGGGCTGTTGTTTTCCCATGATCTCACTACAAAGTGATAAAGAGGGATTAAGTATTTATTTCTGCAGCCTAAAAGATACCCTATGTTTCTCTGAAGTATGGAATGACAAGCACTCACTGCAGCCAATGCAACCCCTCTTTAGCTGACATTTTTAGGGGGTTAGGAGGAGTTGAGCATATTTGCAAATACATACTTCAATCTTTGCTAGATTATCTAATTTTAGACCATTTTTGATAGAAAAAAAATTTGCAAAAGATTATGAGCTTACTAAATGAAAAGCACTGATAAAGATTCTTGACATAGAAGTTGAAGTGGCTCCTAAGAATGCATCCATTAGGCCGGCGCTGCGGCTCACTAGGCTAATCCTCCACCTTGCGGCGCCGGCACACGGGGTTCCAGTCCCGGTTGCCCCTCTTCCAGGCCAGCTCTCTGTTGTGGCCTGGGAGTGCAGTGGAGGATGGCCCAAGTGCTTGGGCCCTGCACCCCATGGGAGACCAGGAGAGGCACCTGGCTCGTGGCTTCGGATCCGCACGATGCGCCAGCCGCGGCGGCCATTGGAGGGTGAACCAACGGCAAAGGAAGACCTTTCTCTCTGTCTCTCTCTCTCACTGTCCACTCTGCCTGTCAAAAAAAAAAAAAAAAAAAAAGAATGCATCCATACTCTGTGAATGAGCAGATGGCATTGCTGATGTGTGCCACAGAGTGGGAAGATCCATCAGGAAGAGTGAGTCCTTGCATGCAACCCAGCTCTCTTCCTAAATGAAGTGGAACAAAAACAATACCCTTCATCTAACAGAAGGCCGGGCATGGAAAAGCCTGAACAGTGCTGAGAACTTCTGACCTTGACCCATTGTGGATATGAGAGTAGGTGATCATAGAGCTTGTACACAGGTCTTTCTCTAAAGCAGAAACTTCCCTGGGGAGTGGGAGGAGGGGGGGATCAAAGTTCAAGGTGCATGAAATATTATTTGCTTTCCTCAGTACCCAATACACATCTATCATATGATCAATAGCAGCAGCTATTGCTGGAACATCATGGAATGTACAAGCAATGTAATGTTTGATTCCCTATACCTGACGAACTTGTCCTCTGATTAGAGCACTACATATGGATTTAAAGACATCAAATGTAATACCAAAAGATAAACTATTAAACAACATCAATTATATTTAAAAATGCCATGACAGCTAAGACTGACGAGCAACATGGAAATTGCCAAATCCACAGAAATCCTCCTCCATCACAGGCTCCTTTTTCAGAGAGGATGGGAATAATGGAATAAAGGAAATCTTTGTCCAGATGCAAGAGCTCCCTTAAGTGAAAACAGAAAGCAAGCCAAGCAGGCTTAACAATCCCCTCTGCTTCTCAGGAGCCACTTCTCTGCCCCATTTTCTATGGTGACAGGTCACTCCTTGCCACTTTAAGCCCCAACCCTCCACCATTAATTACCCCTAGGTTCTTATTTACTTTTCATCTTAGAGAGAAAGGAATTGGGAAATAGATTTCTTTCCCCAGCAGTTCTTTTCTCATAGCACATTCCACAGACTTCTACCCCAGTACCACCTGCCTGAGACACTGCACAAAGAGGAGGAGGATGGAAAGGAAAATAAAGGGGAGGAGAAGAGTGGTTAAAAACTTAATTTAATATACTACACTAAAGATGCTGAAAAATGCATTTACTTTGGAACCTCCACCACTGAGTACTGTGAAGTAGCATTTAGCTCTAATAGGGTTTCTGCTTCATCAGCTACAATAATTATTTTCCTTAATTTGCCTTGGACATTCCGTATAATGATCTCCATGTTTGGGGGGCTCTTTTTGTAAGCGAAAACAAAAAGGAAGTGTGTGATTTGCTTCACCGCCTACATTTGGCAGTGCCTTCCCTTTCCCAGGTCTAAAATGTGTCTTTACTTGCTCTCTGTCATCAGCATGAATTTCTTGACATTAAGACCATCCATCTCCATCTTCCCATTTCTGTTTCCACCCCCGATCTAATTGGCAATTTGCCACCTCTACCCTTTCCTTTAAAACTAGATCAGCTTTCCTGCAACTTGCAAGAATATTCTGTCCCCTGTAAGAAACCCCAGAGAGGCTGATCTTGAAAATGTGCAAATGTATTATTTAAAAAATGATATTGAGATCAAACTGCGATGTGTGTTTATATCTTTTTGATCTCTATTTTTGTCCTTTATTAACTATCCCCTTACCCTGTTTCTGCGAGTGTTAGCTACAGATTTTCAATCACACCCACTGGCAAAGCCAACCCGCAGGGAGGCTCTCAGCAGTGCCCTTCCAGAACCAGCCCAGCAGACGAAAGGCAGATGGAAAATTCCAGGGGTTCAGATCTGAGCATTTAAATGATCATTTAGCGTAACACAAATCTGCGAGATATGTATTTTTAGTTTCCTATGCAGAGCAATAGAATAGAGACAATGCAAAGAATCCTGGTGAGTGTGTTGCATAGAAAATGCTTGGGAAGAACTACAGTCAGCAGAGAATGAAGGAATTTGGGGAGATTCTGAGAAGGTCTCCGTACAGCAGATGTGCTATTTGTGATACTTCTTTCCACATTCTGACACTGGACCTTGCATAGTGCATCTACAATCACCATTTCCTTTCCTTTCTTTTTTTTTTTTTTTTTTTTTTCAATTCTCATTTGAGGGCATGAGCAGTAACAAGGCCACATGGTTTTGCATCTATTGTACAGATCCTAAGCAGTTCAGGCCCTTAGACACACATCGGGGGCAATGCTACAGCCAAATCTTCCATGTCCAAGAAAGGTTCTCTTGCACTGCTTTGTTTTCTGAAATACACAGATACATTACCTGATAAACAAGGCTAAGCGTTGAGAACAAGCTCACCATTTCATTAGATGATATTTAAAGACAAAGTTTCAAAATTATATTAATATAACTGTAAGTAATTCTTTAATACAGAGTAAATGGTTGAAAATGCTATACTGTACAGTTTCTGTGATTTAGAATTCCTCCATTCTTCAAAGTATACTTTTCACATCCTGAAATATAGAAATAAGGGAGAGTAAGATACAACAAAATCTCTAACCAGTAAGTCCAGCCCAGCGTGACAGCTCCCTGTCACACTACCCAACAAATGACAAGTTAAACCAGCTTTTCCTGGAGCCAGGACACCCTGCACATGCAGAACACTGGAAGGGCCGTTAAGGGGTGAAAATGTTACCTAGTAATTCCAATCCTCCTGTTTACAATAAGAGCATTACAGCTTACAAAATAAAGTCAGACATCACTGATGAGAACACATATGGGAATTTGGATCAGGTATCGGTTGTAGGATATTCGAAGTAGTTCTGAAGAAGCGTGTGGTTCTGTCAGACTGTGGGGTGTGTCCTTTCTCTTTGCTGCACAGATGTTCGTTATTTTTCACTGTTGTACAAGCTGTAATTCGGCTCCCGGACTCTGATACAAACGCCCCCCAAAAGGTCATGATAGTATGGAGGTATTAGTGATTAAAAAAAATGTGTTTAATGTGTTGAGGTGGTGGCCAGCATTGTGGCATAGTGGGTAAAGCTGCTGCCTGTTACCCTGGGATCTCATATGGTTGCCGGTTTGTGTCCTGACTGTTAGACTTCTGATCCAGCTCCCTCCTAATGACCTGGGAAAGCAGAAGATGGATCACATACTTGGGCCACAGAAACCCACATGGATGAAGCTCCTGGCTTCGACTCGGCCCAGCCTTGGCCCATTGTGGCCTTCTGGAAAGTGAACCAGTTTATGGAAGATCTCCCCACCTTGCCCCCCACAACTGACTTTAAAATAAATAAATAAACCTTTTAAAAAGAGAGAAAGAAGTTCTCTCTCTAGTCCCCTTTCTAATTTAAAAATATTTCCTTCCATCCAGATATTCCTTTAGATTTTCTAGAGCTACCCTTATGTCCATGTAGTTCTCTGGATTACAATCTATGACACTTGGCTGCATATCTCAGAAATTACAAGTAAATCGAACATTTCAGTGCGGCAAGAATAGACTTTAGTCCTTTACACATATGATTTCCTTTAATATGCATAATAACCACATAAACTAGGTGTTGTCTCTGTTTTATGGTAGTAATGATGCCCACTTTTGCTCTGGGCATCTAGATATTGATATCCAGGACAGAACAAATAGTATTGGCCCCTAAAATTAATTTTGCCTATCAACTTTATTTCAATAAATGACATGACAACCATGAATATAGGTCTTATCCTTGATCTTTGCTTTTTGTTATTCTCCACCTCTAATACATCAGCAGTATCAGCAATCCTACTGACTTTATCTCCCAACTATGTGCTATCCACTTCCACTTCTAGCAGCTGCCTATGTACAATGCTGGTTCAATCTATCACAATTGCTTGTGAAGACATGTACAGTAGTCTTTTTCCTGATATGCTTGCTTCATTTCTCACGATAATTGGAAAGAGTGATCTTTTAAAATGTAAATCAAATTTAATGTCTTCACTATAAACCCTATAATGGATTCCTATCACATTTAAAATAAAATGTACACCCTGTCTCCTGGCTTTAATGGTCTGGACCAGACCAGTCTTTGGACTTGATCATTCTCTACTTTATTCTTTCTTTCCCATGAACAGTGTTTCTTAAATACTGTAAATTCATTCCTGCCTTCACATCTTAGCATTTGTTTTCTCTACCTGGGATGTTCTTTTGCAGCATTTTACATAAATGTTATCATGGAAATCTCAGATTTAAAGATAATTTTAAGAGGTTTTCTTGACCAGGAAGTTCAAAGTTGTCACCTAGGTGTTCTTGGTACTTATATTTGTGTGGTGTTTTTTTTTTTTTTTCCACTCATTAATTTGCTTGTTCATATTCTGTTTCTCATTAATAATAGAAACCATGTTTATCTGGTATGCTGTTTGGACAAGCTACATAGTCTCTAGTGTCCAGCAAAAAGTTGAAATGTGGGTTTGTTATTAATAATTTCAAGAAAAAACAGAAGAACATTAAATAAAGTGCAAGGTCCTAATAAACTCAGTGCCCTGTAGGAAGGAATGAGTCGTAGGCCCATGGAGTCTGTTCATCATTTTTCTCCCAACACATGGTAGTTGAGTATACTTTTCAAATAAATTATTTATTCATGTATTTGTTGCATAAATGAATATACAGATTAATGGATGGGATGAAGGAAACTGAGCTGGAAGTAATGAACTTGTTAAACACAAAGAATAACATACAGAGCTGAAATGGAGACTCAGGATATCTGATGTAGCATGTCTTCCTAGCTACTGCATCACATTGCATCCCAAGGCTAATAAAATCTAGCCACCAGGAGAAAAAAAAAATCCATCCTATGCTTTCAGCAAAATTTAATACCTTGCATAACTGAAGAATGGCAATAAGTAGGTACATTTGAAGGAAGTAAGCACAAAATACTCAAAGTAAGAAGAATCTGGAAAAAGTTAAAGAAATTGAAATGAGTAAGGGGTGGTGGTGAGCAGTTGTGTTTGAGATGGGTTTTAAAACCAAGCAGGATTCTAGTATGTGGGTAGTAATGAAAATTTATTATAGAAGATGAAATAGAGGTAGTGCAAAGAACATTTGGGAAGGTGACAAGAAGTGTAGTGTGACTGAAGAAGGGCCGTGGCAGGTTCCCATTCCAACAAGATTTCAGGCATGGGGCCTTGGTTTTTAATTAGGAAGTGGGAGTAGAGTATCACCATTTTGATAGCAGAACTTGAGGACCATGAATCTGGCTAGAGAGGACAGTGTGGGTAAGGGGAAAAATCATAGACCAAATGCATGAGTCTATCTAGGGTGTGGCAGCAATGGTTCCGAGAAAGAAAAAGATAGTGGAACTAATGGAGAAAATGGAAACCTAGATGATTAACTGAGAAAGGGAAAGGAGTGGGGACTGCAGATGGTGATTCTGAAGTTTTAAACTCCAGCATACCTACTACATGCTTACCGTTATATATATAAAATCTACATATATAGAATTTGCTGTTTAAACTTTATAACAGATCTATCTGGGAGGGGTATTTTTTTTACTTATCTTCAAGTCCCCAAAAAGAAAAAGTTCAAAAAAGTAAATTAACTTGGAGGCCACATAGTAAGTATAGAGGGTGGGATATGAACTCTCACAGGTGTGACTCTCTTATCGCACCAGGGTAATTGAAAAAATCAAGGGCAGAAGCAAAGAAGTGAGGATTTTGAATGGGTCGGGAACTATATGTAAGCCATTATACCTCATGTATGTCATATAAGAATCATATGTGTCTGTTTATGTGATGCCCCTTTTGTTTTGCTTTTTTATAAATCATTACAGAAATTTTACTTTTGTTTGTGCTTGGACAATAACTTAGAATTAGTCACAAGGCATTCTATAAATTGTTTCTAAGTATTATTCAAAGTTTCACATACAGTAAGGAATAAAAAAACACCTAGATTTTAGCAAAACTAGATTGGAATAATTTGGTAAACTAAAAACCAGTGGAGACTAAGAAATAGAAAAAAAAATTAGTGAATTTCTGACTAAAAAAAAATAAACTCTTCTCTACCTATGATTGAATCCCCAGGGGGTATGGAAGATTGAGGAAAGATTATTCAAACCCAAGCAATATTTACCAGGGTAACAGTTCTCTCAGTGCACATTATACTCAACTACGTGCCATGAACCCGCCAGGATCTTTGGAATGGGTTTTAACAATATTCCTCATTAGAACAGTACATCAATTCACTCCCTCCTCCGTGTCTTATCTGAGACAGTCCCAATTTATTCAAAAGTTAGTTGCTTTGGAGAAACCCATCATCCTATCAGAATCTGAATAACATCTCCCCTTGAGAAACTTTTGACCATTTAATTTAATTTAATTTAGGAAAAAACATTGAAGCAAATCTTGCTTTTCTCCCCTGAGGGAAAACATGTTTTACAAATGAAGACCTCCCATCTAAAAGTGCTCTAAGTCTTACATCCTGTCAAGAAAATCATTTGCATTCTTCCTCTTTCATTCTATTAACATATGAAACCAAGTGCATATTTGTCCTCCACCTAAACACTCCTCATCAAATATCAACAGCACAGAGAGCTAGGTGAGGGCCATTTTCTGTTTTTCACCTAATGAGGCCAGCCTTGGAATCTGAGAAGAAAAATATAAGGCAAGAACAAGGAGGTCACATATTCGTGATAGGTAGTAAAGCATTGGGTAGTATCTAAGAATCAATGCGTTCTGAGTACTTTCCACATACATGGCCATGGGTTAGGTACTAGGGAACGAGAAAGGGTAATATTCTGAACGATTCTGGAATTCAAGGTAAGAACTGTCTATCCGGAAAGCATTAGAAGTACCCATCAGGGCCTACAATTGTGCACAGTGTGTTAAGTTGCTACCTGTGACAGCTGTCATCCCTTATCAGAGTGTTGGTTTGAACCCTGGATGCTCCACTTCTCATCTGCCTCTCCTCTAATATGCCTAGGAAAGCAGCAAAAAGCTGCCCATGTATTTGGGTACCTGTCATCCACATGGAAGACCCACATAGATGGCTTTGGCGTGGATCAGACCAGCCATTATTTCTATCTGGGGAGTAAACAAGCAGATGAAAGATCTCTTTCACTCTCTCTTTCGCTTTCTCCCTCTCTCTGTCACTCTTTCAAATAAATAAAATAAATCTTTTTTGAAGAAAATACAACCATCACAACAAAAATACAATTCTATATACAAAAAATTAGTATTCTCATTCTTTTTATAATCAAACTACAAAACTGAAACTACAGTGTGTCTTATAGATGTGTGAAAACAATGAGAAAATATTGGAAAATTGTGCAAGACCTCTTGAAGACAATTCAGCAGTATCTTTTATAAAAATACATTTAATCTTTTGTGCAAAAATTCTTCCTTAAAGTGCTTATCTTACATACATATGCAAGAAAACCCTGTGAACTATCTTTGATATTTGAAAAGCTTGGAAACAACCTATCTTCCCACCTATTGGGGACTGCTTGAATATCATAGCACATTCATCAGATAGATTGTCGCAACCATTTAAAATAAAGTGGTAGATTTTCTTTCATGGATTTCTTTAGTACCTATTGGTTAATAAATCAAAAAATAAAATATAGAACACAGATTATAGTATCATGTATAGTGTTTCATCAATATCATATGTAAATACTGGGCTAGTGAACTAACCAGCTCTCTTTCTTTCACTCTCTCACATACACATACAACATATATACATACATATACACACACACACACACATTGTGTAACCTTTAAAACACATTGGTGGCCGGCGCCGCGGCTCACTAGGCTAATCCTCCGCCTTGCGGCGCCAGCACACGGGGTTCTAGTCCCGGTCGGGGTGCCGGATTCTGTGCCGGCTGCCCCTCTTCCAGGCCAGCTCTCTGCTGTCGCCAGGGAGTGCAGTGGAGGATGGCCCAAGTGCTTGGGCCCTGCACCCCATGGGAGACCAGGAAAAGCACCTGGCTCCTGCCATCGGATCAGCGCGGTGCGCTGGCCGCAGCGCGCCGGCCGCGGCGGCCATTGGAGGGTGAACCAACGGCAAAAGGAAGACCTTTCTCTCTGTCTCTCTCTCTGACTGTCCACTCTGCCTGTCAAAAAAAAAAAAAAAATTGGTAACTGAGTTTGCCTTTGGGAAGTACTGAATAAGAATCAGGGTCAGGAAGGAAGAGAAACTTAATTTTAACTGTATATGCTTTTGCATATTTACCATTTTGTCTTATGTGCATATATATTGCCTATTTAAAATTAATTCAATAGGGTAAATTAATAACATAAAATGAAATATGATGATGCTGATTGGCTGCATATAGTGGACTCTTGGCTGTTGGAGGACAATGAAGTGAATTTGCACCCCTGGGTGATGTGCTGGGAACCATTAGGGGAAAGGGTCTTCTCCCAGGTCTGAATTTGGGAGACTGATTGAGTGTGTTGTAAGAGTGACTCAGTTTACCCCCATCTCCAGAAAATAAATGACCCTCATGTTCCTTCCAAATCTACTTTCCAGACTGGAACCCTCACAGCGTCACTCTGGAGGACCTGTAGAAGGAAAATGCAAAGACACCCAGGGAATTCTGACAACCCTCAGGGTGGACTGTGGTGACCAAGTTGAGGCAGGTAGGACGATTCTGAGTTGAGGGGCTGCTTGAGTGCTGATTCTGGTCAGGGGCGGGAAGCTCCTGCAAAGGGATAGTAGTTAAGTTTTCTCAGGAGTGAAATCTGGGCACCTTGAATGACCCTCTATGAAGAATTGTCCCTTTCAGGTTCTGCCGTCCATCAAAAAGACTCTAATCTTTAACAAAATAGGCTGTGCGGTTGTGGGTGCGGTGTCTGTGCCTTTCTGCTGCCTGAGGCTGTCTTCCATGTGATTGGTCTATGGTCATAGCTCATACAGCCAGGCCTTTTGGGCTTCCTGGTCTGGGGTTGGGCCACTATCTTTGTTGCTTTCACTGACATGGTCTAGAAGAAAAGACATCCATGTTCAACTGTACGATTGTTCTGGTTAATAACCATTTCTCATTTCATTTTCTTCACACGTTTTTAAAATTTATTTTCATTTCATTTGAATGATAGAGAGACACAGAGAGATCTTGTATCTGCTGATTCATTTCTCAAATGCCAGCGGCCAGGGATGGGTCAGGCTGAAGTCAGGAGCCAGGAACTCCATTTGCATCTCCCATGCTGGTAGAAGGGATTCAAGTACTTGAGGCATCACCTACTGAAGCTGGACCAGAAGTAGAGTAACCAGGACTTGAACCAAGTACTTTGATATGGGATACAAATATACGAAGCAGCAACTTAACCATTGTGCCAAATGCCTGCCACTCATTTTATATTCTTTCTATACATATATTATATAGAGAGATTAGAGAAGAGTTAGGACCTAAACCAGGCAATTCACCTGGCTTTGGGAAACTTTACTGTCTTTTGCTTTAGATTCAAAAGAAGCTGTCTTTAGAAAACATGATTTTAGGGATTATTCTGAATTATTTTGATTCCTATCTTTCCCTCCTTTTAAGAAGTAGATACAATTATCATTTTCCGGATAAATTCTCACTGTGAAATAAATCCTTGTACATTTCACTGGTACTTTCGGAAGCAATGTATATCGTGCAAATGACAAAACACATGAAACATTCAAAGAGGTGATTTTACTTGGCTTATTGGACAGGGAGAGCGCTCATTAATGAAGAATACAGCAACAAGTGAAAGGAGGCCTGGAGACTGCCAGAAGGGTAAGGGAGTGGTCCTTGGTTTCACTGGAGTCATGTGGAAGAATGGAGATGCACCATATCTCAGAATACTCAGAAGTGGCCTTGTCCATTGTGATTAACAAAGCACAGAAGGATACAAAGATTTCCCAGTGTCACTGTTTCATGGTAGCCCAGGGCTCAAGGAAAATGTGACATAGTCATCTGCTTCCTTGTTTACGCAGAGCCCTTCCATGCACACAATTCTCTTTTTCTGGCTGAGTTTCACCTATAGCCTTTTCAGCCTTGACTCCCCAGTTGTCCTCCTCAGGTCCCCGGTGACTTTTCTCAAAGTAATCTGCCTGACAGGTAGGGTGTGCTTGATAAAATTCTTCCTTTACTCCTACCCACTTCCTCTAACTCCCTCTCAGTTCAGATTTGTTGACATTTTAATATCCTTAATAACTTTCCTCATCACCAAGGAATCATTTTCAGTACTTAAGCAAATGTGAGTCATTCACCTAAGTGTCCTTTCCTGGTCAATGTCACTGAGCCTGGTTTGTCCATTTCTGTGGTTAAAGGAAACTTCTTCCACCCTGGACAAATACTACCAGGACCTGTTTGTCACAGTGTTTGTCCTAAAAGAAGAAGAATCATGACAATATATAATTATATATAAAGGAAAATAGAGATGTTTAACTGTCTTCTATTTTCACCTAAGACAGATTAGGAGGAAATGAACTGGGAAGGGTTCAGGAAGGGTTTAGGTAATTTAGACTCAACGATAGTTGTTGATAGAAGAAAGGTTATTATCAAGTATCAGGACAGAATATGAAGGATGGTTACGAGATGTGAAGAAATATCCAGGCTGCAAGAAACCATCATTGTAGGCAATAATAATCTGTAGGCATTAATAATCAAATAACCCATGCATGTGTGTGTACGTGTGTGTGTGTGTGTGTGTGTGTGTGTGTATTTGATTAGAGAGAGAGAGAGAGAGAGAAAGAGAGACAGAGACAAAAACAGAGAAAGAACTGTATTTGCTATGTTGAATCTCAGCTATAATGCAGTTGTTTTCTCCTTCTAATAGCCAAATGACATGATCTTACTTTCCAGTTGCAATAACACATCCTTCGGTCTAACTCCTGCACTAGTTAGAAGCAGAAGGAATTATTTTATGAGTAGACCTCTAGCCATAGCTCTGAGATTCTAATTTTCTTCCTCTTTTTCTTTCTTTTAAAAAGATTACATTTATACATTATTACCTTTCTAGGGAAGGGGTTCTTTCATTGGATAAATGTTTAATATCATTATTGTTATTGGGTGGAGAGCCCTTTCATTCTTTTTTCTATGACTTCAGTGCTAACAGAAGGTATCTGTAAAATACTTTGCTAACTCTGAGCGTGCCTCTGTTGCCAAAAGGTCTTTCTCATGTGTTACACTTGTTTCTTTCTGAACATTTTTATTCCTATGCAAATAAAATTCAACTACAAGGACACACATATATGCATACACAACTAATTGCACTCCTAAGGACTCTTCATTGTGTTCTATTTATGCATAATTAAATCCCTTTTCTCTTTATCAGCTCCTGTAAGCTTCCACATAGATACACTGGGAGAAGATAAAATAAATGGCACCCCACTCTCGCCACACTCGACCCCCAAACCTGCTGTGTTTGAAGGAAAATCCCTCATTTGCTTCAGTCTTCCATGCCAAGCATTTTGCAGTGAAACACCCCTACAGTGTGTTCCAATGGGTTCTCATCTGGGGAAAGAGAATGCTGCAGAGGGCCAATGGCACTTCCCATGCCTGTTCCTGAGCCATTTTAAAGGAGTTAAACATGCAGGAAAATGTTCAACAGATTTTATGGCAAAGCATCATGGTGCTGTTATCAGCTTCCTTGCGGGAAATGGTAATGTGTATTCATATAAACACAATGGGGTTGAACATCACCTCATATTCATTCCGATGCCTCCCAGCACCCAGGCAACTCACACACAAATGTCTATCTGCTTCCCCCACAGCTTTCAGCAACCAAGGCTCCCCAACCCTTACAGGCCCTGCTGCTGCCCAGCAGCTCAATGAGCAATTGAATCTTTCTTTTGCAGGCAGATCTTCACAGCCAACATCAACAAGTATAAGGAATAATTTGCTTGATTTTCATTCTTATTCAGAATATGGGTCTGGAGATGATGGTAAAGGTGAGCAGTCTTCTCCACAGTGTTTTGCTTGCTTGCTTTTCCCTATAAACACAGAAGACTAAGTCATGTGCTTTTAAACCAAAATACTGGTGAAAACAAAACAAATATACAATACAAACAAAACAAAGAATAAGATAAACAAATATCACAGAACAAACACCATGGATGCGGGAAAAACAGATTAGAACCCATGGATAGACCTTTCATTTGGCAATACAGTGGTTTTATGGAGACAACAAAATATATACATCATACATAAAAACTCAGAAAACTTTTAACTGGGTTGAATATTGGTTATGAGTGTATGAAGGCATCTGGCTGTCATGAACTGTTTTCATCTCTATTTTTTCTACTGAGATGATAGTCCTGGTCCCCTACTTTCAGGATAACGTAAGCCACAAACAGTGAGTCACTAAGTTTGTAACTAAAATTGGTCATAACAACTTTTCCTGAATAGAATGCCATATTCTAAGAAATTAGAATGGTTATATCCGACCTAACTTCTGTCAGAAATTTTGGAAAATATCACATAAAATCAAATCAACTACAGAGCATATCCCTCTCTGCATGTGTTATGCAACACTGCAACTACACTCTTGCAAGTGGAGGGAACTTGGAATACTGGTGTTCCTATTCTCTCAACATCCATGCTGATGTTGTAATTAAGGAAGGAAACACCTACTAAGATAGACTTGCATCTGGAGTTTATACTGAAATTGTTGTTAACAGCTAGTTTTGATATCCCATCTCATGAACATCTGTCTTCTATTAATGATTAGTGATTATTTTATGTATGTTAATTTTGGGTCATCACATGTACCACGGGCTCCTGAAAGCAGGGACTAACCATGTCTTTCATGTTAATTAAATAATGAGCATTTACGGTTTTCTTTGGCATAGAATATACAGTGATGAAAAAGTTACTGCTTTTATCTTTAAGAAGCTTAGATGTTATTTACGGATAGAAGGGATAGGGGCAGGTTTTATGAACAAGTTTCAGATCTTTGGGACTACACTGGTTAACCAATTTATGGCCTTTGATATTGGTACCCAGGGACTTCTCTAATTGTCAAAACAAGGGGACAACTTTACACATAGCCTAGATTTAGTTCTATGCTCAGAAAATGTCAGATTAGTAAATTGACTGTCAAATGCAATCCCTATTTCCTATAACATAATCCAATGACTTCCTTGAGTTAAAAAAATAAAAATGCCCCAAAATAATCTGTAAAAACTTTAAAATTTTATTTTCTTCCTAGTAAAGTGATGGCTATCAACCAGGGAGGTCACTGGGTGTAAAAACCTATTTTAATAGTGAATATTTCCAGCCTAGCTTGATGGCTACCCAAGGCACAGGAGTAAAAGATGAAGCATAGGCCGCTTGAAGGTAGGAGGGAAGTCTAAACACAAAATACCTCATAAAATTTGGAACCAAAGGTGCTTGACAACTGCGCAGAAGGAGATGCTAAGAAAACTTGATGCCTTGATCTTGGCATTCAGCAGATGGATGAGGACAAAAAAAAAAAAATTCCATTGAGAATTTATAATCACAAGCCAGTTTTCTCACTGATTTGGTCTAAGTTTACTTTTCTTGTGTGGTTTTAAGAATTTAATTTTAAAAGCTTCTGAGCTGGTGATATCCCTTCCATATCACCCAGCTCCCCAGTCAATGACTATAGTTAAGGGCCATATAGGACACAGTGAGTAAAGTCTAATATGAATGTAATTAGAGACTCAAGAGGATGTAATAGAATAAGAAAGAGGCTAAGTTGGATGAAAAAATAGTTGGAAATATATGAGATTTGTGAAAGACAGAAATTCCTAGTTCAAGAAAGCCCAAGGAACCCCCAGTAATATAAATATTCATATGCCTTATGGGATTTAGACCAACATCTTTGCATTCAAATAACTTAAATAGTATCTCAAACACCCCAAATCCTCAAATGTACAGCTTTTTATAGCTAAAAGAAATCTTCCATATTTAATTTGTCTTTCCAGTGATAACAGAGTAATCCTATAAATAATTAATAAAAAGAGCTTTCATTTTTATAGTCCAAAAGACCAGAAGATATATAACAAAGCTGAAATTCAGAGGTCCATGAGATTCCTAAAAGTTATTGAAAGAGGAAAAGTGTCTGTTTGTGGAGATTTCCTCCTAAACAGCACATTTTCATTGTTGGTTTTCTTCCTGCTTTGCTTTTCTGGCCAAAATAGAAGCAATGAGTATCCCAAACAGTTTTACCAAATGAACAAGCAAGGCTAACATAGACTTCGATACTCAATCATTCACTGTTTTGTAAAATTGAAGTAAGAAAAGGGATGGTTGTAAACATGCTGTTTAAGACACCAGCATCCCACCAAGAGTATGTGGGTTCAACCCACAGCTCTGGCTCCTGGCTCCAGCTTCCTGCTAATGCAGATGCTGGAAGCAATGGTTATGGTTCAAGTACCTGGGATCCTACCTTCCGTGTGGGAAGCCTAACTTAAAGTCCCAGCCTCCTTCTTCACAGCTCAGCCCTTGCTGCTGCGCACATTTGGGGACTGAATCAGTGCATAGGAGTACTCTCTCTCCCTCTCCCTCTCCCTCTCCCTCTCCCTCTCCCTCTCCCTCTCCCTCTTCTCTCTCTCTCTCTCTCTCTCTCTCTCTTCTCTTTCTCTTTCTCTTTCTCTTTCTCTTTCTCTTTCTCTTTCTCTTTCTCTTTCTCTTTCTCCCTCCATATCCCTCTGTCTGTCACTTTCTCTCTCTAGCAAATAAATTGTTTAAACATTAAAATAGAACAGAAGAAAATTTAGGCTACACATTCTATATCCCAAGCAAAGACTCAGTGGTTCAAGACAAATGGACATCTCACTTTCAAAAAAGCTGATGAACTCTTTGAAAATACAACCTCACGTGGGTGATAGATTTGTTACTGCAGGAAATCTTGGTGTTCTTAAGGCAATTAGTCACTTGTTAGAGAGAAACAACTAGTGACCAAATATTTTTTTCTTTTCTTTTTATTGTGGAGATGAAGAGGAAGGAGGAATAGAATAATTAGTTTGATGAATGGTGATTAAAAAAATAAATATTTTGGAATGTTCAACTATAAAATAAAATATATACCTTAATCATTCAATTCCACTCAGCTCCTTTCACTTTAAAACATGCCTAGTATTTAACAAACTATAAATTAGGGAAGTTTTGATGTGTTCATATCTATTTATCTTCCCTTAATGCTCCATCTTGAGCTCCCATCATCAATTCCATGATGTTCTCCTTGTTTTTTTCTAGTCCACACTGATTTATTTTTCTGAACTTCTACAGCACACATTTTTTATGCCATTCGCTTTCCTGCCTGCATTGCACATTATATCCATGCCTTACTTAGTTTGAGTATATTCACATGTAGAATAAACTTTAAGTATTTTGAGGCCAGATATCCTAAATACTATTTTATATCCTTTTATGCCTAGGAAGGAGCCATACCTTAAAAAATCTATTCAATTTATTATCATTTCAAATGGAAATGATTAATTGATTAAGCATCATCTTCTATGTCAGATGAATGAATGACAGTAATATCATATTTAATTTCAGAAGTATGTACTATTTGATATATTGCAAAGAACTGCTACCAACTATCAAGTGTTTTTCTTAGGATAATGATGGCCTTCTGTATAAAAAAGTCAATAAAAAAGAACTCTCTGCCCTCAAAAAGCAGACAATTTGAGTAATATTGTCAGCAATACACAATCAGAAATAAAAGCAATCTACTTTTAAATAAATAGATTCTTCAAAAAGAGTACTTTAAAATTAAAGTGGATCTTAGAAGTTTTTTATTCAGCTTCACATTTGACAAATATGAACTAGTGTTACCCAATGTTACCCATAATTAAAGTAAATGAGAGAGCAAAAGCAATTATTTGCTTCATCAAATGACTGATTACACCAGTTTGAAGTCACCAATTACCAGATTAAATTTTCTCTAAAATTATCAGAGTTCTATAATGGGAGAGGGGGGATGTGAGACGTAGATAAAAAAAAATTCTCTTTCAAGTTTAATAATCACAGATTAAAATCCAAGTTTCATCACTACTTAATTTGGGAGAAGTTGCCTAATTTATTTGGGTTTTGGTTTCCTCATCTCTGAAATGGGAACAATAACCATTTTGCAGAATTGTTTTAGATATTAAAAAACATAATACAAGTTAAGGTCTCATTACTGTCTATGGCATAGCAGACCCTCACTAACTTTACTACCACACAAATGATTAATCTCTCTTGAGACAGATTGTAAACAAAACATGGTTCCTAACTTTTCTAATATATTCAGTAGTCATTGGGACTTTCATTGCCTCATTGAAACTACAACTCCAGCTAGCCATGTACCATGCTACTTCCTGTATATAACTTACTGGATAGGAAGTGTTACAGATTCAATAACAGTCAATCCCTAGAATGCACAAAGACAAGATTATGAAACTTAATGTACTTTCAAAGGTGAATAACATGGGACAACTATATTCTTACTCTCAGGAACTAGAATATAGAACTATAAAGGAAAACATGTGAATGCCATTTCCATTGTGGCCAATAATAAGTCACTAGAAGGAGATTATACTAAATCTTCTTCATGAGTAAGAGTATAGAATAAGAAGGTTGACCAAGCCTATATCAAGAAAAAAGACAAAGGAAGTGGAAATCATAAGAGACACGGGAAATACATATTTAAATTAAGAAGATAAGAAACAGATAACAAAGAGAGAAGTAAGAAAATCAGACATGAAGAGAAGCAAAGATAGAGAAAATAACCAAATGGAAAACTTGGAGGAAGTGAGGGGAAAAATTCTTGTGGCTGTGATTCATAGAGCTGCTGTGTGACAGTCTCTCCACCTGAGAGAGTACCAGCCCTACCTGCTTCTCGCTTCTGAAGTCCCAGGACAGTAGATTAGATCTCCCCTTCTCCCATTTTTTTCCAGTCTTTGAGCTAGAATAAATGAGTTTCTTATAACAAACTAACACTTTCAGTCTAATATGCCTGAGAAACATTTGGGTAGAAAGAACAAGATGTGTGTAGAAAATCAAACTAACAAAGGAAGTTCATCATCACATTAACTTCTGGTGCTGGTGCTGTATGCATCTCCACCTCCGTTTGGTTGCTCATATTGTCCCTCTACATGGAAAATGGCTTACTCCCTTCTCTTCAACTATTTACGTCCTACCTATTTGTGAAATTTCTAGTGAAAGCCTCCTATATTCTTGATCCATTTGCCTATGCATATATCTCTTGACTATATTCCTAAACTGTTTTTCTACACTTAATACTATCACATGCTATCTCTTCTGCTTAAATCTTATATTGTTAGATTGTTAGTGAATTGTTATTTTGCCTTTTCTATCTAGATATTCTTTGAGAGCAGGAACTGAGGAAAATTTTTGAATTTTCTTTGTCATAATTACACAATATTCCCAGAATAAGAGTAAAGGAAGAAAAATAAATGAGCAAACAAAAATCAACTAAACGAATGAATACAATGTAGAGTAGCTAAAAGTCTCACATGAACTTGTTAATAAGAGCAACAAGGGATAATTCCCTACTTTTTAGAAAGCAAAGCAATAGCGTGTGTGCATCAGTCCCTTTGACCAAGATTAGATTTCCTAATTGATCCTATGGAAGTATTTGTAATCATGTTTACCACCATCAATAACAGCCTTAGGTATACAAAATTATTTTAGGTGTTATAACCTATTAATTGCATCCCATTAGACTTCCTACACATCTGATTTTGTTAAAGAGGGTATGTCAAGTCATTAACTACTATAGAGGATAAGCTGACAAAATCGGGCCGAGGAGAACTTGACACAAACAGAAGTATTCAGTCGGAATTGTCTGTTTTTAGGTTCTTTTTCATTTCAGGGAGAAAATATCTTTCATCTCTTCTCCACACTTGAGCAGCAGGTGGGCAGACACTGAGGTTTTTCAGGAGACTGAGCATGTGGGTAAGTCACTTGGAAGAAGTTCAAACGTCATGTATATTACTGATGCTGACACTCTAACTGCAGGACACAGGGCATGCAATCCTAGCTGAGATAGAGCATTTTCAGAGTATTTTTAAAACAGTAAATGTTCTGACAATGATCTAAAACTCTACTTCCTGAGGGTTTTGGTGCGAAACCACAAAGACTGAGACCAGACATACACAAAGGCAAGGATAAAAAATTTGTTTGAATAAAAACTGTGAGCAGCATATATGTTCTGCCACTTCTCAAATCAATTGGGGGTTGGAAAACATGAGATTTCCTCTTCATTGTTTCTGGTTGTTGTTTCCATTGCTGCCTTTGCCTTTCTGGGGTCTAGACAAAGTGAAACATGTTTCAGTATCATAACAAGTTGTTTGGAGAATCATTCAGTTGAGTGTAATGTCACTCTGTCGAGTCTCTTGTAGCCTTTTCACATAATGCTTGTGTGTGTGTGTGTGTGTGTGTGTGTGTGAAGCCAATTCATTTGATTATGTCTGTATTCATTGTTCAAATAGATAAAGCAGCCCAGTACAAAAGTATTTGATAAGATTTTTCAATGTGAACACAGAAGTTGAAACATCTGGGATGAGAGCAATGCAGCTGTAAAGTTATCTAAACTTGGAAGAGCTTTGAGAAGCACAAGGAAGATTATGTGGCTGACATATTTGAAGGTATGAGCTATTTTTCTCCCATTCACATCTCCCTTTACTATCTTAATTTCCTTATAATTGTCTTTAAACCATCAGAATAGGCATTATGCATTTTTCCAATACTAATATAAAGACATCAAATAAATTATGAGGATATAGAAGAATTCAAATTTTCTTTTCAAGCAAAAGGTCATAAGTTTTTATTCTGGATGTCTTTGATTAAATGTCCCAGTAATTTTAATTGCAGATGGAGCCTGATGGCTTCTGAAAATGTGAAACATGGACTGTGACTAGGATAGCATGCCAAAATTTCTGTAGGCCAGTCAGAGTGATGGGCTTTAAAGACAAACATTGATTTCTTTGGTCATTATAGGCTTTTATTTTGTTGATTTTTCTTTAAATTTTAATGTTCTGGGGCTGGCCTTCTGTCATAAGGGTTAATCTGCTGCCTACAACATTGGTATTCCATATAGGAGCCAGTTAATTCCCTGGCTGCTCCCTGCTGATGTACCTGGAAGGACAGTGGAAGATGGCCCAGGTGCTTGGGCACTGCACCCATGTGGGAGACATGAATGAAGCCCCTGGTTCCTGGCTTCAGTCTTGCCCAGCTCTGGCCATGGCAGCCATTTTGTGAGTAAACCAAAGGATGGAAGATTTCTCTCTCTCTCTGTCTTTCCAACTCTGTCTTTCAAATAAAATAAATAAATATTTAATAAAAAATTGTGATAGTCTGTTTTATCCTTTCCACTATAAAAATCAACGTTCACATTAGTGATTCTAGGTTTCTTTTTACATTAGTTTAACATTATGATCATTTATATAATAGAGAATAACCCTAACATTTCAAAGATGATTTTTAAAATTCTGAACTTAGGGGCCAGCACTGTGGCATAGCAGGTAAAGCCTGCAGTGCCGACATCCCATTTGGGCACCGGTTCAAGTCCTGGTTGCTCCACTTCTGATACAGCTCTCTGCTATGGCCTGGAAAAGCAGTGGGAGATGGCCTCAAGTCCTTTGGGCTCCTACACCCACATGGGGGACCCAGAAGAAACTCCTGGTTCCTGGCTTTGGATCAGTGCAGCTCCAGCCATTGCAGACAACTAGGGGGAGAACCAGCAGATGGAAGATCTCTCTCTCTCTCTCTCTCTCTCTCTCTCTGCTTCTCCTTCTCTTTCTGTATAATTCTGACTTTCAAATAAATAAATAAATCTTTAAAATAAATATATAAATATATACAAATTAAATTAAATTCTGAACTTAAATCCTTGGATGGTGCTAACTAGCTGAGTTGCCCAGAAATGCAAAGTCTTTTGTTAAAAACTAACAGGGTACTAGTGTAAGAAAAAAAAAATAGGAATATGTACATTTTATCATTTGTAGAACTAAAATCACTCTTTGGGATATAAATGTGGTATAAATTTGGTGCTTGGTTCTTCAGATGATTTTTTTTGCAATATGTGAATAACACATTAGAACACGATATAATGAAGTAGTGACAAAGTTGATTTATTCAGGTGTGCTGAGCCTTCTCTTTCTCTCATAGACATACATGTATCATTTTGGGGAATTAACTTGCCCTGCCACCTACTTTCCCAGATATTCTTTTCCATTTTTTCCTCTACTCTTGCCTAATTCCTTGCCACCAGCACTCTTCACTAAACTTACAATGTGTTCTGCTATAATTCATTCTCTGCATGTAAACAGATCAGAAAAAATGAGCTCACTATTCTGCCAAAGGAGTGAATGCAGCCTCAACTCTGGCTCTGAGATCAGAATCACCCATGGAAACTCCAAGGACAGGGACAGTGCTCAGAAACTCTCATGGTGTGGCTGTTCTTGGACAGGAAAGCTTCAAGAAGCCTGCATTTTTCTCAACATTCCATTCACATGCAATTCAGTTTGAAGGAAGATCACCTTTTGGGTTGAGAACTTCTTTCATCTTCCCAAAGAAACACATATATGTATAATTTATTCTATATATTGGAGAGTTGTGAATTGAATGGAAGAGAACCAATCCCAGTTCTTCTCCGTCTTAGAGGTATGGCTTTGGCTAGGCCTTAGGAAAATGTGTCCATATTATTACTAATTCAACAGGCATGAGTGTGTCAGACATTGCTTTTGTTCCAGATGTCTTAGAGTTAGGCAAAACAAATAAGACCTACACTCTCTGAAACTATAACTCATACAGATATACAGTGCTAGGCAAGAGGAAACCAGGAAATGTAAGTGGTAAAGGAAAAAAGAGTGAGTGATGTGCTAGGTTAGTGAATCTAGGGTTTACTAGGTGTACTGAAATCATCTAGAGATGTGCTTCAAATGCAGATTCTAGCTCAGAATTCCTGGAACAGACTTTGAGATTCTTCATTTCTCACAAGCTGCCAAGTTCTGCCCATGCTGCTGGTTCTTGGATCATGCTTTTAATGGCAAATCCTAACCATTTAATCAATTTTAGACACTGTGGACATGGTAGGCCTTTCTGGTTAGAGTATGGTTTACTGGAGAAACTTGTCACGGGAGATATGTATGGAGAAAAGTTCAGTCATAGAAGCGATTATTTCAAGGGCTGCAAGAGAGGTGAGGGATAAGCAGGCTCAAAGAATGGTAAAAAGACTTTTACAACTTAAACATAGGGAGTAAGGGGAGCAAGAAAACGTTAAGGTCATGCCATGAAATCTAGAGTAAGGAACTGAATTTTATTCTCAGTGTTAAGTGGAGCATTTCAAAATTTAAGCAACAATTTACTGTACATATTCTAAGTTTATTTTGATATGGAGTGGAGAATAGTTTATTAAGTGGAAGAATCCATTTATCATCTACTGAACCTGTCCATCTGAGGAACAGTGATAGATAAGATCAAGACGATGGCAAAAGAGATAGAAAAAACAGATTAAGGAAGTGTTTAACTTGTGTTTCCACTGTTGATGGAATGGGTAAGAAAAGAATTATTTTTTTCTTTATTTCTGGGTAAAGATTCTAGGTAGATAATAGTACTACTAACTGATTCCCCAAGGAAACTAAGAAGATTTTTTGAGGGAAAATGAAAGTTCCATTTAGGCTATGATAATAACATATGTCCCAGCAACAACTTAAGCTCTAAATAAAGTTATAGATACACATTTGGATATTTCTAGGATACAAATAGAATTGGATAATAAAAAAAAAAATACAGACAACAAAGAGACCCCAGACTTTAGCCTATATTTCCTCTACAATTAAATTATTGACCAGAAATCTCTCCCTATTTCTACTCAGATGTTTGAATTCTTCCTTTATCAAACTTTTACTTCAATGTCTTCTTTATAGGAAGCCTTACCTGACAAAACCAGACCACATAGTACATACGGTCCCTGCCATTTGGTATGACAACAATCCTATGTTTATAGTAATTCCACTAATAAATATATTTAAAAGCCAGTCATTTGGAATACATTTAAGGCACACTGCCATGTGAAGGCCAAAATACCATGTGACAATGACCCCAAAATTCACTAGCATTCTTTGGAATGCAATGAAATTACATATCCAGGGCAGGGGAGGAGTCTAAGCTGAGAGCCTGGAGCCAGGAAAACTATGAATATCACACCCATGGATGTCAGGAACCCAATTATTCATGCCGTCGATGCTACCTTCCAGAGACTGCATAAGCCAGAAGCTAGAATGACGAACTGGAGCTGACCAAGAAACTGAAGTACTCAAATGTGGGTTGCTAGTTTCCTAACCCGTGGGCTAAACACCGGCTCTCAATTTATGTCACTGACAACTTTTGGACAGCTAAAGCAAAAAGCAGCATTCATTAGCATTATATAAGTGCTGAAGTGCTAAACCTTATAGCTGTAGCTGTGCCAATGTATAGGATTTTAAAAAAATGCACAGGTCAATCAGGGAGGATGAGATCAGAGAACTTTCTCCCCTGACTCCCCTGGGCTTCCTGGGTATCTGGCATTGTTTGCCTGCTGATTAGTGAGGTGTCTCTAGGTACATTAATGTGGAAGGTTGCCTGTGTTTGACAATAAGTCAATGATTCTTTTTGACACGACTTTAATAGTACTGAAGAAGTGATTGTAAGATGATGCCTTTTAATGGGATATAGATATAAGCGACCTGCTTTTTATGACAAAGGTCAATGGTATTGATGGGTACTGTAGAGCAGATAATTTCCCTGGCATGGTAGGAGACAACTTACATGATTCATGAAGGTTTCTTTCTCTCTCTTCCTTTTTTTTTTCAGTCTCTCCCACAAGGAGGGAAGAATTGCACCTCTGCCAACTCGCTCCCACTGCCAGTTCATCTGAAATAAGTAAAAGGTGATGTCCCAAAATGAGCTGCTGCTCAACAATTGATGGTGACCTCCAGCCAGCCAAGGCCTCCAGAATTTGACAGTCATATATGGAATGAGTTTTCTTTTATTATGAGGAAAGTGGATATGTGCCATTCCAGTGGGACATACACGCAGTCAAGGAGCAGAGGCCAAGCAACAGAAACTGGAGGAGGGCAGACGTTACAGCTGAACTGGGAGACACTGACATGGGTCTAGATGTTACTTGCAGGTCAAGCAATAAAGTATCAAAGTCAGCTCTGTAAAATCACACTTTGTCTAAAGGTCGTGGGCAAGCAGAATGAGGGGTACCCTGTGCTGAACGAACGAACGCAGTACTTCTGGAAGCAGAACCCGCTGGCCTTGGGCTGAATGGAAACCGAAGAACACTGTGGACGTCTCTGCAGTGCCGATAGCACGGTAGAGGAAGGCAACAGAGATTCTTTGCTACGTGTTTCCATCTTTGTACTTTATTTCTTTTTATTTGTTATGAAGGAGGAAGAGATAAGAAGTAGAAACACAGAGTGTGGAGAAGATCAGAGACAAAGAACGAAGAGCAGAGTAAGAAGGTGCAGTGGAAGGGAAGCAGTGAGATAAAAGATAACAAACAGAAGTTACTCGTGGCAAATGTCTTGTACACTGAAGAATGCCACTGTTTACACTTCGTAAGGGAGTAGGCTCCTTTTGGACTCCACATGAAGGCAGTTCCTTCAGTGAGCTCCCGCTGAGAGGAGTTGGGTCCCATTCTGCCTTTTGCCATTAGCACTCTCTCCATCCACTAGGGCATTGTAGAGACTGTTATAGAATGATGTGCGTAATTAATCTTACGCACCATGATTGCAGAGTCTCAAATTGAAGTTCCTGTTATCATCGGTTCTCTCCTGGATTTTTATTCCAAATGGACCTGTATTGGTTTCTAACCATTTATGCCCCATTCAAATATCCTACCACGTCCATTCCCTTTCAGCCTTTTCTTTGCCTACTGCATATGCTCTGTCATGCAGTAAGCAGTCAAGACATGTGACTGAACAAAAGTCTGTATCTATGAATAAAATAGTCTACTATTGTGAAATGCTATCAGTTTATGAACATACAAGGGGTCTATGCCAGTCCTCTAACATCATTGTTAAGTTATTGTTAAATTATTATTAAGCTCATTTGATCTTTTTTAAAAAATCTATTATTTATTTTAAATAAATAAAACATCTATGATTTATTTTAGATGCAGAGTTACAGAGATAGAGAGAGATGGAGAAAAAAAAAAAAAGAGAGAGAGAAAAGTGTTCTGTCTGCTGGTTCGCTCCCCAGGTGGCCGCCAACAACCAGGGCTGGGCCATGCTGAAGCCAGGAGCCTGCAACTCTATCCTTAGAGGGCTTCTGCTCAGGTTTTCTGTGATTTCCTTCTTTCACAAGGCCTGTGAATACTAATCCTCCTCAGAAGCCCAAACTTCTCTCTAACTCCCTCTTTTACAGAGCTCAGCTTGAAATCAGATCCACAGGACATCTTCCAAGGCTTCCACAAGTTGAATTGTGTCCCCTCTATAGTAAGTTTCAAATCACTTCAAGCTTACTTGCTATTTGTATTTATTACAAAGCTTGTAATTGCTGACCTACGGGTGGCATTCCCTATGTACTATGAACTCCTTGGGAACAGGAACTGTCTTACTTTGGCTCTGATAAGCTCAATATCTAACTTTATGCCCTGAAAACTTTAGTCACATAACAAATATTTGTTGAAAGAATGAAATTGTTTATTTTGTCATTGAAGAGACTAGTCTGAAAAGTTCCAATCTATCTTCAGTGATACTGAATAGTCAAAAACCAGTATACCAAGGGGCTCAATAGTAATGCTAAATTTAAATGGCAGTGTGATTACATAGCTCTGAGCCAATACATTTTATTTTCATCTCATCATAATTATTGCTGTGTGACTCTGGATAAATAACTCGAATCCTCTGAGTTTCTTCTTTTTTTCATTTACATGCTTAAATGATTAAACCATTTGAAAATTCTTCACAAAAAGTTTAGGAAAAGAGTTGGGAAAAGCTTATAAGTTGCATATGTAGTAATTTCAAAATTTTACAATAATCTAGTTTTCTGGCAACAAAATAAATCGACATGCCTGGATGTAATAGTATATATGTGTATCTAACTATGTATAAGCTGGTATTTTGGTTAATGAGAAAATCAAAATTACTAATAACAAAGAAGATAAAAATATAGAAAATATGAAGTTCTGCTGCAGAGAAGATTAATAAATTCATAAATCATGTTTGCTTCATATAAATACTCCTAAATTTAATGTTATTGACAAAAGTTCTACAGTGATAAAAAGAATGAAAAATCATATTTGAATTTTCACCACTGTATTTCACCTAAAATATTTTGCCTTCTATTATAGGAAAGTAGCTTCAATTCACATTTTAAGCTGATAATAAATTTTATGCATAAGTTGGGAGCCCTCACATTTTCTTTAAGAACTGAATTGTAAACAACAAAATAAAAATATCTTTTCATTATCTATTTCACCTTATAACAATAAAAGACACATTTTAATAGTAAAAATGATGTGATTATGTTAAACATTGTTAATACAGTATCAATTTTCCAAATATAATTCTTCAACAATGAAACTTTCTCTTCGGAAGAGAATGTTGATTCACCTGTTCATGAATACTTTCATGATTTCCTGAAAGGTACCAAAAATTCATAGAATCACAGAGTCTTAAAGATGGAAAGGGCTTAGTGATTGTAGAGTCCAAATACTTCATTTTACACATGAAGAAACTGAAAACCGATTTCCTAGTCCCACAAAGGGAGCTGGGAAAGTTCTTTCTAGGGTTTCTGCCACAGATGACTCTCTTCCCTTTTCCCAGACTCCAAGGCTGGCATCTATCTCCTTCTGTAATATCCCATTTTCTGCCTAACTCCCATGCAAATGATGGTCTCCAGGCAGGTCCACTGAAGTTCCAGTCCCTAAATGGGCTCTCCTTTTCCTCTCTGTAACTTTCAATGCACTCCTCCTTCTGTTTGGAACACCTTTCCCTTGTCCCTTGTATATTTCTTACTGTAAGACTAGCTCAAGGATTGCTACCTCCAAGAAGGTCTCCCTGATTGAAAGGCTAAAACAAGTGTCTTTTCATTATGGATGTGATAAGCCTTCTTACCATGTCCACCACAGTATACCTACTACTGAACTGTAAAAGTGGACTGACTCTTCTGCCTACCAACCCATGTGGTAGCTCAAGGAATATCGACAGCAAACTATGAATGGAAGAATCATGATACTCCTATATACTGAAAATGAAACACAAATAGAAAGGAAATTACATGGAATTATGTACATATATATATATATATATACGTACACATATATATACATTCAACTGCTAACTTCCCATACTATTGAAAAATAACTTAAACATTATTTCACTTAACTGCACACATAAGCATATGCATACACACACACACACACAATAGGTCTTAGAAAGGACGGCGTATTTGAAGTTTAAATTCTATCCATGTGAATAATCTTTTTTTTTATTTGACAGATAGAGTTAGACAGTGAGAGAGAGAGAGACAGAGAGAAAGGTCTTCTTTCCGTTGGTTCACTCCCCAGATGGCCACTACGGCTGGAACTACACCGATCTGAAGCCAGGAGCCAGGTGCCAAGTGAATAATCTTTTTTAAAAATATTTATTTATTTATTTGAAAGGCAGAATTACAGAGAGAAGGAGAGGAACAGAGAAAAAGAGATCTTCCATTTGCTGGCTTGCTCTCTAATTGGCCACCATGGCCAGAGGTGGGCCAGGCTGAAGTCAGGAGCCAGGAGCTTCCTCTGTGTCTCCCACATGGGTGCGGGAAACAAGCGCTTGGGGCATCTTCAACTGCTTTCCCAGGTGCATTATCAGGGAGATGGATCAGAAGTGGAGCAGCCAGGATTTGAACTGGGACCCATATGAGATACTGGCATTACAGGCAGCAGCCTTTTCACCAGCTACACCCCAACTCCAGCCCCCAAAAGTAAATAATCTTTAAGCCCTGTATCGTAATTAGTTGAAGCTCCTCTAGGCAAGTGCAGTAAAAGAGAGGCTTGGATAATCATGCGCCCTTGAAAAGATGCTAACAGTTTAGCTGACCAAACATCAAAAACACTGTCAAATTATGCGCAGCTGGAATCCGCTGTCTGGCTGCCTTTCCTTACCACCTTTCCTGTTGGATATTCAGTTTAGGATACTCTTAATTCCTATTCTTGTCTGGATCTTTGAGAAACACGTTACTGTTCTGTGCCAGAAATTGAACCAAAACCTCCGTCAATTTTCTGGAGAAAAAAGCTACATGATACAGCTGACAAAATGATGTATATTATGAATAATAAATTTCTCAAGGGCTTCAGTCCACGTTATTTACTAGACAACCATAATTTGTAATGTTTACTTAAACACTGGCTCTCGACAAAACACTTAGAACACTTAGTATCTTGTCCCTGAGCAGTTTGCATCTGAAATTTGGCCTGCTTAATTTCATTGAATAGAAAGGATTTCAGTTTGCTGCTACCCCAGCTACCACCAAGACCACCAATATCAGCTGCATGTGCAGCCATGACTACATTGCGACATCTAGGAAAACACACTGGTGGACGTAGCAACATCACTACTGTGGGAGTAAGTAATGTCCACCGGAGATCATTGCCTAGTGAGAGACGAATCCTCACCACGAATATAAGAGAAAACACGACACATTTTATATGTAAGCAAGGAAGTCCCTGCTGGAATAGTTTCTTTAACCTCTGGAGTCTTATTTTTTCCCATCATCTGATACACTTTACTGGTTGCTTTAACATTTAAAATGAATTAAGTGCTATTAAACCCCATTTTTAGGTAGTTTCATCAGTACAGCCTAAGGGGATAGAAAGGAAGGAGCTTTCTCTGGCAGAAATCCAGATACTAATGGTGTTAAAATGCCTTCTTATTGCATTTAAGTCAGTAGTTAGGTCAAGCAGACAAACATATTTTAGAAGATGTTTAAATAAGCACTCCATTTAGAGTTTCTTTTCAACTCACACGTTTTCTCTTCCTTGTTCTCTTTCCTGGCTGATACGGAAGGTGACATAAAAAAGAGGTGCTGTAGTTTTGGGGCCTGGACAAATTGAATTTTCTAGTGGAATTAGAAGACCTGTGCATAATGGCAATGAGGATGAGCGTGATGAGGAAGTCAAGGGAACACACAGATCATTGTAGAGGACAGAAGGATGAGAGGAGACACAGCTCCCCACTGTGTAGACTAGCTTCAAGATGACACAAGTCCCTGAAAATTTGATTGTGTCTTGTTTATAGATTTAAGAAAACTGGCCACCAATTGTGCACATAAATATAGCTTTTGTTTGGTCTGTAAAGAAAATGAGTCTCAAACTTCATTTACAGCTACCATGATTTTTGCAGAAAATGATATCACTAAAGCAACTTAACAAGGACAGAGGCATTTTTATTGTAAGTGTCTAACTTTAAGTGAAATTGGGATATATATTTTTGTGGAGTAGAGAGACACTAAAAAAATGGGCAAGAAATGGGTAGAAGGAAAGATTTCTGTAGCTGAAATGATGTGTGAGAAGTGATGTTTTGAAACATAAAGAATTGGGCAATCCTAAATTATGATTTAAAGTAAGTAGATAGTGAGTGAATGGATTTAAAACAAAAAACTCTTAGAGCAAGCAAATTATGCACAGATAAATTAATCATAATAATGTGGTAGAAAATAGAATGATAAATAGTAAATATGAAAATGTGACATGAGTTTTGCCAAGTGTTCATAAGTTATATTAGGCAAAGGGCCATCAAATTCTTTCGTATACCCCTATGCATCTAGCACTCTGTTAGATGAGAAAAGCTGCTCAATCAATGATTGTTCAGCATAGATGAAGAGTAAGTGCGTGGATGGAGGAGTAATGGATAATTGAATACATAAATGAGTAAAAAGAACTCTGCCTATGCTGTAGCCAACATAAGTCACATATAGACATTGGGACTTGGGAAACAATAGATGGGTCCTAAGATCTGGAGTTCTCAGTGGCACACTATGTCTCCCATAAATGCTTAAACTACTTAACATCATCTGCAAGGGGAAATTACAATACAGATGTTGCCTATCAACAAATCTTTGTCAGTATTTACTAGAATAGTTTTTGAGTATCCATCACTAGTTCAACTATTTGTTATGGAAATAGGTTGAAGGCCAAATGCAGGACTCAGTTTAGAAGCAGTTGCTTCATTTAGATACAGATATGCTTGGATGAACTCCACATGTTTGGTTGCGTGGTTGTTTAAGATGCTAACTTAAAAGGAGTATCGGGAATTTCTCTTCTCTCTATTTTCTGAAAATACACAAAATAACCAGGATACTCTTCATATACTGACACAATTGGATCTTAAGTATTATTCTCTATATTTAAAATGTATTCTATCTTCTCTCTATTGCTTAGATCTTTCCTTACAGTTTTAATTTTTTTGTTTCTGGACATAGCACCAATCTTACTCTCCCTCAAATCTTTATTTCCCTACCTCTGTAACTCCTTACCTCAAGGATGTGAACATTTCCTGTTCTTCATTTTCTGTATTTTGTATTTTCTGATGCCATAGTAGTTGGTGCACACGTTTTAGGTTTCTTCCTACCCTATGTGCTCCCTCAGTCAGGGTGGATATCCACTTTTCAGTGTCTGCAGCTTCTAGCTCATTGACTTGGAGAATGGTAAACAGCATGCACTTGTTTACTTGACCAGAAGATCAGCATTCAATGTTTTTTTCTACAATCTTTTCTGTGCGTATGGGTTTTATTTTTTGAAACTAAGATAGTCCCATAAAAATGTAATACTCTTGGCATTCACTACATAGAAGTAAAGATAACAGGTATTTGTAATAGAATCCCCATGGTTTGGAAGATTAGCATATGTGTGGACCTCAGTTGTATGCCCCTCAATTGTAAACTTTAACAGAATCACTCTGCTCCTAAATCTATATATGTGAAATACATGAAATATGATCAACTTAAATAGATAAAAAATGTATGTAAAATTTTTCACAATATCATTGGAACCGAAAGGCTCACTGAAGTAAATCATTTTATGTTTTAATTCTAAAATAATCTATGAAATTAAACTAGTTTTTTTAAAAAAACTATCATAGAAAACACTTGAGTTTTTTTTTTAACTTTTATCTAATAAATACAAATTTCCAAATTACAGCTTTTGGATTACAGTGGCTTTATTCCCCCTTAACCTTCCTCCCACCCACAACCATCCCATTCACATCGATTCATTTTCAATTATCTTTATATACAGGAGATCGATTTAGTATATATTAAGTAAAGATTTCAACAGTTTGCACCCACACAGAAACACAAAGTGTAAAGTACTGTTTGTGTACTAGTTATACCATTAATTCACATTGTACAACACATTAAGGACAGAGATCTTACTTGGGGAGTAAGTGCACAGTGACTCCTGTTGTTGATTTAACAGTTGACACTCTTGTTTATGGTGTCAGTAATCACCCTAGGCTCTTGTCATGAGTTGCCAAGGCTATGGAAGCCTTTTGAGTTCGCCGACTCTGATCTTATTGACTTATTATGACAAGGTCATAGTCAAAGAGGAAGTTCTCTCCTCCCTTCAGAGAAAGGTACCTCCTTCTTTGATGGCCCATTCTTTCCACTGGGATCTTACTCGCAGAGAAGATTTAAGAACAGGTAGAGGCCAGCGCTGCAGCTCACTAGGCTAATCCTCTGCCTGTGGTGCTGGCACTCTGGGTTCTAGTCCGTTGGGGTGCTGGTTCTGTCCTGGTTGCTCCTCTTCCAGTCCAGCTCTCTGCTGTGGCCTGAGAGGGTGGTAAAGGATGGCCCAAGTGCTTGGGCCCTGCACCCACATGGGAGACCAGGAAGAAGCACCTGGCTCCTGGCTTTGGATTGGCGCAGCACCGGCTGTAGTGGGCATTTGTGGGGTGAACCAACGGAAAAGGAAGACCTTTCTCTCTGTCTCTCTCTCTCTCAGTGTCCACTCTGCCTGTCAAAAAAAAAAAAAAAAAAAAAAAAAAAGAACAGGTAGAAATGGGTTGCTCCAGCTTGGAGACATATTTCAGAAAACTAGCTCGACAGACTTGACCATAGTATTCACAAAGCACACATTAGGCTTAGGTGCATTTGAGATAATTTCAACTGAGTACATGAGCATTCACCATTTTAATTCTCCTGGAGAAATAGAAACTTCAGTGTGCACAGAATTCATTTCCCCCCCATTACTATAATATTCAATTGGACTAAATTATCCTGTAAAAGCATTTGATCGTGCAGCTACTGGATCTGGCTTCATTTACTTTAAGGTTAGTAGAGTCACAGCTTAAATTGCTGAATAGTTGGCAGCATCAAAGTTCCTTCTCTTTCCTTTATTAACTTCTTTACTTGTAAAGAATTGAAAATGGACACAGGAAGTAGAAGGTCAGTATGGAAGAAATACTACCGGTCATCCCCTCTACTTTGGAAAGGTCAATGAAAAAAAAAGATGTAAAAAAAAATGAAATGATCAAGACTTTTCTGTTTTAAGTAACTTGATCCTTGAGTAAAATCTACATCATATTAAGAGGAATGAAAGTGATAGGTATAGTAGTTTTTAAAATCAATTTGGATAATTATTTTACTAAATATAATAGAGAATCAGGCATGACACTAGTGTGTGTGTTTTGTATATATGTAGACCTCATTTTCATTGAAAGTGAATTGAGGTGAATTTTCTAAAGGGCATGAAGAGAATGATTCTCTCTAAGACTTTGACTTCTGCTTGAGGCCAGACAGAGCACTGTGTTTACCTTCAGGAGATAGGCGAGTCATAAAACTGTATGAAATGAGAAAATCCGGAGAAAAAGAGGAATGAAGAGACTGGATATAGCACAGTGGAGGGATCCCATGGAAATCTTGGGACCACAAGAGCCAGGCTATGGTAAGAACATCCTCATATATTTCACTCAAATCTTGGAGAAGGTTGAGAATATAGGAAGTGAAGATAATTAAGTCAGGCATTAGAAGGCAGAAGAGGAAGCCAGGAAATGTGGAAAGGAGTTAGAGAGGCTGGAAAATTCAAATGCTTCCTCTCAAGCCAAAGTAGAATCCACGAAGGTGATTTTAGTAATTCCTGTTAAGAGTCAGAACAAGGCACTAGGTGTGAATAGCCAGAAAGGCAGAAGTAAGACAAGTTGTGTGTGAAGATCTGGAGAAGGAGTTGAGTGGAGGAATGGATGTGGAGGGGCAGCTGCCGGACACAAATGTGATTAGAAATTGACTTCTGCTGTTTTCTAAACCCTGTTCTGCACAATCTTGGGAATGTTTTATTTTATGCAACACTTTTAGATATTTAAAAATTAGCAACCCATGCTATTACCGCCAACCATAAACCACATGGGCACTTTGACTGCTGAATGTAGCCCAGCACATAAAATAAACATGGAACTTTGTAAAAGAAATACTGTAATTCTTTCTCCCTGTAGAGGCTAAGCCTTCCTGGATCATGATGGATAGAAACGAGAAGAAACTGAAAAGATTATGTTTAAGAGCTGCAGGCCAAAAGCCTGCTCATGAAAAATTCTCCAGGACTTTTATTTTCTACATAGAACATGGAGAAGAATGATAATTTTGAAGGCACCATCAAAAAGACCCCTTACTGAGCCAAACCACATTGGTCTATTTTAGGACAATAAAGGGTTGAACTCCCTTTCCTGGGAGTGCAGCTATTTCAAACCTGCAGCTGGCAGGCCTTGGAATTGATACAGTATAATAATACTGTGCTTCGGAACTGGGAGTTCCTCAGGATGGAAATGGCACCATCGTACTCTTCAATGAGAAGTTTAAAGATTTCAGTAATACTGAGCTGCAATTGCTCAGTGACAAAGGTACTCCTCACTGTATGTTTGATAGGGTTTGAACTCGTAAGGCTACAGTTCATAGGGTACAGAACATTCCACTTCTTTCTGAGTTTGGAAAGGTATAGCATGCACAGTCATAATCTATTATCAGGAAAGCCTGAATGACAGATAATATCCAAAAATAGGCAGAAATGCTATCAAGTACAAAGCAATCAACAAGAAGCCTTTCTTAAATAAACTGCATTACTGTGTGTATTTTTTTATTTCTGTCATTACACTACTTAAAACTTTAGATACATACTTTTGGACATGGAGATTAGAGAAAATTTCAAAGAAAAATAATGATTGCTTTGCTTTGGCTTAGTATCCTTTCTTAGAAAACTTCTAAAATTAAATCTACTAGTTAAACAGAATGACATTTATTTAAGGAAAAATACTGCTCTCAAAAATTTGAAGTTCCCTAGGGCTCATCCCTGGGATCCTTTATCTCTTCTCCATAGGTAATCTCATCTACTCCCTTGGCCTCAAATTCATCTATATGATAATGACTCCCAAACTGTATCTCTTGCCTTGACCTCTACCCTCATCTCCAGAAGAATATCTCTAAGGGATGTGTAATATGCATCTCAAATTTATCTGTCTCAAAACAGAACTCTTCACTACCTTCCATCACTCTCAATCTCCTCCTTTCTCAGTTCGTCTCTCCTCCACTAGTTAGCTGCTTCACTGGACAACCAACCCCCTGCCCAACGCAAACAGAAATGCATTGCTGATTCTCTTCTCTTTCTCTCTCCTTGATGTAAAATTCACAGACAGGACCTGCTAGCTCTGCCACCAAATCATATCCCAGATCTGTCCAGTCGACTCTGTTTCTGTCTCTGCCAATCTCATCTTCTGATTCACTCATCTGCCTCCTGACTGATCTTCCTGCTGCTTCTTGGTCTGCAAGTACTGTAAGTTGGATCATGATCCCATTATTTGATACCAATGATTTCTAGTGTACTTAGAATAAAATGTAAATTTCTGACCAAGACCTGTGAAGACCCCCATAATCTGTCCCCAGTGTGCCTCTGACCTTGTCTTTTGGTCTCTCCCCTATGCTGGCATATCTAACCCACAGGGAAATCTTGTTTCTCTTGGAACATGTCCATTTAGTTCCTACCTTAGTGCTCAGTATAGCTGAAGTTTTCATTACCAAGGATGCTTTCCCTTCTAATTTTTATTGGGGTAGTTCTGTCTTATAATTTAGACCTTCTCTGTTTTTATTGTCTGCATAATCCTGTTGTGAATCATGATTTCTAACAGAACAGGACCATTGGGGCTGACGTTGTGGCATAACAGGTTAAGCTGCTGCCTACAATGCCGACAGCCCATATGGGTGCCGGCTTGATTTCTGAATGTTCCACTTCCCATCAAGCTCCCTGATAATATGCCTGGGAAAGCAACAGAAGATAGCCTAACTCCACGGTCCTCTGCACTCACATGGGAGACCCGGATGAAGCTCCTGGCTCCTGGCTTTGGCCTGGCCCAGCCCTGGCTGTTGTGGCCATTTGGGAAGTGAGGCAGAGAATGGAAGATATCTCTCTCTCTTTCTCTGTCTCTCCCTCTCTGTCTGAAACTCTGACTTTCAAATAAATAAGAAAATATTTAAAGGAAAAAAAAAGTACAGGCCCATTGCCTTTGCTGCTCATCATTATATTCCAAGTGCCTAGAGAAGTGTGGGTTTTCAGTCAACATTTGCTGAATAGAAGTCCTTCAGAGATTTTATGTTGATTCTGAAACTACAGGTGTCACTGTGTTCTAGGCAATTAGCTTCTTTGTCAATTGATAGGCTGTGGCAATAATCTGGTTACTTAGATGACTTTCAGGTTTAGTGCTATAAGACTAACCTGCTGCCAGAATTTTCTTCTAACACAAACAACAGGACTGGGGGAAAGAAAAAATTAAATAAATCAAAGACATGAATTTGCTCATTTTTTTCCAAATTGTACTTTCATTGCAGTAACATATTTCTGTTTTCAGGTTGGATTAAAACTTGGTTATGCTCTCTCTCTCTTTCTCTCACTGTCTAATTCTGCCTGTCAAAAAAAAAAAAAAAAAAAAAAGGCAAGCACCACGGCTCACTAGGCTAATCCTCCGCCTGTGGCATTGGCACCCCAGGTTCTAGTCCTGGTTGGGGCACCAGATTCTGTCCCGATTGCTCCTCTTCCAGTCTAGCTCTCTGCTGTGGCCCGGGAAGGCAGTTGAGAATGTCCCAAGTGCTTGGGCCCTGCACCCACATGGGAGACCAGGAGGAAGTACCTGGCTCCTGGCTTCAGATCGGTGCAGCACCGGCCGTAGCGGCCATTTTGGGGGGTGAACTAATGCAAGGAATGCCTCTCTCTCTCTGTCTACCTCTGCCTGTCAAAAAAACAAACAAACAAACAAAAAAAAAAAAAAAAAAAACAAACAAAAAAACCTTAGTTATGGTTTTATTGTCTAAACCACTAACTAAAAAAAACAGTTTCTCTTTAATTCAGAAAGAAAGATTGGTTGGCTTTTTCTTAGCAAGTCAACTTCATATTAAAACAACTAAGTTGTAATGCTATTTGTTAAAGAGGTTGAAAATAATACTATATTTGAAGAGCATGTCAAAAGAATAGACACGGGCAGATCTTTGCTTAATTTCTACCTTTGTTCCTCTGTAGTGGCATGACTTCAGGGGAAATTTTTACCTTTCTGAACTTCCTGAGTGTCTGCTGTTAAAAATGAGATAGTAATAAAGCTCCCAAGCAGTTTCTCACGCAATACTGAAACTCAATTATAATCAATTAATTTCCCTCTTTTTTTTCTTATTCATTTTGTACACTTACTTTCTTTTTTTAACTTTCATTTAATAAATATAAATTTCCAAAGTACAGCTTTTGGATTACAGTAGCTTTTCCCCCCAATAACTTCCCTCCCACCCGCAGCCATCCCATCTCCTGCTCCCTCTCCATTCCACTCACATCAAGATTTATTTTCAACATCTTCACATACAGAAGATAAATTTAGTATAAATTAAGTAAAGATTTCAACAGTTTGCACCCACACAGAAACACAAAGTGTAAAGTACTGTTTGAGTACTAGTTATAGCATTAATTCACATTGCGCAACACATTAAGGACAGAGATCCTACATGGGGAGTAAGTGCACAGTGACTCCTGTTGTTGATTTAACTATTGACACTCTTGTTTATGGCATCAGGAATCACCCTAGGCTCTTGTCATGAGTTGCCATGGCTATGGAAGCCTTTTGAGTTGGCCGACTCTGATTTTATTAAGACAAGGTCATAGTCCAAGAGGAAGTTCTCTCCTTCTCTCCTCCCTTCAGAGAAAGGTACCTCCTTCTTTGATGGCCCATTCTTTCTACTGGGGTTTCAATCACAGATATCTTTCATTTAGTTTGTTTTTTTTTTTTTTTTTTTTTTGCCAGAGTGTCTTGGCTTTCCATGCCTGAAATACTTTCATGGGCTTTTCAGCCAGATCCGAATGTCTTAAGGGCTGATTCTGAGGCCAGAGTACTGTTTAGGACATCTGCCATTCTATGAGTCTGCTGTTATACACTTACTTTCAAATATCAAGCATCTATCTTTTTTCCTAGGTGTAATTGAAGGCTTCTTATTCTGACAATGATTCTGCAGTTGGGCAGGATAACTATTATGAGAAGAAGAGAGAGATTAAAAGTTTTTGGCAGTTTGCTGAGGCTCTGTAGAAATCTTCCAGTACTAGAGCTTCCTCTCCCTGCCACTACACTGTAGCTACTGGCTGTATTTCCTGGCAAAGAAATTTAAAACTAAGCTAAAATCCAGGGGAGGAGAGAACTCCTATGCTTATATTTTGTTTCTACCAGGACAAGAGAATAGATAAAAATTACACATAACTACAGAACTCCTTATCTATAAGAAATCCTATTGTCTTTTGCCCAATGAGAAAGAGAGTTTTCTCAAAATTGATTGCTTCCCTTGTCTTATAATTTCTCTTGTAAGGCATCTGACTCTCTCCAATTCTACTCTACATATTGCATTTGCATAAATTTGTTCCCATACCAATCCCCCAGTCCTAGGATTCATTTTCTGGCTCTTTAGATTCCCATTTAAAATGAATTTAAAGTTTAAAAGTTTCAGTTCTATCAGAGAATCACCTTTTTAAGGAGAAAAGATAATAATGAATCTAAAACACCTATTATAAATAAAGTAGGAAAAAATAAGTTACTCTAAGTTCCTCTGCACACACACAACCCATGAGGTTAGGTGGCATAATCAATTAATGACAAATTTCTGTCAAGAATCAAGTTTTATTACTTCTCAGCCTTTTGGCTAAGATCAAAAATCAAGTTCTACCATTTCCTCTTTAGTATTTTTAATCACTACACCATGAGCCAATCACTATATGTGAAATATAATACACAGTTGTTGCATATGTGAGTGTGAGTCACCATGGAGCGTTTATAATCATTTCTCATACTAGAGATGAAAGACTGCAATGGACACTCTCTCTGCTGAGAGAGTAAGGACAGTTGGCAAAAGAGAAGCTGGAATGAATGAGTCTATCACGATTGAGGTGGTAACAATCATCCAGTTGAAGTAATCTAGTCATTTTATTATAAAACACCAACAAAGATCTTTAACATATTCAATTCAACAGATAAGTATTCATGTAGCAAAAGATAATTAGTATCAACCTTTACTAAATGCTTAGTAAGTGTGTGTTATCATTATTTTTTATTTCTCTGCAGCCCATAAAATACATAGTAATATTTTATAAAAACATTTTCTTTTTCAGAACTGGTGCTGTGGTACAGTGGGTTAAACCACAGCCTGCATCCCATATGGGATCTGATTCTAGTCTCTGGTGCTCCACTTCCAATCAAGCTCTCCACCAGTGTTCCTGAGAAAGCATAAGATGGTCCAAGTCCTTGGGCCCCTGCCACTCACGTGGGAGACCCACATGAAGTTTCTGGTTTCTAGCTTCGACCTGGCCCAGCCCTAGCAATTACAGCCATTTGGGGTGTGAACCAGCAGATAGTAGATCTCTATGTCTCTCATATCTTGCTGTAAATCTGCCTTTCAAACAAATAAATCTTTTAAAAATATTTTTCTCATTCACTTCTTTCAGCAATCCATATAATAGCTATTATCACTGTTAATTATTGCTATTTTACTGCTATTGGCTATTGTTGTTATTATCATTAGCCACATTTTACTTGTACAAGTGAGAAAATAAAGCAAGGCATAGATACGACATTTGACATTCTAAACTAATGAGTTTGATGCCTATTTGTATCTTGAACCCAGTTCAAGGCTCTCTCTATAACTTTATATTAAATGGTCACATTATCTCTATATGAACACTTCTGGACTCAGGAATACCCATATATAATATAAGTCTGTTTTGTGTTTTGGCTACTGCAATCTTCAGATGGGTCTTCAAATCTGAAGCAAAATTATGTGTCCCAAGAACTTGTAGCAATTGGACTTATGTTAAACTCCTCTGGGACTTCAAAAGCCATGTAATTGCACTGCTTTATAGGTAAAATGCTGGAAAACTGTCATCACAGATCTCTTCTTCAGATTAAACACCCAATTCCTTAAACAGTGCCATGTCTTATATATCTTGTACTTTACTATCCTGGTGCCTTCCTCTCTGCGCACTCACATTTATCAATGTCCATTTTTGAAGGTGACAATCAGAACTCTATAAAATCATTGAGGCATAGACTATGTAGTGAAGAGCATAGTGGGACTGTTAGTCTCCTCAATGTCCAGGCTATAAAAATCCTATGCAACTTTCAAATTTTATTTCATATGTCACTGCTTTGCTACCTATACTATCTTCACTCTGTTGAGGAGTAGACACTACCATTTTTTTATTCATTCAGATAGCAAATATGTTGTGTGTTATAGAGAGAGATGGACCAGTCTGGGGCACATGTGAAGAACAAAATAGGCTTGTTTTCTGTCCTTATGATCATGCAAATGTCAGGCATCACAACATATGAATTCATGTAAATTTGTGAATTCTGTAACTGAATGTGCAAGGTTTGGCAAATGAATAGTAGGGGTAGTTAACTGATATTATTTTATGTAACCTCTGGAATTTAGCTGTAATACATCCTGGAGAATTTATGTATATTTTTGTGGGAATGGGATTTGTGATGGCCAGTTGCTAGATTGGAAAACTAAAGTGAAGGTAATTTTAAAAAATTCATGGAAAATGGAATGATGTAAGTTAACAAAAGACCTTTTAAAGACCCCTGATATGCATGGGTTTAAAAAATGTTTAGAACTACATAAACTTATCTTTTAATTCTAGTTTTCCATGAGCTTTCTAAAGTCTCTTCATATTTTTTGGAAAGGAAGCATGAAGACAAAACTCCTGAGGAAGGAGAGTTCTTGATACTTTCAAAGAAAGAAATGAATCCAGCATTCTATTTGTGGTGTGTAAGGGACAGAATTATAGATGAGGAGACATGGAAAAGGGCACTTTCATATTGCATGACACACTTGACCTGTACATTCCTATGTCCCTTATAGGAATGTATCACCATTTAAGTTGATGATCATGCTTCTGTGTTGGAACCCTTACAACATCTGACAATGACAATGTGCCTCACATGCCTGGAATTCACTACATTGTGTTTGTTGACTTGAAAGGAATAGATATTTCTAACTATCTCTCAAAACAACATACTATCCTCAGTTGCATCGAGGACTTGAACCAGCGCCCATATGGAATGCTGGCACCGCAGGCAGCGGCTTTACCCACTACACCACAGCACTGGCCAGGCCAAGTTTAAAGCTACATATTCCCACTAAATGGGATCTTTCAGATTGACAATGATTTATTGATAAACATTTGTTGAATATGGTTGTTCAATCATTTTCATTAAATCCTCAATTTCTCTATATTATATACTAAAGAAATTCTGAGAAATTTATATTTTGTTTTGTTGAGAAAAATCATTAAATTCATCTTTTCTAATTTTGTCTGTTTTTAAAATTTGTTTATAAATATATTAAGGAGTTAAAATTCTGAATGTATAAGTCAAATGGAAGTAAGTTAATTTTCTTATTTCCAATTTGCCAAAGTTTTTAAGATACCTCTCCATCTTTATAGCCATAGAACACATATAATGTCCTGTGAAATTCCAGATATCTTTGGGACAAAGGTTGACTAATACTGCATGAGGTACAGTTTTCAAACAACTTCACAACATCTTTAGAATGTAAGGTTTACTATGCATGTTATCAAACAATATAAATATTACAAATGAATATTGCAACTAACAAGCATTAGAAAAGTTTGGACAAGAAATATTAAAAGGGTCGTGAAATATTAAATTCTGCTTTTGTTTGTTTGGTTTTGGCCTTAAGACATCACTCTGTAGGACTGGACCTCAGTAAAATCCTTCTTGGTACTCAAAGCAGTATCTTGCACCCAGCAGTTACTTGGTCTGTATAAGTAACTTGAAGGGACTCACTCCCTTCCCCGCTCCCTCCCTCCCTTCCTTCTTTTCTATCATATCATGTTCAACCATAGAATCCATATTTTAAATATCAGACATTCCTAAGAATCTTAGGCTATTGTACTGGGATTCAAACAATAGCCCATTGTGCCTTTCATTCCAGTAACAGAGCAGTTTGACATTCTGTGCCACTGAGTGGAGGCACAGAACAGGCTGGTCTCTTTTACCAGAGACCACTGGCTTGTATTAAAATGCATCCATTCCCTTCACTCCACATGAAAAGACAGATTTGCTAAACTTCTCACCAAACAGAAGCTGTTGTTCACTAATGTTATTTAAGAACAACCAGGGACTATTGCCTTATATTTGTGATCCTGAGAAGGTACACTCCCAGGATTCTGTTCTGACCATTGTAGGTCTATACTATGGTTTGAATCTGGTTTGTTCTCTCCAAATCTGATGTTGAAATTTAACCCAATTTTAAAATATCGTGAGTACTGCAAAATCCAAATATAATTCTAAATATAATTTAGAAGTAAGGCTTCTGGGAGATGATTAGGATTAGATAAGATCATCAAGGTGGAGTCCCCATGATTGAATGCCAGTGATGTTATGAGAATGAGGAGACCAACACACACACACACACACACACACACACACAGAGTGTCCTGTCTCTCCCCATGTGATACCTAGTAAGGCTTCCATACTCTGTCAGCCTAGGATGCCATCATCAGATGTACCCTCACCTCACCTCAATCTTGGACCAAAACCATGAGTCAACATAAATTTCTTTTTTTTTTTTTTTTTTTTTTGACAGGCAGAGTGGATAATGAGAGAGAGAGAGAGAGAAAGGTCTTCCTTTTGCCATTGGTTCACCCTCCTATGGCCGCCGCAGCCGGCGCGCTGCGGCCAACACACCACGCTGATCCGATGGCAGGAGCCAGGTACTTATCCTGGTCTCCCATGGGGTGCAGGGCCCAAGCACTTGAGCCATCCTCCACTGCACTCCCTGGCCACAGCAGAGAGCTGGCCTGGAAGAGGGACAACCAGGACAGAATCCGGCGCCCCGACCGGGACTAGAACCTGGTGTGCCAGCGCCGCAAGGCGGAAGATTAGCCTAAAGAGCCGCGGCGCCGGATAAATTTCTTTTCTTTATAATTTTCATGGTCTGTGATATTTTGTTATTTGCAAAAAGAAAAATGGACAAAGACAATCTCCTTCAGGGTGCCCTGTGATAATCACCCCGTCCCCCGACACACATACAGGGGATACTGGCATAGTTTTACTCTCTTCTCAAGGATCCTTCTTTTAATTCTATGCATAGGAGGCAGCCTGATGCAAAAATTCATTGCCTAAGAATAAATCTTGAGAGATGACTTTGGTCGCTGAGAAAAGGGAATGAAAAGGAGAAACAGGAGAGCTTTGAAGACAAATTTCCCTCTTCAAAGTGATTCTGAAGACCCACACTAGATTGGAAACTACAAGTTCACTTTGTGATCCAAAAAAATATTTCCCTAAAGATGATTTAGAAATTATTTACATGAGAATAAAAACAATCTTGTAAGAAGATAATTGACTGACTCAAAGTATTATCCTACTTATTCTTCAGCATTCAGTTTGAAAGATAAAGGTATCACATAGGTTAGAGCAGATATGGGTTTTTATATTAAACAGCATGGAGTCTTAATTAAGTAGGAACACTAGATGTTACTCATCTGATTCTTCAGATTTTTCATGAATACAATGATGGCTATACTACTATAAAATACGATTATACTCCTCCTTGTTCCACCTCTTAGATCTGTGATTTAGTCAACTTATTTAACTTCAGTGTCTCAATTCTTCATCTGTTCAGTTTGGATTATTATAGAATGCTGTAAAGAGACTAGAGGAAGATTAAACACCTTCTACATGCAAAGCTCTTGGAATAGTACCTGGTAGGGGTGCAGGATGATGATAATGATGAGGATGACAATGATGATCACGATGATGGGGATCAGGGAGGAAGAAGAAGAAGAGGAGGAGGAAGTGAATGTGACTGCCTGGCTTGTGGTAAACATCCATCAATTGTGATCATTAATTTCCATGCTCTATTAGTGACTGTTTAATTTAAAAAGCAACCTTCAGTCATTATAGTTTATTGACTAATAAATCAGTTGCTAAACTCACACTCTTACCCTCTATTTTACAAGTTCATCATTTATTTTCTTCCTTCCTTTATATTTTCCTTGATTTCTAATTTTTTTTAACTAGATAAGGCCTGAATATTTGATATCGGTTTCTGCAACATTCATTAGATCATTAGGACCAAGGCAAATAAATTGGAATAAAAAGATCATCAGGGTTTTTTTTTAAAGATTTATTTTTCTTATTTGAAAGACAGAGTTATAGAGAGACACAGAGTCAGAGAGAGAGAGAGAGGGAGGCCTTCCATCCCCTGGTTCACTCCCTAAATGGCTGGGCTGACCTGAAGCCACGAGCCAGGAGTTTCTTCCCACTCAGGTACAGGGGCCCAAGGAGTTGGGCCATCTTCCACTGCTTTCCCAGGCCACAGCAGAGAGCTGGATCAGAAGTGGAGCAGCCGGGACTCAACCCACCGCACCACAGAGCCAGCCCTGATCATCAGTTTTAATAGAAGATTTGGGTTATAGTTCATATATAAACATTTTTTTCTGAGAACTTGGGATGGATTATTTTAAATCTAATTAAATATTATTTCATTATTCATTAATCTAATATAAATATTATGTTCATTATTCCTACTTTCAAAACTCCTCTTACTGTGGGACCATGATAATTCTTCCGTCTTCTTCCCAGCAGTTTCCCATGACCAAATAGTATTTGTTTCTGCTGCCACTGTCCTCCTCCTCTTTACAGCATCCATTTCAAATTTGAAAGAGATTTTGTTCACATCATAGTTGTTTCAGAAGAGACTGTTATACAAACTCATTTCCTAGAACACTGATGCTTTATCTACGCGGATCTTAGGACTTCTACCCAGCACAGTCCAAACTGTTAAAATAAGAAAGAGGCTCAGAGAACACAGAACAGAGTTAAGGTGGTTCTCTACGGCAGGGGTGATGTCAGCAAACATTTTCCCTAGAAGGCAAGAGGTATAGAAACAATATGACTGACATCTATAAAACAAAATGTAATATTATGTGCTTGGGCCTGCATTTGTCATTACGAAAATAAAGATGGATAAGACTCAGTTTTGCCCTTGAGGAGCTCGTAGTCTAGTGTGTTAAACAGAAATTGCACAAGCAATGAGAAAAAATGAGCGTGTAACTGATGTAATAAAGGTATGTGCTCTCTGCTAGGGCAAAATAAGATTCTTAACTTGTTTTAGATATTAAGAAAAGTTTGCTTCATAAGATATAGTCCTTGAGCCTAAGACTTGAAGGATGAGGGATACTCAGAAAGATAAAACTGTAAGAGAAGTATTCTACACCACAGAAACAAGGACAAACAGATACATGGCAAATCACTGTGGGTTGTACGTGTATCTATGTGTTGCCCTACATGTACTTCCACAGTATTGAGCATCTAGAGAGTGTGACAGATGACTGATCCACAAATGAGACAGGAGTGTCACCAGAAAGAAAAAGGAAATTGCAAGGGTTAAGGAGATGGTTAAAGATACAGCAGTGAATATGTAACTGACAGATTGCGACCCTAGAGGAAATGAACAAAGATGAGATGAAGACACTTCCTTGATGGAATGTCTACATCAGGGCCTTTCTTGAGCCCAGAAATAAACTCTAGATGGGGCAGGGAAGGTTGGATCCATTCTCACTTTAATTCTTCTGTAAAGAAGTCGAGGGAGGATTTTTGGTGGTAAGAACCTTTAGAAGAAGGTCAAAGTTTTAGCTTACTCACTAAAGACCCTAGGGAAGAAAAAATTTACTTGGGGTAAATAGACAATAAGCAGTATTACAGAAATAACCGGGAGTTAAGATATCAGCACAGATTTTCCATCTAAGCCTGTAGACAAAGAATTTTGTGCCAGCCACAGGGGAGGCTGGGTGATCTCACCACCATTGCCACGTTCTCCCATCCTGATGACAGAGCACTCAGATCGCAGTACTGATCTGTGTTCCAAACCCTCTTCAAGAAATTCCCAGGCAGGGTTGTGTTTTTCAGGAAGGAGGTGAAGGAAAGGAGCACAGAACAGAGAGGAGACAGGATGCAAACTCACGGCCAAATAAATTGATTCGCAGAGGTGACCAACTGCTAGCGTGCTCACAGGCTAAATACGTGGAATACAGCCCAGTCCTCCAGACAGCTGGATCTGATATATCTTAGGGTTGGCTAAGGGTTTGGAGTGGGGGCGGGGGGTGGGGGGTGAGGGTAGGGATGGTAGGTGGAGGTGAGTTTCTCCACACAGGTTTTTCAAGTTTTTCTCTGGCTTTCAAACCTGGGAAAGAATGCAAGCATGGGGTGGGGAACAATATAAGGTATGAGACTGAACCGGTCTCTTGAAAGAAGGCAGGGGCAAGGGGTAACACGCATTTTATCTACTTTCAGGCAAGACCCTAAAATGGCTGAGGCGTATGTCCTTTTTCCATCACTTAGTAATAATGGTTCAGATGATCAATAACGGTGTGCAGGCAGGCAAGGCTTATGGGGAAAGCTGTGCACGGGGCTCTGAGGAGCTGATTTTTAAGATAGTGTGGGGGCATCATGGAAGTGGAGGGCTTTATGAGGTTGGAGAATCAGCCCAACAAGATAGACTGTTAAAAAGCTATAAAGATGAGATTATGTGGTGAGCAATATTACGTTTGAGTTTTCTGGAATTAATGGTATGATAGTATTGCTGGAGTTTATGTTACAAGGGTCTAGTAGTAAGTCTAAGTAGATCTAATCATCAAAAGAAAACAGGGAAGAACTCAAATGCTAGCAATTTATTGACTGTGTCTTCTGCCCCATGAGCTGACATAATCCATTCAGGGAAGGGTAACTGTCACTTCTATTTAACAGTGTATTGCCTCCGCTTTCCTCTAGCCCCATATAACTTTGAAACTACTTGGTTTTCAATCTTGTAAAAGCCCCAATAAGCAAACTTGTAGATCATGAAATTTGACTCTTTTTAGTATAAGTAATCAAGGTTGTTTACATCTTACACATATTACACAATTCTTGGAATCAGGTTCAGGAGAGGGTGACCCTAGACTTGGTAGAGTTGCTGAAATTTTGAATTGGGAAAGAGTAAAGACCCCAGAGATGCGCATCAGTACTCCCTGTGTTCCTGCTTCCTTTGTTACAAAGGTTTCCATGGAGCTAAAAAGGGACAGAACTCACAAGTGAATGTACTGTAATAGGAGGGATTTTTAAAAATCTTTGAATTAGTTTTTTTTTTTTCTTTGAGTCAGGCTTGGTGCAAAATTTCCTGACTCACGCAGTATATCTGATGCCATGTTAATGGTAGCTTTTACCAGTGTAGCATACTCTAGCCAGAGTAGTTTCTGCTTTTCTTGTTCCCCCCTGTGACTCTTGAGGACGAAGCTACCAGGCTTCTGCGTGCAGTTCTGGCCATACAGATTTCTGCTGTAAAAGATTTCTATGTTATGACAAGGCCCCCGACGAAGGCCTGGGTGCTGATCAGAGAAGTGCTTTGGAGACAAGGTCTCCAGCTTTTCAATTGGGAAGCCATCTCCGCCCTTTGTTTTCATGTAAGTAATCTGTGGTAAATCAAACAGATACTGTAGCTCCTTCCTCTAAAGGACAGTTCCTGTTCCTGGGCCAAACGCTGTGGCAGCGAGACCATTCCTGCCAAAATGATGTTTTCCCCTTCTTTGTTCCTCCAGATAATCCTAACCAGCTTTTGTATGTACACAGAGCTGAGAGCTGTAACAACCCCTGTTTCACAGATGAGATCGCTGAGGCTCAGGAAGGGGAACAGACCTTCCTCCCCGAGTGTGTGCAGCAGGAAGGCAGAGACCCTGCATCTAAAGTCTCACTGCTCCCCGCTTGCTGCCTTCCTGCAGGGCCGGCCTGGAGACAGGAGCTGTCCCCTGAGTTCTCCTGTATCCGAGTGTGTGCGTGTGTGTCTTTGCCGTGACACTGTCTCCAGGAGGCTTGACTTCTTTTCGTTCCTTTTTTTTTTTTTCCCACCCCCCCCCCCCCTTTTTTTTTTTCTGTTCTCTTTGCCCCACACTGGCACATCTGTGCGCGAAGAGAAGATACGGTGTCCGGAGCTGCAGGATCTGACCCCAGAGGCCCCGCCAGCTGCGTCTGTCCGGCTTGCTCTTCTGCTTGACCTGCTCTCCGGGGAGGCGCCGGGCTGTTTAGCCGCCGTATCCCCTGGCAATCTGTTCAGGAAAATAGACCAGAAAGGGCTGCCGAGGGCTGCTCCAGCCTCAGAATCCTGCTGCCATCTAGGGATGAGATGGAGCTTCTTCCCGCGAGCAGGCGCCGCGAACGATCTCCCGGGCCTCGGGCGAGGGAAGGCTCAGGGTCCCTTCAGCGTGGTCCCGGACGCCCGCGGCTGGGTCCCAAGGAGAGCAGTCTCCCTCGCTCAGGGCTTGAGTCTCGGTACCCAGCCAAGGCCCCCGGGGCTAAGAACGGGCCACAGGGCGGTGCGGGGTGGGGGTGGGGGGTGGGCGAGAAGGCACAGCGCAAGAGGACGCACGGACCCACGCAGTGAGAGAGCAGCTGGGGCACGAGGAGCCGAAAGGCTGCTAGAAGAAAAACAAAAAAGGAAGGGAAGAGTTTGGAAGAAAGGGGCCATCAGCGAAGCCAGACGGTGTCCTGTGTGTGTTTATGGAACCTTGTCGCTGTCACCTCGCTGGCGTCCACGCGCCGAGCTTGATGAGTTGCAAAGCAACAAGCTACTTTATTTTCGACATAAAATTTTCAGGGGTTCCTCTTGCAAAGGGGGCTGGGCTGGGGTACAGGGGGGCAGATCCTGCATTTAGTAAAGACGGTGTGGAAAATCCAGGATAAGGAGACTTACGGAGTCAACTTTTCTGTTTATTATGGTATCAGCTTTTCTTCCGCAAACAGAACAATGGGCTTTGAAAGAAGGGAAGGGTTGACTGGAGGGGAAGGAGGAGGGGACAAGGATTGGGGAAGTGGCCCTGCTGTTGACTGGGGGGCCCTGCTGGGAAACTTCAAATCAAATTCTTTCTGAAAGAAAGTGTTATTAAAAGTAACTTTAATCCTTCCAGCCAGACGGCTCATAAAAGCACACAATTAAGTCAAACAAATGACAAGAGCATTTTCTCTCCTACCTGTTTCCCCCTTCAGAGAGTAATTACTACAGGCGAGTCTTGTCTCATTTTGTGCAAACAGAAGCAGGGTGCGCTGGTCAGTGGGAATCTCTCTTCCTCTCCTTGCCTCTTCCTTCCTCACAGCCCCACCCTAAACCCCCGTTTGTTTCTTGGTACCAACCAGCCTGTCGGCAGATCCAGCCAAGAACAAAGGGGCGAATTTCAATATTTCCTCTTTGTGCAAGGTTAATTGAAAATCAAAAAGTCACTTTTCAAATGTCATATTAAACCCGCCACTGCATCAATTTCCTGTGGGTTCCCATCTCCCTCCATCTCCTTAGGCTGGAGAAAAGTGTTTGGGGGGATGGTGGGGAGGAGTGGAAGGAGGAAGAAAAAGTGAAAGGATTAAAAAACCACAGATACACACAGGCTTTAATTGCAGATATGCTAACACGCAGTGGACAATTGTTTCGCAGAATGTTCTCAAAGACAACCTTTGTGTTCAGTGCTGCCATTTGATAGTCCAGAGACAGAATTGCATCCTAAGCCTAGAAAGAGGAGGCCTCCGTGATTTTATGTTTTGGTAGAAGATCACAGTCTGATCATCATAAATGCTGCCATGTTTTACAATTTTTGTTTAAAATTTTTACTTAATTTATTAGAGGGAGTGGGAGAAGGGGATCAATACCATCACTCTTCCAATGACTGCAACAATTGAGGCTTGGCTGGACCATGCTGAGAGCTGGGAATTCAATCAAATTCTCCCACATGGATGGTGAGACGCCACTTTTCAAAAAATGACTTATTTGTTTATTTGAAAGGCAGAGTTACAGGGAGAGGGAAGGAGACATGGAGAGAGAGAGTGAAATCCTCCATCTGTTGGTTCACTCTTCAAATGGCTGCAATGGCCAGGGCTGGGCCAGGACAAGGTCAGGTGCCAGGAACGTTCTGTGGGTCTCCCACGTGGGTTCAGAGCCCCAAGGACTTGGGCCTCCTTTGTTGCTTTTCCAGGTACATTAGCAGGGTGCTGGATTGGAAATGGGGTAGCCAGGACTCAAACTGGCGCCCATATGGGTTGTTAGCACTGCAGGCCTTGGCTTTAACCTGCTATGCCACAGTGCCAGCCCCAAGAGTTCAATTATTTGCTTACCAGCCATGGTCCACGTTAACAGGAAACTGGAATCAAGAACCAGAACCAGAACCAGGAATTAAACCTAGATACTCCAATGTGGGACACAGGCATCTTTTTTTTTTTTTTTTTTAAGAGTTATTTATTTCAATATCAGAACTGCACAGAGAAAGAAGGAGAGGCAGAGAGAGAAAGAGGTCTTCCATCCTCTGGTTCACTCCCTAATTGGCCGCAATGGCTGGAACTGTACCAATCCGAAGCCAGGAACCAGGAGCTTCCTCCAGGTTCTCCTATGCGGGTATAGGGGCCCAATGACTTGGGCTATCTTCCATTGCTTTCCCAGGCTATAGCAGAGAGCTGGGTTGGAAGAGGAGCAGCTGGGACTTTAACGGAGCCCATGTGGGATGCTGGCACTGCAGACTGCAGCTTTACCTGCTACGCCACAGCTCCAGGCATCCTAAGAGGCTACACACCCAGCACTTTAAGGATAGTGTGATAATGTGGTCATATTCATTATCCCTTCAACCCTTTTATTCCCCTCTGAAACAAGGAAGGCTCTCATTCTCACAGGCAGAGACACAGCCCTGTAGGCTTCTTTTGGACTGGCCAGTTTTGTCACATGATATTGTCCACATTTTGGTCTGGAGTTCAGTGATTCAGCTGTGCTACTGTCCTTGTAATATTTTTTCTAGTTTTTCTGAGACTCAGTTTCCTCATATATTATATTATATACATAAGCCATCATGTGTGTCTCCTGAAATTTCTCATCAGTCTGTAAGAAGTGTGACATGAGCAGGACAAACACACGAGTTCTTGACACCATTCTAAAGTTACTTATGTCTTTTCTCAGATGAAGTGATTTTTTTCTGTACAACTTTTTGGAGCTCAAACCTGCCTATTCTCTTACTAGTATTCCAGAGGTCTGTGGAAAAGTATGGGGCAGGGCTCTGCTCTCAGGCTCCATCATGCGCACTGTCCCCTTCACCCCCTGCTTCCCTGCTTTATCGCTTTGCTCTTTCATTCTAGTGTCTGCCACCCTCTTTTACAAGTACTGGGCTGGGCTGCACCCCTTCTGTGATGTACCAGTGAATCTATTCTCTAAACTTCAGCCTAAGTATGGTGGGTTTGTCTAGTGGGAAAGACTTGACTTGCTACAGATTAAACCTAAGATATCTGCTAAAACCATTTTAATGAGCCAGCAGAGTGAAAAGTCAGAATTGTGGAATAAATTCACTCTAAGATAAACCATGTGCATAAAAGCCAGCCCTCTCTACCTTCTTTCTAATACTCTGATAATATTGTAGTGATATCATATGTGTTCATCAAGCCTAAATAAATGGTAGGTGAAAAGGAGGTGGCTACTGTTTGAACTCATGAGAATGTATAGAGAGATTGACACTCTAGAGCATCAACCATGCAGGTTTTATTGCAATATTCTTGGTGGCCTTTTCTTCATTGACAAAATTAAGAAGGCAAAAGAGGTGTCTTACTCCTTTGGATTTCTACCAACTCATACATGTAGCCTTTTGGACTCCTTAGTTGCATATCTTGCTTAAAAATACTGCATCTGAACTGGCGCCACGGCTCGCTAGAGTAATCCTCCGCCTTGCGGCGCCAGCACAGTGGGTTCTAGTCCCGGTCGGGGCGCCGGATTCTGTCCCAGTTGCCCCTCTTCCAGGCCAGCTCTCTGCTGTGGCCAGGGAGTGCAGTGGAGGATGGCCCAAGTGCTTGGGCCCTGCACCCCATGGGAGACCAGGAGAAGTACCTGGCTTCTGCCATCAAATCAGCGCGGTGCACTGGCCGTAGCGCGCCGGCCGCGGCGGCCATTGAAGGGTGAACCAATGGCAAAGGAAGAACTTTCTCTCTGTCTCTCTCTCTCACTGTCCACTCTGACTGTCAAAAAAAAAAAAAAAAAAAAAAAAAAAAACTGCATCTGGGCCAATGCTGTGGTGCAGTGGGTTAACGCCCTGGCCCGAAGCACCAGCATCCCATAAGGGAGCCGGTTCTAGTCTCAGCTGCTCCACTTCTGATCCAGCTCTCTGCTATGGCATGGGAAAGCAGTGGAAGAAACTCCAGTCTCCTGGCTTTGGATTGGCACAGCTCCAGCTGTTGCGGCGAATTAGGGAGTGAACCAGAGGATGGAAGACCTCTCTCTCTCTCTCTCTCTCTCTCTCTGCCTCTCCTCTCTCTGTGTAACTCTAACTTTCAAATAAATAAATAAATCTTTAAAAAATACTGCATCTGATTTATAAGTTGTCTTAGCATGACAGATACAGTTGGCTTCTTTGTGTAGCATTTATTCCCATGTACACTTCTGACATAGTGCTTGTAGGTAGCTACAACAAAATATACTATTGGAAATTTATATAAAACAGATTTATTTCTCATAATTCTAAAGTCTGAGAAGTCCAACATCAAGGCACCAGCATGTTTGGTTTCTGATGAGGGCTCTGCCTCATTAATGATGCCTTCTCACCGTGTCCTTCCATGGTAGAAGCAACAAACAGGCTCCCTCAGCCGATTTCATAAACACCCTAATCCCATTGATAAAGGTTCTGCCATTAGGATCTCACCAATTCCAAAAGGGCTCTCCTGTTAATACTATTGCATTTAGGATTAGATTTCAACACATGAATTTTAGGGGAGGCCATTCAGATTATAGGAACTTCTACTGTATTCGTGTTAATCTGTTGCTAGAATATGTATGCCCTTCTTTCTCTAAATTTTCTGAAAACAAAGACTGTTGTATCATCTTTGCAATAGGAACTTAAGGATGGGTGTTTAATAAGTAATTGTTGGAAGCAGAGTTATGAAAAACAAAATGTATCTCAAACTCTGCCAGCATAATATCTGAATATTTCACAAACCAGTTTAATGATAAAAACCGAATTGATGATTGTGTTAGACCAGCAAGTATGAAGTCAGATAAGTGGATAAAATATTAACTTCAGACAATTGTGTTAGCATTTGCAGATATAGTGCTAAGTTAACAACATGTGAATGTGCATACTAAAATGTTCATTTACCTGGTGAGGCTCTTTACTTAAGACATGGTTACACTGAAAAATTTACTAGCATGATTTACTATTACCTTAGTGCGACTGGGTTTCTTAATCTGATCTAGAACTCCCTGCCTCAATACCACCACTGAAATGAAAGAAAGCGAGAAGCAGGAAGGGAAGAAAGAAAGGAAAAAGTCAGTTATAGTTAACTGAAAAATCTTCTCTGGAATTGGAATGGAATTCTGAAAAACTAGTTGGATGATTCCAAAGGACATCTTTTAAATTCCTACATTTAGAGCACCAAATGCTTAGAATAGTGTATTATAGTTGCTTATTATTATTGGGTTATGTTCCTGCAGTTATTCTCTGAACTGGTTAAATGGCTCATTTAAGAATGTGAATAGAAATAGAAATAAACAATGGTAGTTCTCAGAATTGGAACCTATGTATGCATGGTGGGTTGGGGGTAGGGAAGTGAGAACTTGATTATAGTACAACCGGATCTTTCACTGACACTTTGTAAATCCTCCATATAATGTTTGGCAAAGAACAAAGCTCCTCAGGTACTTTTTTTTTTTTTTTTGGAGGGGGTCAGGATGAGTAGAGCAATGAATGTTATAATCTTGATCTCACACATGGATTATGGTAAGAATGTAATGTGTCAACCTCTACAAAATTGCTGTGAATTTTATATGCTTATCAGAATAAGATAATGATGTCTACTGCTTATTGTATTTCAGCAACCCATCTGAATACATTGAGTATTTATTGTACAGAGATTTTTTTTTATTTTACTGTTCTGAGGCCAAGTCTGCTGTTGCCCTGAATTTCCTCAACAATAAAAGATGCTATTGCAAAATTTTCAGTATTACAGGTAATTTTTACTGTGTTTTGATGGCACACACATAGGCTACTATCTCAGAAAACCACTCCCATTGGAAAGATGGATATCAATGCTCCTAGGTCTGAAAGGAACAGGAGCTGTGGGGAAAGTTTTAACAGCTAGGATTTGCCACACCAGCCTGTTTCTCTTCTCTTGTACATTGCATGCTTTTTATTTCCTTCCTGCTTGCTCTCGTTTTGAAAATCTCCATCTCCCCCTTACTGTTAGTATTTTGTGAGATATTCAAAATGTGTATTTAATCCATCCAAGTTTGTAGTCTCCAGTGTCAAAGCTTCTGCTTAATGCTGAGTTAATGCTCGGTTGTGCCAAAGCTTCAAGCTTTCAACGCAGTCCTGAAACCAGCTGCGACACATCACTAACGCCGAGGCTTCAGCTCCAGAGACTGCTGCCTGCATGGAGTAAATGCATCATTTTTTAAAGCGTTGTCAGTGCAATCTAAGAGCTGTGTAGAGTGTAATTGGGGATCTTTGAAAAAAATTATGTTTGAAACCATTTTACAAGAATCATCTGGGGAGGCTGGCTTGAAACCTCTGCTTCTTAATATCTCACTGCCCCAGAAGCAGGTCTATCACTTTGGGTAGTTTTTACCTTTGAACAGGTTGCTTCTTTCCTCCCTCCAGCCATCTTTCCTTTTCGGTGAGCTGAGGTAAATAAATTTGAGGAGGCCGACATTTTGCCCTGTCTGTAGTTCTAAGACTACGGACCTGGGAAGGAAGAACCTGATGTCTTGCAGCCTAGGCTATTGCATTTCCAAGTGTGGATGAGAAACCAGCAGCATCAGAAACTCCTGGGACCTTTTTTGAAATGCAAATTATCTACCACATCAGAATCTCCTTGGGAGCACCTTGGAACAAGTCCTCATGGTGATTCTGGTTGTCCCACAGTTAGAGAACCATAGCTCTAGGCTATCCAGATTCAGACATTTCTGCAGCTGTATATTTGGAGATAGTCATGCAGTCTTACTCAGAATATGTTAAGCATGGAGGGAAGATCCACTATATTAACAGCAAATTCTTCCATGAATACATTTATTACAAAATTATCTAAACATTTATTGAGAAGGTATCTGCTTCTATAGAACTTATTGTTTTATTTTTCTTATCTTCAGGTTTGACATATAGTAGATAATCAATATACTTGTACAAAAAGGAGAAAAAAATGGTTCTTCATTTTGCCTTTGAGACAAACTTATCTAATCCAATAAATCCATCTAATCCTTATACCAGGAGGCAGCCTGTCACATATTGAAAGCTGCTAAGATCCCCAAGTCCTCTCTTCTTCAGGTTAATAATAGCCAGAGCTCGCACATTGCCCTAAAAGGACACTATACCTAGACTCACAGATTTCCTGCTGTCTTCTGAATTCAGGATTGTTCTGTGTTTGCAACAATGAAAACTTGAGGACTTTTACAAGTCATCTAGAGGTAAGCCAGATTTCCTTGTTTTGTGTAAGTACACATTAATTGTTATCCAAAAAAGAATTTTAAACTTAAATCTGTTAAAATTTAAATTACTGATTCGGACCTGTTGAACTTCTGCTTCTTTGTGATTTTGTTGATGTTGATAAAATTTATATTGTATTTTAGAGATTTAAAACAACTGGTGAAAAATAATAAATACTTGTTAAAGAAAAATACAAAAATAAGAAGGCATACAAGAGAAAAATAACCATAACCTGGAAAAATAGTCTGTATTATTTCTCCCTTTTTCTTATCACTATACAAATAGGTATATACAATTATATCTCTGTTTTGATTCTATATACATTATATATGTATAATAAGTGCATACTTGCATTCTGTGGCTATATGAATATATATTACTTGAAGCAAATGATTCAAACGCACACATATATATACATATGGTATCCCAGCTTGCATCTTTGTAAGGAATTGACATATCTGATAACACTTTGCGTGAGATGTTTGCAGCCTCTTGGAAAGACAAAGGATTCATCACCTTGTTGTAAACTAGTTAGAAAACCTTGAGATGGCCTGTCTTTTGAGTTTCTTCCCTATCTGGCCTTCATTTGACTCATATTTTTGAGCTGGAGGGAGTAGAAATTTCGTAATTAGGAATAGTAAGTGCTAATTTACTTATAATTCTGCATCCAACTAGAATCTGAGCAACTCCACTGACAACACAAGAGGATGGGTTACCTTTCTCCACTTTGCAAGACAATAATATCAATATCAGCCTGCAGAGAGCCACTAAGGGCTGCAGTGTCTCAGGAAGAGGCAGGAGAGCACTAGACTCAGTCAGGAGTTGGGGTCCGAGACTGGGTACAGAGAAAAGAAGCAGGGCGAGGCGAACTTCTACCTGAAGTGATGGCTTCTAAAAGCTGTTCTGCTGGTAGACCAGGCAAGAGAGATTACAGACTCAGTATGTGCAAAGTGAGTATTGTTTGCCTTGGCAAACAATAGAGGACACCTTGAAGGTTGACTTTGAACTGAGCATCCACCCAATACTCTCAAGCAATCTCCAGAAACATTAAGCAGTGAGATTTGTTAGAAGTGTTAGATTTCATGAGCAGATAGTTCAAGAATTATTTTACTTCATATTTTTAAATTGTTTTATTTATATAAAGTGAACAAATTTCATGTATTTCATATATATAGATTTAGGATCATAGTGTTATTGCTCACCCTAGCTTCCCTCCTGCACATTTTCCCACTTCCCCTCTTCCTTCTTTTCTTATTCTTTCTTTCAATTTTTGTAATGAGATATTTTCATTTTATTTTATACCCATAAGTTTAACCCTCCAGTAAGTAATGAATCCAACAAATAGTCTGAAGAAAAACAAATGTTCCTTAACAGTAGAGACAAGGGCTGTAAACAATAATCAATGAGAGTATATACTAAATAATTTAAAGCACATTTTAAAAATTCATTCCTTACCATAAAGATGTTTTTATGCTCATAGGTGTTCACAAAATATCAAAATTCTAAGTGGCTACAGAGAATCAAGTATAGAGGTGAGCATTTGGCACAGCGGTTAAGATGTTAGTTGGAATACTCACATCCTCTATCAGAGTGCCTGGTTCGAACCCTGAATCCTCACCTTCCAATTTAGCTTCCTGATAATGTGCATCCTAGGAGACACCAGATGATAACTCAAGTACTTGCATCCCTACCATCTACATGGAAGATCCATACTAAGTCCTGGGCTCTTAGCTTTGGCCTGACCTAGCCCCAGCTGTGGCAGACATTTGGGAAGTGAATCAGTGGATGAAAGATCTCTCTCTCTCTCTCCAAGTCTCTGCCCCTTCCTTCCTTCCTTCCTTCCTTTCTTCATTTATTCATTTGAGAGGCAGAGTTACAGAAAGAGAAACACACACACACACACACACACACACATACACAGAGTTCTTTCATCCACTAGTTCACTCCCTAAATGGCTACAATGGCTTGAGCTGAGTCAGTCTAAAGCCAGGAGCCAAGAGCTTCTTCTGGGACCCAAGCTTAAGATGGCCCCTGCTTTCTTAGGACATAGCAAAGAGCTGGATCAGAAGTGGTGCATCCAGGACTTGAACCAGCACCCATATGAGATGCTGGTACCACAGGCAGAGGCTTAGCCCACTATGCCACAGTTCCAGGTGATGTTGGCTTCAAGAAGGAGTTTGAGGATGTTGGAGGAAACACACCCTAATCCACTGTTTTTGAGAATGTAAACTATTTTCCAACCATTGTGGAAAATAGTATGGAGATATCTCAGAAATCTGAAAATAGATCTACCATATGATCCAACAATTCCACTCTTGGGAATTTACCCAAACAAAATGAAATCAGCATATGGTGAAGAGTTATCTTTACCCACTTGTTCATTGCATCTTTTTTTTTTTTTTTTTTTTTTTTTTTTTTAATATTTAGTTATTTGTTTGTAAGGCTGAGTTACACAGAAAGAGGAGAGGTAGAGAGAGAGGTCTTCCATCTGCTGGTTCACTCCCCAATGGGCCTCAATGGCAGGAGCTGCGCCAATTGAAACCAGGAGCCAATCGGACTTGCCCCAAACAGTAGAGTTAGAAACGTGCCAGGGGATGCCAATTCAATCCTATCAAGGTGGCTTGTACCAATGCCATCTCACTAGTCAAAGTAATCAGTTTCAGTTCACAATTGATAGAGCTGGTAGAATTCAGCAGTGAAACCATCTGGTTCTGGGCTTTCTTTGCTGGGAGAGTAATTATTCAGCTTCTGTCTTGGTTATTGGTCTGTTTAGGTTTTCTGTGTCTTTATGACTCAATTTTGGTAAATTGTATGTTTCCATTTGTATGTTATACATTGTCGCTCCCCCTCTTCGTGGAGGAACGACACAGGACCCTGCGCTGTTCTTTTGTCTGCTCGGCCCCTCCCGGGTTTGCTGCTGGTTCTTCCTGGGTTGGCTACCGTCCCTTCCACCTCCGTGGAAGGGCGGTTCCCCCTGCCACTTTCCCCACTTCCGCGGGGGAGCGGCACACCGCCGGCCGGCTCTCTAGGGGGCTGCACAGGTGTTCCTCAGGTGTTCCCCTTAGATGTTCCTGGTGTATGTTGTCTCTCTCCTCCTTTATAGTCCTCTTCCACCAATCCCAACTCTGCTACCCACACGCCGAGTATGCTGCTCTCCTCCAATCAGGAGCAGCTCCTGCAGCTTATTGGTTGAACTGGAGGCAGCTGTGTAGAAGCTGTTTACTCCTCTCCCAGCGCCATATTGTGGGAGAGCAGATGCACAGAATAAGTCCTAATTTGAGTAACTTAGTCTAGTCTGAGTTGCTCCCCACAATACATTTCGTCTTGGTTTCCTAATTTCATGACATAAAGCTCTTTGTAATAAGTCCTGATGGTTTTATTTTTATTTCTGTTCTATCTGTTGTTACATTTCCTTTTGCATCTCTGATTATATTGTTTTGGGTGTTCTCCCTCTGTTTTTGGTTAGGTGGGCCAGAGGTATATCAATTTTACTTATCTTTTCCAAAAACAGCTCTTCATTTCACTGATCTTTTGCATTTTTTTGTTTTCAATTTTGTTTATTTCTTCTCTAATTTTAAATGTTTATTTCCTCTTACTAATTTTGATTTTTTTGTTTTTGTTTTTCCAGGTCCTTCAGATCCTTGATTACTCATTTATTTGGTGCCTTTTCAATTTCTTGATGTAGGCACCAATTGTAAACATTCCTCTTAACACCATTTTTGCTGTATCCTTAAGTTTTGATATGTTGTATTGCTGCCTTCATTAGTTTCAAGAAAATTTTTTATGCCAACGCCGCGGCTTAATAGGCTAATCCTCCACCTAGTGGCGCCGGCACACCGGGTTCTAGTCCCGGTCGGGGCGCAGGATTCTGTCCCGATTGCCCCTCTTCCAGGAGAGCTCTCTGCTGTGCCCCGGGAGTGCAGTGGAGGATGGCCCAAGTCCTTGGGCCCTGCACTCCATGGGAGACCAGGATAAGTACCTGGCTCCTGCCATCGGATCAGCGCGGTGCGCCCGCCGCAGCGCACCAGCCATGGTGGCCATTGGAGGGTGAACCAATGACAAAGGAAGACCTTTCTCTCTGTCTCTCTCTCTCACTATCCACTCTGCCTGTCAAAAACAAACAAACAAACAAAAACTTTTTTAATTTCTCTTTTGATTTCTTCTATGACTCAGGAGCATGTTCAGTCTCCATGTGTTTGCATTTTTTCTTTTTTTTTGTTCCTTTTTGGAGGGTTGTCATGATGGCTTCCTTATTCTTGTTTCTTGGATTTCTGTATTTATTTTAGGCATTTGTAGAGATACTTGTTGGTTTTATCCTCTGATGGCATTTATCTTTGAAGTATGCCACTGCAGCTTATTGTTTTCCATGAATATCCAGAAGTGTGTGCTGGATATGGCAAAGGAACTCTTGCCAGTGCTGCAAGGGAGGGTGAGTATTCAGGGTGACACCCAATTTGGGCATGGTATATCTTTTCTTTGTAGCAGAAGGAGGGAATGATCACCTCTGTTGATGTCATCACATTCTCACATCCTTTCTTCCAATTTAGGGGTGTTAGCTAATAGCGGCTACAATAATCATCCATGCTGCCCTATGAATTGCACAAAGGATCTCTGCAGTCCTCAGCATAAATACAGAGCCCGATCCAATGACCCACCCCAAGTACTCAGGGAGCTCTGAGCATGTGGAGCTACTCATAGTGATTGCTCAGAGATCCAGCTATACCCTGTGCAATCTCACGCAGTCACAGAGTTCCTACAGTCTCAACACACAAGGCTCCCACAGTCACTGGGTGCTACACCTAGATGGTTTGAGTCCCAGAGCTTGTGATGTATTTAGAGGCTGGGGGTACCTCCCAGCCAGACTCAAAGTAAGTGGGGAATGTAATTTTTTCCCTCTGGTAAAATCCCTAGATTGTATGTGTGCACAAGAGCTGCTGGCCGTAGCCCCTACTTGCTTTACAATGTCTCCTCCTCCCTGCCAGTTGCTGGGTGCATGTACCCAAGCAGCTGCCACTGTTACTGCTGACAAGATGGTGTCTTGTGCTGGTCAGTTGCTGGGTGTGTGCAGAGGAGCAGCTGTAGCGGCTGTTTATGTCCAATATGGCGCCTGCCTTCTCTCAGCCAGTTTCAGGGCACCATTGTTGGGGAGATGGAGAGAGTACAACATGCCCCTTTGTCTCCGCTGTGTTAGTGGATACCCTATCCCCCTTATAGCTCCAGGCTGGACTCACACCAAGCTCTCCCTCCAGCTATATATCACCAGTGACACAGGTTGCTTCAGTCTCATCTCATCTTACTCTCCAAAGCTGGTGCTTTCTCCAGCTTTCAGCCACTGGTGTTGTGTGTTGTATCCACCTTTATGCTGCACCTTCACACCTTCCACACATAACCACAGCATCCCTCTCCCTCCCTTAGAATTTATACTGCAGTATTCCTCTAAATCTCCCCTGAGAAAGTGCTCCTTCTCCTTTTTATGTCTACTATTCTCCCCCAGCCTAGAGCAGTATGCCTTGTCCTTATTCCACCATGTTGGAATCTAGTCTCTTTCTTTCAAATAAAAAAGGACATGTATTAAAATGAATTTTCTGTTCTGTGGCTGTCATGGACATAATATCTTCCCCACCCCCACTGACCTGCAATTCATATATTGAAGAAATTTTGAATTCCTAATCCTCAATATCTCAAGAGTATGACTATATTTGGAGAGAGGATCTTTAAGAAAACAAGTCAAAAAAAAAAAAAAAAAGTCATTCAGGTAGACCTTAATTCAACTTGGCTGAGATACTTACAAGAAAAGGAGGTTAGGACACAGAGACATCCAGGGAAAAGATCATGTTAAGATATCCAGGGGCAAGCATACAGGCCCTAGAAGAAATTAATCCTGTAAGTACCTAGAGTTTGACCTTGTAAGCTGAAGAATTTTGACAAAGTAAACATTTATTATTAAGTCATCCTATATGTGGTAGTTGTCTATGGCAGCCCTAGCGAATTAATATAATGACTATCAAATTTGTTCCCAATATTTGTTTTAATTACTGACATATATATATATCCTGATACACAAACAACCATTTACATAATTGATTTTCTTTAGAATCCAATCTAGATGTATAATAATTGGGTCCAAAAGTTATTCATGGTTTGTAATGTCAGTTCTGCCATAGAATGCACTGATTTTTTTTTTTTATTTTCTTATCTGACAAGTTAATACATTTTGTCTTTATCTCCATGTTGGACAGCATAAGACAAATTATAGTGTCCAAAGGCCACAATTTTTGAGGTCTTTTCCAATTAACAGTCATATACCTATGCATTGGACTGTGGTCATTGAATAGGCAACTGGTTCATTGTCATTTAGGTCACATTTCATATATCTTAATAATGTGTAGGAAAAGTACAGAAGATGTTCCTATAATCAAGATTCCTCTAAGGGAAAAAGAACTAAATAATTGCTTCAAGACTGCATTTTTCATATCTGCATGTCATCTGGAAAGGGAAATACTGTATGTAAAGGATCCTTCAAGTTGTCAGAATCTTAGCGTACTTGTGTTATTATTTGTTTGCTTGCTTTTTCCAAGCAGTTAATCAAGTCACTGTCTATCAACAAAAACCCAAAATGTTTCTCTATTTTGTCTCAGGATAATTATACTGCCAATTTTTTTGTTGACTCCATCTTTGTACCCCTCCAGAAGCAATAGTTCTAAAGCCAGAGGAGGTGGATGTACCCCCACAGAATGCCTTTAGAAGTGACTTCTCTCCAAAAGAGTATTGTCTGGGGTATGCTGAGAACATCAGGACTCTACATAATGGAAAAAGGTAACTAACAATTAATATTTTGGATTACCTTGGGAAATTGACACTCTCGTTCAGGAATATACATGAGAATATTTCAGAAACTCCCAGGAGAATAAAAATAGGATATTTTCATGAGATTGGAGTACTGATGAGCAAACAATGAATCCAGTTGAAACCCTGGATAAGAAGAACCTGGGAAAGTAGGGTTTGCATATATGAATTTTATCATAAGAACAACTCTGGAAAATTCAAGAGGGAAATTAGGAGGGTACACTTTTGAATTCTCTGCAGAATTAAAAAATCCTGACATTTCTATACTCGTTGCAGGGACTCTAAAAATGACATAAGTTTGGAACGGCTTGCCGAAATCATCCAAAACCCGAGATTAAATGCGATAGCCTAGTCTCTGTGGTTAGGTAATTATAATGGATGAATAAGAATAAACTTTCTTGACCTTGCAAGTTTGCATGTTAAGATATTTGAATGCTAACTAGTTAAGACCCTTTAGTTACAGTGGTTATCTATTTCTTCTATGTTGATGTTATCTCCTTATCATAATCCTTTTGGGAGTGGCACTTGAGAGACTGCAAACAATTTTGACTAAGGGGTAGTTGAATATATAGTAGAATACAGTTTCTCATTTGCATTTCCTTTTTATGTGATTGAATTATTTCTAGCCATCTGTAGTAGGTATGACACCCTGGAATATTTCTAAGGGCCATTATACTGACTCATAGGGACTTGTGCCATGAAGCTATAGAATCAGAGAATGACTATTATGTGAAGGTGACATGTAGAACCTGGAACCCAAAGAATGATGTGAGTAGGGGTAAAAAGAAAAATGGGGTGACTTGTCTGGAGCAGCAACTAATCTACAGAAAAATGTTCCAAACCTTGCTGCTGAAGTATGAAGGAAAATGTGTTAAAGCTTTCAACCATGGTAGCAGTCTGAAAATTTTACCCAAATTCACCAAAAATCGTTTTAGAAAATGGAAAGATATTTTTAAAAAATTATCAACATACGGTCATTTAGCCTAACAGTTAAGACAATGGTAAGGACATCTGCATCCCATATTGGAATGTCTGGATTTGATGCTCAGTTCCAGCTTCTGGCTCCAGCTTCCTGATAGTGCAGACCCCGGGAAGCAGTAGTGATGGCTATGGTAACTGGACTCCTGCTACCTTCATGGGAGACCTGGATTGAGTTACTGTCTACTGGTTTCAGCCCAGCCAAGATGTAGATGTCTTGGATGTTTATGGAAATGAACCAGTAGATGGGCACTCTCTCTCTCCCCTCCTCACTCACTCTTTCCTTCTCCATCTGATTCTCAAGCAAATATATATATATTTTAAATATCAACTTTAAATCGTGGTTCAATCATACTAGGAAAAAGAGTTGAATTTTTTATTACCTTATAGAGAATATTATAATATATTCTGTGTTATATATAGTGTATAGTTACAAAACTAGAAAAACATTTTGAAGAAATAAAGTATAAGTACATTCACACAATGGAATACTATTTAACAGTAAATATGAATGAACTACAGCTACACGCAAGAGCCTCTCTGAATCCTGCAGGCATTATTTAAAATAGAAAAACTCAGTCTGAAAGATTTAAAATAGATTGTTATGACATATTTGTGTGATATACTTTAAAAAGTAAATTATATGGAAAGCGAACAAATTAGTGTTCACAAGTGGTTAGGGTTGGGGGACTTAACAACAAAGAAGCAGCATGAGAGAATTTTTGGAGTGTAATTAACCATTCTGTACCTTAATTATGTTTGTAATTACATGAATCTATATCTATTAAAATTCATAAGCTTTACAACAAAGCGAAGCTCATTTTACAGTATAATTCAATTTTAAAAATTGTGAATTAAAAATATGTAAAGGTTTCAGAAAAATTATATTCTTTACATCTGTGTATAGTAATATTTGTGGATCTTTTCAGCTGCTAAAATCAAAATTTATTTTGATCTCCTTTTAATGCTAACATAATAATTTATACTTGATTTTTTTTGTTCATAATATTGCATTATTTTCCTTTAAGAGACTTGGCCAGGTCTCAGTGCTCCCCAAACCCAGAGTCTACCCCCTGAAATACCTAAGATGCTTTGAGGGCACCAAACAGCCACTACTGACAGGAGGAACCATCCCTTGTTATGCTTTAGAAGGAGCCTCTTAAGGGCTTCCTCTAAAATGGGTAATCTGGAGGAAATTCAGTGCTTGGGTAGGAAATATAAGTGGTAGATACTTCTGGAGAAGAGTAAGTTTTCATTTGCTTTATAGGTTTGCTGAGTATTTTTGTACATTAGCAAAGTGATTTTTACTTTGAGTACAAATGAAATACTATTTCTTATTTTAGGGATCTAAAGAATATTTACTGAATAGAAATTGTCTGAAATTAAATTGTTTTTAATTTTATTTGTAAAGGAGAGAAAGAGAGAATTTTTGCAGTCACCAAGGCTGAGTCAGACAAAAACCAAGAGCCAAGAACTTGATTTGGGTCTCCCATGTATGTGGTAGGGACCCAGGCACTTGAACTATCAGCTGCTGTGTCTCAAAGAACACATAAGCAGGCATATGGAATTGCAAACAGATGCAGGACTAACACACAGGCACTCTGATATGGGATGTAGGAATCCCAAGAAACATCTTAATTAGTAGGCCAAACATCCTTTCCTGTGTATAATTTAGATCAATTGAATAAAAAGTTTGGTGGTTCCTCCAGGGGATCCTGGATGGTGGCCCTCTTTCCTTACAAGTTGTACTGTTAACAGTAGGGTATCTTGGAGGTCAAAGTCCATGAATTTCATAACATAGTTTGGCTTTGAACACAAGTAGTACATGGTCACTTGGGGTTGAGAGAACTCAAGTCAGAGAAGGGAATCATTATGGTGACCCAGCAAGATTTCCAGGGCTTGTATCTCTCTAGCTAACTGGTCGGATGTGATACCCGGAGACAATCATTTCTTCAGCATGGGTGTGGTCAAGGGAACAAGGGAGGAAGGAAGGGTTACCTTCCAGATTTGCATTCTAATAGACAGCCTTGAGGTTCTAAGCTTCATTACTGAACATTTATATTACCAGCCATTTGATAAGTTTTAGTAAAATCCATTCTCATGCACCTTTTATCAGTGCTACTGGCGTAGGTTTAATACTTAAGATGCCATCGCCTTTGTTCAGCCACTGGTAGGTGAATTCCTCACTGCATTTTCCAGGATGTTGGTGAATAAGAGTGCAGACAACTACCTTGTCAGTCATAATTTTTGCATCCTATTCACTGAAGTTAAATTAAAAAAAAAAAGTGTAAGAAAAAGCAGAAACAACAAGGCACTGAGATTAAATAATGATTTTTTCATTTTTATACCCCATACCTCTTATTTTATAGTATCAATATAGGTACTGGATCAAATAACTCCTGTGCAGCTTTCTGTAGGGGAATAAAATTTTTCTGGCAATTTCAGGAATATAATTACCAGGAGCACTACTAGTAATCAACAATTATACAGAATATTGATTGTGCTCTTTCTATTTTTCCATCTTGACCAAAATATGTAACCAATGGTGTATAAATCACACTTATCCTGGCCACTCTGTTTGACATTACCCTCTACAGTCAAGGTTCTCAGTGTAGTCCTGCCAACACAGATTTCTGTTTTGGGACTGAAACCATCAGAATAATGCAGCAGGAAACAACTGAAGGCAAGAAGATACTGGATACAGAGATGTGGCTGCCCTCAGGAAAATATAAAGCATCCAGACTTAGCTTTTCTACTATGCTGCCTTTTTCTTCCTTTACTATTTCTTTAAGTCGACTTTGGTAGATATGCCATGCCTACATGGGACTGCAAATAGAAACTGGGGCCCAGTGACACATAAAATTTGGCTGAGGAAGAAGAGTTTGCAGGAAAGTCAGAAATGAGTCGTTCTTCATGAATAATGTAAGAAATATCAGAGCACTAGTGTGTCTGTTCACCTACTACTTCAGAGACATTCAGTGTACAGTTATTGAGGACTTTCAGCAGGAAACTTTATAGGAGACTTTGAGTCATCACCAAATTCTTTCACAAAATTTTCTGAACTGTAACTATTCATCCATTTCTTTGATTTTCATATTAGATCTTGAACTATTCAGTGGCAATGATGTCAGAACTTACATCTATTCAACCAATGACCACATAGGCATTTCACAATCAATGATTACTGAACAGCTAACATTGTCATGCTTGGCCTAGACTATCTTATGTGAATTTTAATAGTTTAGTACAGATTTAAAGTGATATGAACAAAAAATAATAAAGTCGAGATGTTCATTTAGCCACATGAGGCAATTATTTTCACCAAATGCGTTTGAATTTGGGATGAATGAGTTACTAAGAGCATAGTTTTGGAAACAAATAAGGGAAACGCTTTTGAAAATGTGAGGCAACATACGTGAGGAGGCAAAGTTAGGGATGCTCACACAACCTGGACAACAGGCTTCATGGCAAATTAATTAACTAATAGTTATAATCATTGTGTAAAATTGTTTCAGGTATTACATTTGAATTCCATCTGACTTAAGAAAAATCACCAGGGACTTAAGAGAGTAACTGAATGGAAAAAAAAATCTGTGAGAGCATTTATCTGTTTCTATGGTATCTCTGGTGGGAAAATGGATACAAAGGATCCCCTGTTACACAACACAAGAGGCATGGCTCCATGTGAACCATTTGGAAAATAACCAGAACTGGTAGAGTTAGGGACTACAGTCCATTTGTAAGAGAGATATTTGCGCATTGTCACAGGGGATTCTATGTTAGCATCTTGATATTTTTTGCTTGATGCAGATAATATATGTTCCAATTGGTGTTGTCTAAAAATTCCAGAGTTTAACATCTTCATCCCATGCTTTAAAGACAACCGATGTATCTTCACTTTCTCCTTACTTCCATTCACTCATTTTACCAGGCTTGGTTTCCTTAGCAAACACATTCTTAAACATATTTACCTAATTATTTTATGTGTACTCTAAAACAATCATCAAACTGCCTGCTACAAAGCCACCTGCATAATGTAAATTTCTGAAACATTCTCTTTACCATCTCTTGATCTGATTTTTCTGGTCTGTTCTTTGTTACCATGAACCAGCTAGAACTTTCATAGACTTTGCAAAGATCTTTAACTTGAACACACAGACACACCCAGACACACACACACACACACACAACAGTTCATCAGATATTCCTTCCCTCTCCAGATCATAGTCTGCCTGGAATTACTGATAAGCACCTCAGGTTGCCTTCAGATTTGGAAGTCCTACCAGTCTACCCGGGATGGTAAGCGTCCCTTTATTGTAGCGTCCTGAAGGATCCATCTCTGAAAACTGATGCTCACAGAGGGAGTCACTCCAAATAGAGAGAATTATCGGAACCGCAGGGCTCCCCTGCTCCCCTCACTGGGCTTGACTTTGCTTGTTGCTTCTCAGTGCAATCCTAGATGCTGCTCCCATGCCCTGTGATTTAATGCCACTCTGCTCACACAGTGTTGGCAATCACTCAGATTCCTCAAACTGCTCACAGTTTCTGGGCAGTAATTCTCTTGCTGATGCTGGTTCACTTCTCTTACCCATTGTTTCAAGGTACTGAAATCTTAGCACTCTTCAAGACTAAATCCCCAAAGTAGTTACTGTTTTTTTTCTACAGATTTATTTTTAAATGAGTGAATATAAATAATTATTTCACTTAATATGAAAGGTTTAAAAAATCAATATTAGTATTTTTCTTCATATACATAACTTAAAATATATGTATATTTGAGAATGGTGAGCATGCATTTCATTGTTAATTTATTTAAATATAAATCCCTATGCAGCATTCCTTCTTAACGGCCAAGTTGAGATCCATATTACTTTTGTTCTATAAAGCCTCTCTTCCCTCTTTTCTTTTCCTCATTTCCCTTACAATTCATAATGTGTATTGCAAAATTTAGTAGTCTAGCTTCTTGCTGGGTATCACTGCTATGCTGTAAGTGATTTCTGTTTCCTTTCTCTGAACAAAGTAGCTAGTACTTTTTCCACCTGCTCTGAGGTTGGATGTCCACTTGACTTTTCTTAGATCAATGAATCCTTAAAAATTAATATTTTGAGAAATTAATATTTTATTAATATTAATAATTAATATTAATTATGATGTTATATTAATAATTAAATATAGGTAATGAAAATAGCATTCTACTTTTTATTTATGTAAGCTATCTCTTAATGTAGTTCCATAATATCAAAACCATGGTAAGTATCTAAATTAAGTCTTTTGTATCATCTTGATTTTCAGCAAATAGGGGGGACTTCCTTGACAATTAAATATGGAAGCACAATTTTCTTTTGAGACATTTATATCTCACCAAGTTTGTGTGTGTGTGTGTGTATGTGTACATATGGGTTTGTGTTTATGCATATGTATATATCAGATATATATATATATATTTTTTTTTTTGACAGGCAGAATGGACAGTGAGAGAGAGAGAGAGACAGAGAGAAAGGTCTTCCTTTACCGTTGGTTCACTCTCCAATGGCCGCTGCAGCTGGCGCGCTGAGGCCAGCGCGCTGCGGCCAGTGCATTGTGCTGATCTGAAGGCAGGAGCCAGGTGTTTCTCCTGGTCTCCCGTGCAGGTGCAGGTCCCAAGAACTTGGGCCATCCTCCACTGCACTCCGGGGCCACAGCAGAGAGCTGGACTGGAAGAGGGGCAACCAAACAGAATCCGGTGCCCTGACCGGGATTAGAACCCGGGGTGCCGGTGCCGCAGGCAGAAGATTATCATATTGAGCCACGGCGCCAGCCCAGATATATATTTATAAATTAGATGTGTGAAGAAAATGCTAAATCTACTTTTTCTAAACATTTAATATTAAATGAAAGAGAACTATTGCCATTGACTCATTTAGAAATGAATTTATACAGGATGTATTTGAATTATTTTCTTAAATATTTTTAAAAGTCATTGGGCTATTTTTTTTTAATTCAGGTCTCTAGATTGTATATACAAGCATTCCTTTCTTAGGATCAGATAATCATACCATCTTCTTGGGAGCTATCCTCCCAGGTAAGTGGAATGATGTATGTCTGGGAGTTCAGGAACGGTTGCTGAAAATCTTATATCATTGTTTTAGCTCATGGAGGCTTCTTTAAAGGGAGGATTTATGGTATTGAAATGTTTCTTAAGTGAAAAGGCAACCTCTCCTGGAATCTCTGGAACAGCACCAAAATGACTCAAAACTATTCTGAGGCAAAATAGGTATGATGGAAGTCATGTCTCTGCCTACCAACTCTGTGGGGCCACACTCATGAAGACCACAAGTGAAAGGGCCAGACTCCACTATTGAAAGGAAGTAACAGGAGGTGGGGAGATTGCACAATGGGAGGAAGGAGAAATGCTTTAACGAGACACTGAAACAAAATTTCAGACGGCGTGACTCAGCCAGATGGTTGGGCAAATCCATCAGCAGATGGGCCAGTAGTATGCAAAAGAATCATCGATTTCATGGGGCCTTCGGAGCTACCAACTTTCTCATGGTGAGGCTTGAGAATAATGAAGGCGTTCTGGCTTCTAATTACCTACAGAGAACAGAATAAATACAAGTTGGGAAATGTCCTAATGCTGCTAGTCTCTGCTGCAGTTTCCATATGAAAATAAGGAAGTGTTATGTGTATTGAGTAAATTCACAACTCAAACATAGAGTGTGATGCATTCTTTTCCTTTCATTTAGAAAAGAACTCTCTAATGAACACTTACTAAGAGGAGTCTTCAGAAAGTTCAGAGAGAGTGGTTGTTATGGGATGGACATTTGGCACAAAAGTAAAACACAGCTTGGGACTCTGCATTTGATATCAGATTGTTTTGGTGGAAGTTATGATTCCACTTAAGAGTCCAAGTTCCTGCTAAAGCAGATCCTGGAAGCCGGAAGGTGATGGATCAAATGTTTCAGCTCCTGCCACCTTTGTGTGAGACACAGATTAAGTTTCAAGCTTCTTTGTTCATGTTTTTCCAGCTCTGGCTGTTGCAGGCATTTGGCAAGTGCAGCATCAGTTGGAAGATTCTCTCTTTCCCCCACCCCCTTTCTGTCTGTCTCTCTCTCTCTTCTCCCCATCCTCATTTTCAAATACACAAAAAATTTTCAGAAAAGTAAAATTAGTAGATTTCAATATTTTTTAATCAAAATAAGCTTACCTTTTAAAAATGTACTTATTTATTTTATTTGAAAAGCAAAAAGACAGACACACATACAGAGATCCCTTATCTTGTGGCTAACTCCCCAGATGCTTGAAACAGCCAGTACTCAATCAGGCTAAAAGCGGTAGCTGGGAGCTCAATCCAGGTATTCCATGGGGATGGCAGAGACACAAGTAATTGAGCCATCACTTGATGCTTCCCATGGTGCATACTGGCAAGAAGCTAGAATTGAGAGTAGGGCTGTGACTGAAAGCAGGCATTCCAATATGAGAAACAAGTATCACAAGTGTTACCTTAACCACAATGCCAAATTCTTCCCCTAGTTATCAATTATTAGGCTGGCAGTTGGGGAATCAGTGGCAAATAAGACACTCTGTGACATTTGACTTACAGAAGTAATGTTTTGCTGGTGAAAGAGATGTGATACTAGGTATATTGCAATGTTATCAATGACACAATTGAGAAAATATAGGGTCCATTGGAAGAAAAGAAGGGAGGTATTTTGGTGGATGGGAAGGAATGCAAAGGAAATATTTCCAGAAAGTATGAGCACTAAGCTAAATACTGACATCTGAGAAAAAGTAAACTGAATGTGAATAGTGAGAGCAGATAGGGAAAGAGATGGAGACCTTTCAAGAGAAGGGCCAGGTAGCAAGGAAAAGAAAAAACATAGCATTTAAAAAGGTCTGATGACGAGAGAGTTTTTTGTAATTCAGAGAGACAAGGAAGTTTATTCTTGTTCATGATGTTCAGTACCCAGTTGTAATACAGTCCTTAAAATGTGTCCTTTTTGGTTATTGAACTGCAAGTTGCCTTTAGCTGAGGCATATGTACATTACCAGAATCCTTGGATATAAAGAAACCCTCTAAGTAGAATTCTCTTGTGTTCTGATTTTATCGCCTCACATACTGGCCTCTGGTACCAAAGTTTTGGGAGAATGGAGCCAATACTTTTCATCTACACAGACACACACACACACACACACACACAGAGTCATTTATTTTTATGCTCTTCATGATTCCATTTTGTTTGCTTTCTAATAACTTCTCTACAGCAAAGAATGAATTCAGCAAAATTAGATTTTTTTTCACAACTCAAACCATGTTAAAACTATGTAATTATCTATTCTATAAAGTACCTTGATCTGATTAACAGTATTTTAAAATGTGATTTCAAAAAGCAGTATTATAAAAATGAACTGAGAAACAGAAGTGTGATTTAAGAAAAAAAAATTCTAATCTACTCATGAGGTTCTACAATTAGACTTATGTAAGAATGCACAACCTTCATAGAAAATAAAACAAGTTCAGGTAGCCCAGATGGTCAAGGATAAATGAATACTCACATCTTATTTTTTAACAGAGTTCCAATGACCTACTTTTTTGCTTCATTTTGAAAATGTTTTTACCTATTTTAGTACATGTTGAAAGTGTAAGTTTTTTTTTTTTTTAATTTCTGATTGGCAAGAAGGAGCAGGTGGTGCTTAGCTAGAGAGGTTTATGGATGGAAATCATCTAAGAATCCAAACTGAGAGCCAACATAACCTGGTGTCCACTTCAGTAAGTCTCCATGTTCAGAATTCTGGGATCTGAATTCAGATGGAAGCTGTTCTGGATGTGGGTCAACAGGACTTGGAGTAATACTGATTGTGATCTGGTCTACACGCAGCTCACACACAGCTTTCTTTGTGGAGGTGGAGATGTTGGGGTCAGCTCATAAGGGAGTCCTGATGTGGAAGACCCAGGGGTACAGTAGATTTTATTTTTTAAGAAGTAACTCATTAAAAATGAAAATGGGAAGAGTCCTTTGATCTGTACTCGGAGTCCTAGAGAAGCAAAACCAAAAATGGAATTAGAATTCCATAGTCTGAAGGTTTGTGACCAAACTCATAATCCAAAGCTATACTTTTTCCCTTGATTCAGCTCAGCACTTTTAAGATTGGAAATCAGTTTCCTTTATGTCATGACAGGTTTTACATTAAGCTACTCGAGTCTCTAAAATTACAACATTAAATCAGTTACATAAAAACAAAACTAATTCATTGGCATTAACTCTCTTCATAACTGATGAAAAGAGGAAAGAGCCAAAGCTTGAATAACCCTCAGATTTACACCTAATTTGAAGAATGTTGAACTGCCTTTTTCCTTCTCTGTTTTTCTATTTTAATTTAGAAATTAAAGTTGACTGTGTAATATCTCCACGTACATAAACTCCAGAAACTGCTCATAAAAGAAAAGGAGTTTTTCATCATTTGGGAAGGTATTTGCTTGATGGGTTTGTATTCATCAATAAACTATACTTTGCTTCAAAATATGCAGACAGGTAGAGCTGCTTCTAGCATCTCAGCAGGCTATTGCAGAAGATTCCATTGCAGCTGACAAGAAAGTAGGGGAGAAAATATACACAACAGTACCCTCATAAACTACACTGCCTTGAAAAGGGTTGTGAACCCTCAGCGCATCTTCTCTCAGTTGACAATTACAAAATGGGGCTAAAAACAATGCTCATTTTTGCGGCATCTTATTTTATGACTAAAAAAGACAATGTTCACAAAACATTTTTCAAGCCAGGTTGACGTGTGATGAGTGATTGCCAAACATGTTTTGCTGCTATTATTTATATTATTGCTGTTATTACACAGAAACATCTCTCAGGAAAATTGATTACTTTTTGTTTTATAATAATTAGCAAAGAGTAACATAGCAGCTAGTCCTAAGACAATAGAGATCTGATAGAAGGAAAGTGTGAAAGAGATGAATAAATTCTATGTTGAAAAGGGTAAGCTGAATACATGCTTGAGAAAATCCAAAGCAAGCCATGGAAAGGGAGCAAAAAGATGTTGTCTTCAATTTTTGAGGATCAACATGACCTGAGCTATTTTGTCCTCCCTACCACACAAGTTGTGGTCAGATTTACAGAGGAAGTTATATCATTTAATCTGATATTCTAACTGGTAGCCTAATCTTTATTTTTTCATTTTAATAATTTTTAACATTTTACTTTTTTGAGAGAGAGAGAATGATGGAGAGAGCTCCCATCATCCATTGGCCCACTTTCCAAATGCCTGCAAAGGAGGGGACTGTGCCAGGACAAAGCTTGAATTCAAGAATGCAATCTCTATCTCTCACATGGTTGGCAGGAACTCAATTATTTAAGCTGTAACTGCTGTCTTCCCATTGTCTGCAGCAGCAGGAAGTCAAGTTCTGAAGGTAAGCATCAGATCCAAGCAGTTCTATTATAGCATGTGAGCACCTTTACCAATAGGTCAAATGCCCCAAGTATCCTCATCATAAAAAATAAAAACCATAAGAACATAGACAAATTATGCCAAATATCCATAGTGATGAAACGGTATTTGTGGAGTGAGTATTGGGCTTAGAAGTTAAGTCACCAGTCAGGATACTCGCCTCCCGCATCGGAGTATCTGGGTTTTGGTACCAAGCTCCTGTTCCTCACTCCAATTTCTTGCTAACTCATGCTCTGGAAGGCAACAGCACTGGCTCAAGTGACTGGGCTCTGACTGACTGTAGGGGAGACCTGAAATGACTTCCCTGACCATAGTGGCTTCAGCCATGGCCCAGGCACATCTGTGGTAGACATTTGGAAAGTGAAAAAGATCATAGAGTTCCTTCTTTCTGCCTGTCTGTCTGTCTGCCTCCCAAATAAATCACTAATTTACAAAAAAAAAAAAAAAATGGTATTTGCAATACAACCGAAAGTGAGTTATTCAAGAGTACATTTTCTGTTAAGTGGCAACAGCATTAGGATTTTCAGCCAGGATCCTTGGGATGCTCAACTACAGAAGTGGCAACACCGAAATAAGGCCATCTCTTCCCAAGACAATTCTGGGTTTCATTTTCTGATTTTTGTGGAGGAAACTGTATACCTCAAAGCCATCCGTGAACAGGGCTTACATTTGTGTTCATAAAAAAAAAAAAAAAAGCCTGAGCAAACCTTTCTCTGTCATTAAGCCTACTGACCTTTATTGAAATAACAAAACAGTTATTCAAAGGATATGAGGATGAATTCAAGGTAACTTTCTATTTGCTACTATTCAAGGAAGGAATCGTTTGGTGGTTCTTTCTGAGGCTGCTGTGAGAAAATGCTTGCTGAGTATTTAGTCCCTTTCAGGAGGGTGTGGAATTGTGATTTTAGAAAAAAAATGTCTGGATATCAAAAAGTTTTATATGTTAACAATGAAAAGTTGCATTAGCAGACTCGAAATTGTCTTGAGGAGGGGCCATGCTGTGGCGCAGTGGGTTAACGCCCTGGCCTGAAGCGCCGGCATCCCATATGGGTGCTGGTTCTAGTCCCAGCTTCTCCTCTTCAGATCCAGCTCTCTGCTATGGCCTAGGATAGTAGGAGAAAATGGCCCAAGTGCTTAGGCCCCTGCATCCACGTGGGAGACCAGGAAGAAGTTCCTGGCTCCCGGCGTCGGATCAGTGCAGCTTTGGCCATTGCAGCCATCTGGGGAGTGAACCAGTGGATGGAAGACCTCTCCCTCTGTCTCTACCTCTTTCTGTAACTCTGTCTTTCAAATAAATAACATAAATCTTTAAAAACAAAAAGAAATTGTCTTGAGGCAACAGCATTTCAAAACTTAATAGGGAAAAATTTAGAATCTTGTTTTCTAGGCCCGAGTGGCTTCAAAGTAGACCTGTGGACAGAAGTAGACCAGCTAAGGGAATCCATGTATGTCATTGTTGGTGGTAGTAATGGTATCTTATTTTGGTTTTCTTTGGTTTCCCACTATAAATGTGCACAGATTATACAAGGTTGAGGGAAAAGGGCTTGGAAAACCCTAGGTATAGAAATAGGCATGTGCCATTATTGGTTATTCCTAAACATTCTTACCCTGAACTAAAAATTATATTCTGTAATAAGTTATGCATATCTTTTCAGTAATTGTGAGATACATTGTTCTGCAGACCTATACAAAACCAAAACACACATATGCATGTGCGTTCTGGTGTGATGCAAATAAGTCAACCATTAACATTTTTCTGATTTGTCTGTGTGTGTGTGTTTGTGTGTATGTGTGTATGAGGGAGGGACTTTCTTGAGTGCAAGGTAACTTTCTACTTTTAAGCAACAGAGCAAATACAGGTACTTATTGTTCAGACTTTCACATGATGGTAATGCCGGCACATGCAAATTCAGTCTTCATTTATAAAACTGTCAGAACTTCTAAAATATAATATCCCTTTGTTGTATAGAGCATACTCAAAAGTTATCTGAGCTGTGTCATTCTAATCATTATAATACATATTTGGCAGACAATCTTCGTGAATCGTGAGATTATTTTATTTTTATTTTTTTAAAAAGATTTATTTATTTATTTGAAAGGCAGAGTTACAGAGGCAGTGGCACAGAGAGAGAGAGAGAGAGAGAGAAGTCTTCCATCTGCTGTTTCACTCCCCATATGGCCGCCACGGCCAGAGCTGGGCCAATCCAAAGCCAATTCCAGGTCTCCCACATAGGTGCAGGGATCCAAGGAGTTAGAACATCTTCTGCCGCTTTCCTAGGCCATAGCTGAGAGCTGGATTAGAAGTGGAGCAGCTGGGACTTGAACTGGCGCCCATATGGGATGCCTGCTCTGCAGGAGGCAACTTTGCTCATTATGCTATGGTGGGGGTCTGAGATTCTTCAAAAAAAAAAATTGTCGGCCGGCACCATGGCTCACTTGGCTGATCCTCCGCCTGCAGCATCGGCACTCCGGGTTCTAGTCCTATTTGAGGCGCCGGAATCTGTCCCGCTTGCTCCTCTTCCAGTCCAGCTCTCTGCTGTGGCCAGGGAGGGCAGTGGAGGATGGCCCAAGTACTTGGACCCTGCATCTGCATGGGAGACCGGGAGGAAGCACCTGGCTCCTGGATTCGGATGGGTGCAGCACGCCGGCCGTAGTGGCCATTAGAGAGAGGGTGAGAGAGTTAACTCCACCTGCTGATTCACTCCCTAAATGGCTGCAACAGCTGGCACTGGGCCAGGCTGAAGCCAGGAGCCAGGGTGCAGGGCATAAGCTTTTGGGCCTGCTTTCCTAGACATGTTATCAGGGAGCTGGATCAGAAATGGAGAAGCCAGGATATGAACCAGTGCCTATAAGGGATGCTGCCATCGCAGGTGGTGGCTTAACTCCCTATACCACAATGCAAGCCCCGATCATGAGATTCTTAGAGAATAAGTCCAGGACTAAAATACTGAAATCCAAAAAAGATTTATATGAAACTATTTTGTTGCAAAGTAGAGGACCTCCATTCAATCTAAATTATAGAGAAAGGGACATTTCATGATGATATTTTGGAGTCACATAGAACTCAAATACAAAAGTGACATTATGAGCAACTGTAAAGATGGACAAAAATTCCCAATAGAATCCCTCTCAATCTCTTCCCTGTGTAAAGATGCATTTTTTTTTATTTTATTTATTTATTTATTTTTTGCTGCAGACAGACCACTTGTATTTCTCCAACCTAAAGGATAAAAGGAAATCTACCAACTCCCAAAGTATAGTTTCTGTCTTTATTTATAGATTTCTGGAAATTTTCTTAGCCAAAATTGAAGTAAATTATTTTGAAAGGAATGGAAGGTGTTGGGCCATCATGGAGAGCAAATCATCTAATAATCAGTTTACTGTTTCCAAAAAGCTGTTTTGGGTAAGAACCTGCCAGCTTTCCGAAAGGTTGCATGCCTGGATAGTACAAAGGGATAATTGTCAGAAGGCAAGTATATCGTTGTTTACCACAAAATCTCCAGGAGAAACTTTTCCTTATTTCTTTGTCTAAAAACAATTCTTTATTTTGATACCACATAGTTTTTATTTCTACCACCCAGATACACTGGTGACTCGTTTCCTTATATTATTGTTATTACACAGATAGAGAACTTGTTTCCATCTCAAGCTCCAAATGCTTTGTTGTACAACTATGTCATATTTCTACTGCATGTGTCAAAAGGCCTACTGGGGGTCTAACGTGGAACTGTGTCTTTGGTTGCCACCTAAATAATAATTCTTTAAATTAAATTGACTGTTTTGCATGGGTAACAATAAGAATTTGTTTAGTTCAATAAAAAATGTTTGAACTGACTTTGTTTTTCTTCATTTATTTTTTGAACTTACAGATGGGTCAGTTTAGTCAGATCAATAGAACCAATCACTCATGTTGAAGCAAGTTCTAACCTTTTTTCAATTATATTTACCTGTTCAATAAGTCATCCATATGTGTGCAAAATGTAGAAAGGAGGGCAGGGTTTTAAGATAGCTGCAGGGAAAAAATTGACAGCAGGACGGAGTTGACTGAAGTAGTTAGCCAATTATGCAATATCCTAGAACCTCAGCAGGGAAAAATACTAGGAAAGATAGGGAGACTAATGCTTAGTATTACATTTCAATCTTTAAATCTTATTTGCAACCCAAATAAGTTTTTGAAGATTTTTTTCAGGATATTTGTTCAATTTGGAATTATCCAGTCCAAAATTTGCTAAATAAACCTTTAGGGTATATATATTACAAAAATGTAACTATATATCTATGCATATCTTGATAAATCTTTTCTCTATACATATATTGATTAACATAATGGATCAAATGTGTGTGTATTTTTGTTGAAATCTTGTTGAGATGAATGCAGAACAACATTTTTAGAAAGGTTTGTTTGAAAGTCAGAGTTTCAAAGACAGAAGGAGTGAGAGAGAGAGAGAGAGAGAGAGATCTTCCATTCACTGGTTCACTCTCCAGATAGCCACAATGGCCAGGGCTGGGCCAGGCCAAAGTCAGGAGTCATGAGCCGCATTCAGGTTTCCCATGTAGGTGGCAGGAGCCCAAAGACTTGGATCTTATTCTGCTGCTTTTCCCAGGCCATTAGCAAGGAGCTGCACTGGAAGAGGAGCAGTCAGTAAATGAACTGAAATCATTATGGCCTGCTGGCATCACAGACAACAGCTCTACCCACTACACAACAACACTAGCCATAAGAACAACATTTTAATAATGCATTTTCCAATAATCACAATACTTTGTTTTTCTCAGAGTCATTTCTAGATATTTCTACTTATTACTTTTAGCAAGCACATTTCTCTAGCAAACAGAAATACAGAAGTTATTCATTTTGCTATTAGTATTACGATCAGTGTTATTGCTGATTATAATCATTTCAATATCATTATTTCTAGGAAATCTTTGAATACTAAACTGATACTAACCACATTATGAAATGGTATTTCCTATAAAGTGTTCTGTTCTCATTTTTGTGAGTTACCACCTACTGCTCTCTATTTGGTATTTAAGGAAACTTGTGCTTCTGATTTGTTTACATACTTCTATCACACCTGTTTTAAAATTTGTTTCCCTTTGTTCTACAGGACTGCTTTTTGATATGGCTACTACACAGATAGTGATAAATGTATGCTTTCCAAAGGGTCAGACCCTGTTTTAGGAGCGATTAAATACCATATTTATAGGAACAACAGAACGAGTTGAAAAGAGCTTGAGTCTTTCATAAAGTTTTGGAAATAATTCTTCTATCAACTCTAGTCTTTACTTTTTAAAGTAAATCATGGCTAATTTCCTCTTATGTGACGATTTTTGTTGGAAAACATGAGTGGGAGTTGGAAACTCAGGTCTAACCTACTTAAATCAGAGGGAGCATTAGTGCAAATATTCTTAAGCAAGCATTCATTGTCTAATCAAACGAAACTGGCTTACTCAATGTTCAGTAGCATGTCTTTCCAAATCCTGGCTCAGGCTCCTGACTAATGTGGGCTGCTCACTCTGATCCCAGTGGGGCTACAGAAATCTCCTATTTCCTTTCATTTTCAGGTATGCAGCTGCATCTCTAAGCCATGACTACATTGCTAAATGAATCACTGATTTGGAAAATCTGAAGTGACCTTCAACTTGTTCACAAGCTCTTTCTCCACAGAATCAGCAAAATATTAGAAAGAGGTGCTTTACCTAGAGGTATTTGCATCAGGTAGAAGGTTGGAGGCCACTCCGTGATGTGTGAGGTGGGGGCCATTATGTTCTATATTTAGAAGTGACCATTTTGAATATGATTCCAAAGACAAAATCTGCTTCTTATAATACAGAAGAAAACACTGCCCCTGGCATCTCACCTGCTAACAGATATGCTACTCAGAAAGCATGAAATTCTTCATGGCAGTGACTTGGACTAGTTCTGAGTACTTATTTAGTGAGCACTGTGCTAGTCTTTCTTAATAGCTGTTACTGTGAAAGGTTATATGCTTAAACATTTTATTTTCATTATTCTTCTTAACTTCACCAACCTTATTAGTTATTGTCATGGGGAATGTTTTATCAATTTTTGCAGAAAGAGTCCCAGTCCTGAGGAGGAACACAGCATCTCTTCAACACTGACTGCTCCTCTTAATATGTGGTCTACCTAAAAATATAAATACTCAATAAAATGTATAGTTTGCCCCAATGCTCAATAAAATTGATGTAATGGAATATCTACGTATCATATTCACTGAGCTGCTAATTGGCTTTACTGGAAAAGTCTTTTACCAATATAATCCAGTTAAACTCATTCTCCTGTCTGCAGAATCCTCTTCCCCTTATGTACTGAGTGTTTCCAAAGGTGTTTCTATTTGAAGCAGGTATGGGAAGAGCAATTCACAAAAAACATCATTCCTTAAGTGTAGATGATTAATAAGTCTCAACACTTCTGAAACTGAAAGAATTTGCAATTCACTATGCCAAAGGTTTTCCATTATACTCCTAAAGCCATAATGCTGTAATCTGAGTTTCACTTTAGTTAATCTACAGCCAAAGAAGTTACCTTGATTATTGTGCCATTTCTCATTCTTGCAGTCATGGAATCTTTACAACTTTCCTAACTAATATGGCTCATGTATTATTAACTCTGGTTAAAGTCAAGGAATCAGAGGCTCAGGTAGATCTTGAACCAGAGTGGAGAGCAGCCTTCTGACTCATGGGTTCAGTCACATTTCAAACCCAGAAGCTGCTCCGTCTTTGCTGCAGTGAGGTTTGCACCAGGTTCTTCATAAACTTCTGAAACCAAACTACACCGCCAGACCGGTGCTGCTTTTGCTCTCTCCTAGCTATTGCCTAGCCATCTTATGATGAGCCAGTTTGGCCCTCCTTCATCCCTTTTTGTTGCTCAGGTGGGTGAACGTGATGACTGTAAAAGGCAAGCAATCAATATCTGGGGTTAGACTGAGCCCTGTAAGCCAATCTTCAAGCCCGAGCAGAGCTCCCTGTGTCCTTTAGTGTAACCTTGGCACAAGAAAAGCGACTTCCATTCCATTTCACCAACGTTTCGGTCAAAGATCAATTGCCATTGTAATTATATCATATATCACAGGACGGGGAATCAGTGAGAGGGCAGGCCCTCTAAACTAATACATATCATTAGCATTTAAAGAACACGCAAAACAAATTGGACATTAGTCCTTGTGTAACTCTTTTTTCTAGAGCAAATAATTTTCCAAATTAAAATGAATAAATTAATGAAATTGCCACATGACTGAGAATAAACCACATTGGTAATGTCATCAAGCCTTGAGCAAAGTTTAGCTCATTGTACTTCTCTGTCTGATCATTATAACATCTAATCAAGGGGAGCTTAAATACTTCAGTGAGCTCTCAAAATAAATTTGATCTGAGCAGCTCAGGTCTCATGGATTCCTAGGGTTACTGACTAGGTGAAACATGTTTTTGTTTTAATCCCTGTCTCAGCTCAAAGAGGATTAATGCCCATAATTCTCCTATCCCCATTTAATTGAGAAATGAAGTTTGAAGAGGCACCTCTTGGAACACTCCACTTTGAAGTATGACCCATCCACTGTCTATATACTAAATCTTCCTCTGCTCACACACGTTTATATACATCTTTCCTAACCTGAAGCAGGAGAGCAGAGAATTATTGTCTCTGTGTATGTGTGTGTGTGTGTGTGTGTGTGTGTGTGTTACTCTATTCAAAACACACAGCGTTGTTGCTTCCTCATTTCCACATTAGAATTATACTAAAGAAGGCATTCAGTGGAGAGCTCAAACTGCACCTTGAATCCTTCTCTGACATTCTAGCATCCCTAATGCAACAATAGCCCTTCCATTAAAAGCAATACAATTCTAGTGTTAATGTTATGATTGTGATTTTTACTTTTACATTTCACATACCAGTAAAGGCAAATGCCTGAAGGAAAGAAGAAACTAAGATAACATGCCATAATTCCTCAGCTGCTGGACAGGCATTTGTGAAAAAGGGACAAAAAAAAGTACAGGGGAACTTAATGACAGTTTCACTTGTTCTGTAGAAATTTATGTGAGTATTTAATGAGGCAATGGCTGTATAGTCTTAAAACAGGTCTGGCTACAAACTAAGGTTCAAGCAAGTTCTGACTTTTATTTTATCATCATTTTTATGAAGAATGTTCACATCTATCTCCCAAATCCTGAGGCTTCAGGAGGAACATAAATGACAATCAAAACCTCAATGTCTTTACTAATCTAATCTTATTATTTATTTCAATCATAACCTACTGATTATGGAAGCCAACTCTAGTCCAGTATGGGATAACACTACTACACCAGAGAGTTGGGATCCTTGGGGAATATTTTGGAGGCTGGATACTGTAAGTACCTAGTGGGATTTCAATGAATGAAAATAAACTCATAAATAACAATTGATTTAAAAAGTTGAATATTTATGAATCAAACAGCTGAGTAGAAACCACCCTGGTTATTGAATAGATAGGGAAACCAAAAAAATCACAGAGATTTAATGATTGACTCAAGAGCTTGACTACATTTCCTGCTAGCGTTTCCATGACATTTTTTCTATTAGGTTAGGCTTGCCTGTATAATTGTTAAAAACTCACCTGCCTATGTGCTGGCCAGAAGGTTTGCAGTAATCACAAGTGTGATTTTTGTCTTGGAAGCATTTTTGCTACTTTCTAAAAATCACAGTACTAGCTTTATGACATGGATGGTAAAGTCACTGCCTGCGACACTGTCATCCCATATGGGTTCTGGTTCAAGTCCCAGCTGCTTCACATTCTACCCAGCTCCATGCAAGTGATCTGGGAATCAGAGGCCTAAGTGTTTAGGCTCTTGCTACCCACATGGGAAGCCCAAATGAAACTCCTGGCTTTGACCTGGTCCAGCACCAGGAGTGAACCAGATGATGGAAGATCTTTTTATCTGTGTCTCTCCCTCTCTCTGTAACTTTGACTTTCAAGGATTTTCATATTCTTGCCACCCACCCACACACACACCCACACATATTTTTACACACACCTGCTTAATCAGGCACTCATGCACTCCGTTTTCTGCTCTCTTTTACCAATAGCAAACTAAATTTGTTTCATGGTCAATGGGCCACAGAAAAATATTTCTTCATGCAAGTTAATATATGTATTTATAGAAACTTTGAAGCTTTCCTTCTTTTATTCTAAAATAGATTATGGAGGGTTGAATGTTCAGGCTTCATGCAAGAAATTTCCTGTTTGGGAGACTTTTTCAACTATTTCTGTCTGAATTGGTTGCCATTTGTATGAGAAGAAAATGAATACTAATGGAAAAGTCCAGAGTGAATTTGGAAAATCATTATCACTATTCCGCTACAGGTTTGGGCCTTTGACAAAACACCTATTCAAAGATGGAAAATCCACTATTTCCCCTCTGCATTGCTTTCTCTGAATAGAGCCAGATTGAATAACCAGGCTTGATAAAGGATTCAGAGCAGTTGCTTTACTAGGTAATAGTGAGCCCGTGTTCTAACCAAAGGGAAAGAAGCTGGCCTTCTGAATATTTAACTATTCTGTTTTCCATTGACATATTTGTGTTGCAGGATTTAGGAGAGAGCATGGTTTAAAAAATAAAGCAAGATAACCCATACATTTCACCATCCCCACAAGAGTCTCCTCCTCCACTCTCACAAGGATATTCCATGACTAAATTTGTACACAGAGACACATATTGGCACCCTTAGAGTTTTCTCTTGTTCAGTTTCCCTCTTGTGCCTTCAATATAGACTTTCCTTCTTTATGCATGTTCAAACTCTGCTGACCCTCCTTGAAGCCCCACCACAACTAGTAATGATTATGTAAATTCTTTTGCTTTTGACTTTCAAAATGCTTTCACGTAAGGAGACTCAATGATCCTCATCCAACTTTAAACATTTAGTCCAGCAAGTATTATCTCTTGCTTTCATCGATGAGGAAAAGGAGACTTGAAGTGGTTCGATTAGTAAATAAAGTTACAGAGCTAAAAAAGAAGTGACACTGGAGTTGATCCCTTCTTCAGTGAAACCCACTGCCGCATCTCCAGCTACAGCTTGAATGAGATTTTCCTTGTCAGAGTGCTTTTGGTACTTGGATTTCTTGTATGGAATGTAACTTTTAGGTACTAAATTCCTGGTTACTTCCTGCATGCATACAATTTACATGTGATCTAGAAATATACCATTGCTTCAATTTTTAACATGGATTTATTGCTGTTTAAGTATTATCTGTCCTTACCAAATAGAATGGGCACAGTGAGAAGAGGATTGGAATTAACAGCAAAGAATGCATTAAACATTGTACTCTTTTTTTCTGAGGTAGGAAAAACAGTAGTTTGAGAACTAGAGTTATAAACTATCTATTCATTCATTCAATTAAGACAGTCCATACATACTGTTTGATTTTCCCTGTTTTGGGACCTGAATTGCAAGTTACAATGGCATAATCTTGACCTCTTAAAACTGGTTAGAGAAACTTCCACTCTTTGAAATGGAAACAAACATGTGAACCAATGTGCATAAGGGAACTGAATTGTTGATTTCTTCACTTTCATTACATTAGAAGTAAGCACAAATTCTCTTTGACTCATCCAAATATAGTACAATCCCTCCTATAGGACACACTGAAATTGAGTATCCAAATTTGCCAGCTAAATTGTATGTACCTTAAACTGAACATTTTCTGTCAACATTTACATATGCAGTTTGGGGAGTCTGAATTTTAAACTCTCTTTTTTTTTTCCTTTAGGCTGTATCCAGAATGGAAAAGACAATACAGGGTAAGCAAACACTCCAAGCAGTCTGTCTTTGGTAACGGAAGAGAGAAAAACATGTATTCCACTTGTATTTAAAATATTTCATAGATAATATGAAATAATTTTGAATTGACCAGTTCTTTGGCTAATTCTGTTGAAAAACCCAAGAGTTAAGCCGGCGCCACGGCTCACTAGGCTAATCCTCCGCCTAGCGGCGTCGGCACACCAGGTTCTAGTCCCTGTTGGGGCGCCGGATTCTGTCCCGGTTGCCCCTCTTCCAGGCCAGCTCTCTGCTGTGGCCAGGGAGTGCAGTGGAGGATGGCCCAGGTGCTTGGGCCCTGCACCCCATGGGAGACCAGGAAAAGCACCTGGCTCCTGGCTCCTGCCATCGGATCAGCGCGGTGCACCGGCCGCAGCGCGCCGGCCATGGCGGCCATTGGAGGGTGAACCAACGGCAAAGGAAGACCTTTCTCTCTGTCCCTCTCTCTCTCACTGTCCACTCTGCCTGTCAAAAAAAAAAAAAAAAGCAAAAACAAAAAACCAAGAGTTAGGACTTAGGAATATGTAACAGGATGTTGTTTAAACAGCCATGGCACAGAAAGAAATGTTTACAATGTTAGTGTGTTCAATTGCCATGCAATACTTGATGCTGAATATCCTTTGCCTTTTAAAATAAAAGATCCTGCAGACAAAATTCCTGCTCCTATTCTCAAAGTTACAAGTCCGATCACTCACCATACTTGAATTCTGCAATTTCTCTAGATAATTCCACATTAGGTGTGGCATCATTGAACAATCACTACGTGAGGGTACTTCAGAAAGTTCATAGAAAGTGGAAATAAAGATGAGTTTGTTTTGTGCATTTTTTGAAATCTATGTATGCAAGGTGTATTCAAAAAAGCTCACAGAAAATTCATATTATGAAAAAAATTATTAATAATCTTCAAGTGTTTTACACCAATATAGACTTATCTTTTAATCCCATTTTCCCAGTAACTTTTTCAAGTACCTTGGTAATAAAACACTTCGGAAAACTGAGTGGTGAGCCTCCAACAGGAGAAGTTACATAAAACAACAGCAACCAAATGGAGATCAACAGAGAAAACCATTAAAGGTAATAATATGAATGAAAATGGCAACTGGGAGTCAGAAATTTTAGCAGCTTCATTTCTGAAAAGACTAGGTATAAGCCAAACTACAAAGAATGTAGCATTTTGTGCAACAAAATCTGGGTAGATATAGTGCCATAACAGAACATCCTGAGAAGGTAAAAACGTTAGATATGATTCTACAATTGTGCATTCATTGAAGAATTTTAACTTCAATTTTATTTCCCATTTTTTTGTATATTCATCAGATCATCTGTTTGATTCTAATACATTCTTTACATGTGATGGACTTATGTACAGTTTGTGAGTCATTTAAGTAATAGTTGGTATCTTTCATAGAATATATTTTATACTGAAAATCCAGAATTAAAATATGGCCTATTTCATTTACCATGGTGTAATATAATGTTACTTTATTGGGAAATTCTCACATTCCCTGAAAGCCTCATCATCTCATGGTGACATTTCAAAACTGCTTTCATAAAATTAGGATGATTCCAGAAAGCTTGAAAACAGAGAGGAGTTATTCTTATGATATATGATCTTCCTGGACCTCTACCATATAAACTCTTAACATCCCTTCAAATCATATAGAAAGGCTGATTTTTCCTTCTTTGTACACAGCATTCATTTTTCCCACTCTCTGAGCTATTATTTATTATTTAACTTGGTTACTGTATTATTTAAAGAAAACAGTTTGCAATATTGCCTGTATGTGAGATGTTACACAGGGTAAAGCAATATTGATTGTATTGTAGCTATTAACTAGCATTCTAAAAACATGAAATGAGTGTGGGACAGTGAATCAGGGAAAGAATTACGTTTACCACCCTACAAACCAGAAAGGATTAAAAAAAATACCAAAACATACTCTAAATAACTCATAAAATTTTTGAATTTCTTCTTCAATGTCCATAGAGCCAGTTTGAAAAGTTAAGATACTACGTGAACTCACAGAAATAGAAATGGCCTTTGAGGAACAGACCATTATAAGAATACCCTGTTTAGTTAGGCTGCTAGTCCTAGAATTCCTCATTAATCTTATTTTTGGCTCTTGTTGATATTATCCTTCCTGAAAAGTCATGTTTAAATTATTTTTTCTGTCTATGTATGTATGCATAATGGCTTTCCTCCATTAACATATCTAGATTTCTCTGCTCTGGCTGCAGGTGTAGAAATTAGTGAAATAATATTACCAGTTGGGTCACATCATCCAAATGGGAATGCTATAGATTGCGTTTTACAAAGGCAGTAACTTAAGTAAATCTTTGAGAATAAATGGGAAGTATTAAGTACCAGTGGTTTAAATGCAGTTAATGAAGTAAGAAATGAGAAAATCTTTTTAAATTTGTTTATCCGTTTTATTTTATTTGAAAGGTAGAGAAACTGAGAGATCTTTCATATACTACTTCACTCCATAAATGCCTGCAACAACTTGGACTATGCCATGCCAGCACCTGGTTCCTGGAATTCAGTCCAGCTCTTCCTTGTGGATAACAGGGACAAAAGTACTTGAACCACCACCTGCTACCTCCCTGGGTGCACATTAACAGGAAGTTGGATTGGAAGTGCAGGAACTAGAAACAGGCACACTGATATGGGATATGGGCATCCAAGCAGTAACTAATGTTCACCCCAAGAACACATTTTTAACAAAATCAAACTGAGTGAGAATAGAAGTAGATGTCATAACCTCTGTATTCAGTTAAAACATAGGGAAAGTGAAACCCAGATTAAAGAATAGAGGTCAAGAGATTAAATAGGAGGTTATTTATAGAAAAAAAAGAAATCAAGAAGAAGTATAATTTATCACTGACATCTAATTGGTCTCTATGGTGAGATGCATGATAGTGCCACCAATATTTAAAAGGCTATAGACAGGGAAGACAGAATTAATCAATCAGATAACCAGCTGACCTCATCCTTCTATTAAGTATTGTGGCAATAGAAAATATAGGAAGTTAGAAAACCGATGTAGCACATAAATCAATTAGAAAATACCATTTCAAAACACAGAACTTGTTTCTATAGTTCTTCTAAAACACATAGTTCACAGTGACTGATCATTAAATTCTTGTTAAATGACCATAAGTGCTATTTGTGTTTTCCAGATACTATATACCATAAACCAGGGAGGAGGTAAAATGTGAAGAGCAATAGATATTAAGGAAGCTTTCCAAAGAGGTGATGCCTTAATTATGCATTTGATAGTAAAATATAGACACAAGAGAAAAAGAAGAAAACAGATTGGGGTAAAATTAGAAGGAATGAATAAAGTAATGTCTCCATAAAGTACATCATTGCTCCGGTGATAAACCAAATTCTAGTCGAGAACCCTGTTGTCTAATTCAGTCATTACTATTTAATCTAGAAAAGTAGGTGATTTATTTTTTTTCAACGACTACTCCATTGACATATGATTCTGCTGTACATTAATGAGTATCACATAAATGTCCTTCCTAACCTGCCTTTGTTGATATGGAAGTCAACACACCTTATCCCTTTGAAGTCCAGCAAGTTGAAGCTCAGGGTTGACCTTGAGCAAGCTATTGTCTGGAATGTAAACCCTGTACCCATGAAAGGACAGGATTATAGTACTCTACAGCTTCTAAATCAGAGGCAGAGCTAACCTCATTTTATTTAAATGATATCAATAAGAAGATATGTGCACATTATGATCCAAATGAATATATTGATTTTTGTACAAATTGAGTGTTTCACTAATTTGCATAGATACAATTGAAACAATAAACTCGATGATAACAACAAAGTAGCTAATTAACTTGATGATCATTTAATTTTACTTTTGATAATGCATATGTTTTTATTTAGTCTAATAGGATGTAAATTATAACCAACTGGCTTTAAATACTCTCTCATTTGAAAAGTCTGCTCAATGAAGGAGAACCACCAAAATGTGAACTCCTCATGCTCCTGCTGATTCTAAGAAATGACAAACTTGCAGCTCTGTATTTGTCTGTGGCCTGATCTTTGCAGCAATGGTCAACTTACAAGATGGGAAATGCATTTCTGTTTGTATTTGCCTACACAAGACTCACTAATATTGTATTCTATCAATTAAAGTTTTAAAAAATCTGCTGATCACTACATTCATTCACTCCTATGCTAGACCATTGTAATATACTATTGAACATAACAAACTTTTCATTGGTGGCAGGGCCTCACATCCTAGAAACACAGATACTTACCTTTATGGGAAACCTAGGGACTAAAATTTTATGACATATTAAGGAGCACACCCTATTCTGTTATGCATATAGCATTGCATTTAATCTTATTATATGAGGGAAACACATGCAAACTAGGAGCTGGATGTGATTTTGGATATACTGTATGAAGAATAGGGTATAGGTCACTAGAGCAAGAGAACTCATAGAAATTAATTTCTACTGATTTAGGGGACATTAGGTAATCTGGAGAAGAGGTGGGAAAGGTATAAAGTAACTTAAAATACAACTTAAAATAGAGACTTTTGCTCAAAAGAAGAGAAAAAATTAGAAAGTAATTTATAACAAAATTCTAAGAGGGGAAAAAAACTACGTAATAAACAAATTTCTGTATTTCAAAAGGAAAGTATGTGTAATTGACAATGAAAAACTGAAAAATACAGAGACTAGAGATAGTCACTGATATATCCCATATTATGAGGATCTATGAGCCAAGAGAGTCAGAATGCAACTGTAGAGGAGAGGATAAGAAGAGTCATCTCGGAGAACAACTATTGTCTACAGTTATCTATGCTAAAAGTTGTATTGTACTTTGACCTTCGACCCTCCACTGGGCTCTATTATATTCTATTACTTTAATTGTAAATAGTCAGGTGGAGTTTGGAAAAGGATCAGCTTATACAACTTTAAAAGGATAATTCTTAAAAATACCGGAATAAGGCCTATATCTCATATTGGTGTCTCTGAGTTTGAATTCTGTTTCCATTTCTGATTCCAGCCTCCTACTAATGCCACCCTGGGAGATAGCATTCATGGTTTTAAATAGTTGGGTTCCTACCATCCACAGTATGGAGTTTTGGGCTCCTGGCTTTAGTGTAGCCTATCCCCAGACTGGATATTTGTGGAGTGAACCAGCAAATGAAGGATATCTGTCTCTCTCTCTCTCTCTCTCTCTCATTCTCTCTCTCTTCCTCTCTCTCTCAAAAAAAAAAGTTTCAAAAATTTTACACTTGGAATTAATCACAAACAAGATGCTTCCTTGTTACTGCAAACTTATATCTAAGTTTGAATTTACTAATACCATGTGAGGAGAATCTACATTTCCATTATGTTACTACTGAAATGGCAGCAATCAGTAAGAAGGGAATGGAAGCATATTTATTTCCTTCTTCATATACTAGGTAACTGAGTGAGTACCTGTTCACCTGTTCTCATGTTTGTTTTAAGTGCACCTTAGCCCTTTGAAGTAGGCATGGGGTAGATAATTAGCAAATATTTATGGAAGCTAATTATGTTGTGGTTGTAGAAATCAAAATATGTTACATAAGGAAGGATAAAAGTGGTTTTGAAATGTTCTAATATTTTTGAATGTGATGCTGGTCTTGAAAAACATCTGTGTCATATTAAATGGAATCAGGAATTGAAACTTCCTGGTAGGTAGAGATAGCTTTACAAAAGAGTGAAAGTCAGGAGGAATCACTAATATAAATAAATTTGCAATATTTATAACTACCCAAAAGTTTAGCATTTTTATAGAAAAATTATTGGAATCATCTAATATCACTCACAGTACAAAATCATTCATTGGGTTGAGACATGGAATAAAACAATCAACTTATTTGACAAAGCCAGTTGGAAGAATTGACTTTGAGATGTGGCCATTCAGGTTTTCTCTTATGCTAAGTTGACACTTTGGAACTTGGCCTGCTCTGTGCAGCCCAAATAGAACTGACTTATTACAGACACCCTCACCAAGAGCTTACCTCAAGAATTTGACATCATGATGAAATAGATAAAATCCACCTTCCACAAGAAGGGAAAACCAAAGAACAAACCAGAAATGTTGAGTCAAGCCCTCTCAGATTCTTCCTCTGCATTTTCAAATATTCCTTTCACATTCTATTGGAAAGAGTAAGAGATGGTTGTAGATTGTGATCACAGTGCAGGGCAGTTAATATCAAATCAGCCTAGTACTGGCAGAAAAAGACATGTGGACCAATAAAACAGATTAGAATCCTTAAAAAGTAATCCATGAATCTACAAACAACTATTTTTTGAGAAATGTGCTAAATTCACTGTCAGGTGAAAAGATAGCTTCTTCAACAAATCTGTTTGATAAAATTATATCTCTGCATGAAGAAGTATGAAGCAAGACCTCTACCTTACACACTATACAAAAACTCAACTAAGAAATAACTGAAGATGTAAGCTAAGACCTGAAACCTTCAAATTATTAGAGGAAATTATAAATGAAACACTGCAAGACTTTGGCCTACACGGAGACTTTTTGGATAAGATCCCAGAAACACAGGCATCAAAAGCAAAAATAGACAAATTGGATGATATCAAACTAAGAAGCATCTGCACATCAAAGGAAACACTCAATGAAGTGAAGAGACAACCAACAGAATGGGAGAAAATATTTGCCAATGATACATCTGTTAAATGATCAATATCTAAAATTTATAAGCTGCTCAAGAAATTCAGGAACAAAACTAATGATCCAGTTAAGAAATGGGCAAATGACATGAACAGGCATTTTTCAAAGGATGAGCTACAAATGCATCACAATGAAAAAATGCTCAGAATCACCAGCCAGTAGAGAAGTGAAAAAAAAATTGCAATGAGTTTTTACTTTACTCCAGTTAGAGTGGTTATCATCCAAAAATGAAAAAAAAAATGCTGGTGTGGATGTGGAGAAAAAGGTACCTTAATACATTGTTGGTGGGAATATAAACTATTGCAACCATTATAGAAGACAATATAGAGATTTTTCAGATCTGTAAGTAGATCTACCATGTGACCCAGCAATCCCATTCCTGGGAATTTAATAAAGGAATTAAAATTATCATATGAAAAAGTTATTTGTGCCTTGTATTTATAGAAGCTCAGTTTACAGTAGCTAAAATATGGATTCAACCCAGATATCTATCAACTAATGAATGGATAAATAAAATGTGGTTTATATGAATGATGGAATACTACTCAGTCACAAAAACGAAATGAATTCCTGTCTTTTGCAACAAAATGGATGCAACTGGAAACCCTTATGCTTAGTGAAATAAGCCAGACCCCAAAATACAAATATATGTTTTCTTTGATTTGTGGTAGCTAAAATATAGGGTACAAAAATGTCATGTACATTGACATATTGAGATTTTATTATTGATTGATCCCCTTGTCTACACTCTTGTGGAGAAGTTAACTTTATATTTTCTATTTGGTTAATTATTTGGTGGAGTATTAAACCTGTGGCTGTAAAGTAAATTAAAAATGTTACTGCAAAAATTTAAAGAAAAAAGTAAGTAATGAAGGAGTAGCTTGGGCCGAAAGTGTTATTATGAGTTTAAAATTGAGTATATGAGATATGTGAAATCTGTTCTCTTTATGTAAGTAATTTTTTAAAAAAAAGTATGTTATAAATGAAGAAACTGAGGCAAGCAGATATTTGCCCAGCTTGTGGATTTTGCATTTTTCACAAGGTTCCAGGAAATTCCTATCAGTCTGCCATTTGGGATATTTGGAGTCTAAAGAGTCCCCAATTGTTATTATGGAAAATAGTCCCATGATAAAGCAGAGTGTGTGATTCTAACTACATCCTGGTTGAACTGGGTGCTTTGGTTCTCTCATTCCCTGCAGTACAGGACTAAGAACAGCTATTTTATGCACATTATAACAGGGTAACTTCACAAAAAACAGTAATTGCTGAAATCTTGATAAATGTGCCCCAATATAGCCATAAGAAAATAATTCAATTAAACACTCATAAAGCATCCAGACTTGGAACTGTTGATTCCAACTCTTTCACGCTTTTCATATATTCTCCCTTCTGGCTCTAGAGGGTTTAAATATTTTTAAATTAGCTTATTCTGCCCCCAGAGGTCTTCATTTCTTCATTTGTTTTATTTGATCACATTAGCTTATAAGCTGCCTCATATATTTTTGGAATGTGTTTGGGGACATAAATACAGTCATGAAATTATCATATTCTCATCCAAAAGTTGATCTTTGGGATAGGCTGTACATAATCTCTCACTTAACTTTATTACAAAGCTTTACACATATTACACCCTTAGTAGATATTCCATGATTGATGTATACACTTGAAAGTTTCAACTCTTATGTTGATTTGAAATGTCAGGGTTCTCAAATCTGTTTCTTCTTTCCCCCTTTAGAACTTCACTCAATTATTTCTTATTCAAAATGCTCTTAGGTACCTCCATTTTATCCTATCAGCTTTGAGGTGATCATTTCTAATTCTGAGGAATGATATGCCCCAACATTTGTGCACTTAATAAATGCACAAAGGAAGCTTAATTGGTGTAATAAATGCAATTAGAAATGTCTGTAATGAAGAAACTGCTGCTCACTTTTTAGAACCAAAGAGAGGATTGTCCAGATGGGTTAATTAATCAGTGTTAACTCTGATTTGATAAACACTTTGAGCTTCTCTGATAAAATGAGGATACATGAATGCCATACATTGCTCTCATTGTGTCTAGGTAGCATGTCACTAGGGCTTTTTTTCTCAGACCTCCATGTTCAACAAAGTTATCAATTCTAAAACTGACCCTTGCTCTCTCCAGAGGTATAATTCTCTTGCTACTATCGCTCACTTACTCTATTCCACAATTAAAAAAGATAAACATCAGTTTTCAAAATTTTACAAGATTTGTTTACAACTGACCAATGCACTTCTTTATTTATTTTGAGAAAAAAACTATTTTGCAGTCACTGTTATTCAACTCTTTGAGTGTTCATATTGTTCTGTGAATAGAAAGATGACCATTTTCCACAACTACTGTTCTTCAAATTTCCATCTGTTAGAAATTTTTGAGCATCTGCCAAGTATATCGTATAAAAGCAGTTTTTTGATATCTTGTAATGACTTTTTTTTTTGGACAGGCCAAGCTAGACAGTGAAAGAGAGAGAGAGAGAGAGAGAGAGAGAGAGAGAGAGAGAGAAAGGTCTTCCTTTTCCATTGGTTCACCTCCCAAATGGCTGCTATGGCCAGCACACTGTGCTGATCAAAAGCAAGGAGTCAGGTGCTTCCTCCTGGTCTCCCATGCGGGTGCAGGGCCCAAGGACCTAGGCCATCTTCCACTGTCTTCCCTGGCCACAGCAGAGAGCTGGACTGAAAGAGGAGCAACCGGGACAGAATCCGGCATCCCAACCGGGACTAGAACCTGTGATGCCAGTGCCACAGGCGGAGAATTAGCCAAGTGAGCTGCGGTGCCAGCCTCTTTTAATGACTTTTATTAACAAAGATGTAAAAGTATTGAGTTTCTTTTCAATATCTAGTACAACATATTTCTTATTGGGTCAGATATCTAGTTAAAAAAAGAATTACCTAGTACTTTGGATTTAAAAGATAAAAAGATTTGACTATGGCTCCATAAACACAATCAGTGACCTGCTTTCTATGCATTTGACCACTGAGATCCTAATGTCACTGGGTGGTGGAAAGGCTGTGGCCACCATTGCTCTTTGTCAAGGCTTTATACAGAAGTACTGACTATGCTATAATAGAGAATCAGCTTGCCAAAACATTACGAGAGTCTGAAGCTGCTAGCTCACTGAAACTCTACTTAAGTTATTATATGCTTGAATGGTTGCAAGAACAACAGATAGCTGTGTAATTAATGCAAACCATGTCAGCCTCCCTCACTTCCTGCTAGTCTCCATGCAGACCAGTAATGAGCTGCCTCCTGACACACAATCACAATGCCCTGACAAACCATCTTGGTGTGAAGGAAAAAAAAAAAAAAAACAAAACAGAAAAATCCAAGCACAGTGATAATGCTAGCAAGCACAGTTCCTTTTTGCCAGACGTCAGGTCAGTGTTGTCTCTGTGGCAGAGTCTCTTGGTCAGAGAAGTCAGTATTTGCAGGAATATAGACCATCTTCCTGGTCAGAGCAGCTCATATATTATGACATGGGAAATAAAAGTTATTTTCTATAGCAACAATATCATCCTTTCTCCTTCAGTTAGTATTCCTGAGAAAATATTGAAAATGAAATTGTCTGAAACAATTACATAGTTTACTGCTTATTTTCACCACTATGTGATGAATATGTGCCTATCAAATCCAGATACTTTATTTCATGTGGCATCATTATAGCATTTAAATACATAATCACATTAAGATTTATTCTAAATAAAAATGTGGAATTCCACCTCATATACCATGACCTACCTGTAACACTCGTCAGTATGTTTCATAGGATCTATCCATCATTGATCAAATTTTTGAGCATTCTCTTCCTATTGTGCTAGCTTCTACAGGTAATATTAAAAAGTAGAAAACATAATGTGTGGGGGCTGATATTGTGGCATAGCTGGTAAGGCCACTGCCTACAATGCTGGCATCCCATTATACGCCAGTTTGAGTCCTAGTTGCTCCACTCCTGATCAAGTTTCCTGCTAATGTGCCTGGGAAAGTAGGCCCCAGATGTTGCAGCCATTGAGGAGTGAACCAGTGGATCAAGATCTCTCTGTCTCTCTCTCTTTCTGTAATTCTTCCTTTCAAATAAATAATTAAATCTTTAAATTAAAAAAAAAAAAACAAAGAGCTGTGACCCAGGGCTTTATATTAATCCAGTTATAGAAACAAAATTTTTATATAAAAAAGATGCAGAATTATGGAATGAAATAAATCTAATTCCAATGGGAAAATATATTAAAGAAGATCAAGGTCTAAGGTACAATTGCCATTGAAGAGGGCCAAACAGGTGCATTACTTCTAGGAGTAGTTAGACACCTAAGGAAAGGAATTCCAGAGAAGAGGATTTGTGGAAGATTCAAGAAGGCAAAAATTGGGGCAAGCACTGTGGGGTAGCTAGTAAAGCCACCACCCACAGTGCTGGCATCCCATATGGGCACCAGTTAGAGTCCCGACTGCTCCACTTCTGATCCTTCTGCTCCTGAAGCTGTGTGGAATACCAGGAAGATGCTCCTGGCTCCTGGCTTTGGATTAGCTCAGCTCCAACCATTGTGGCTAACTGGGGAGTGAATCCACAGATGAAGATCTCTCTTTCTCTATGTCTCTCATTTTCTCTGTGTGTAACTTTGACTTTCAAATAAATAAATAAATCTTTAAAAAAGGCAAAAATTCTCAACTCTTATAAAACATATAGTCTTAAAGAAATTTCTTGGTAGGCTCCATGGCTAACTTGGCTAATCCTCTGCCTGTGGCGCCGGCACCCTGGGTTCTAATCCCAGATGGGGCACCAGATTCTGTCCTGGTTGCTCCTCTTTCAGTCCAGCTCTCTGCTGTGGCCTGGGAAGACAGTGGAGGATGGCCCAAGTGCATGGGCCCTGCAGCCCTGCACCTGCATGGGAGATCAGGAGGAAGCACCTGGCTCCTGGCTTCGGACTGGCGAAGGGCGCTGGCTGTATTGGCCATTTGGAGGGTGAACCAACTGAAAAGGAAGACCTTTCTCTTTGTCTCTCTCTTTCTCACTGTCTAACTCTGCCTATCAAAAAAAAAAAAAAGAAATTTCTCAAAATTATGTGTTACCTAATAATCCTCTGTTCTGTCAATGAAATTGTGTATTAAAGGAGGAAAGATGTAACAAGTAAAAGTTTTAGTTAGAGATCATGAAACTTATGTCCTGAATTTTTAAAGAAACCCAACATGGAAAAATAGTAACCTATTTTCTTAAAAAAGTTAATGAGAGAAAGGGAGGAGAGAAATTAGGTTGTATTGTGTAACAGCTGGTAAAGCCACCACCTGCAATGCTGTATCACACATGGGCAACATTTAGTCCTGGTTGTTCAACTTCCTATCCAGCTTCCTACTGGTGGCCTGGAAGGAGCAGCAGAGGATGGCCTAAGTGTTTGGGTCCCTGCACCCACGTTGAGGACCCAGTTGAAGCTCCTGGCTCCTGGTTTCTACATGGCTTATCTGGGGAGTGAACCAGCCATCAGGATTGAACCAGCAGATGGAAGATCTCTCTCTCTGTTTCTCTGTAATTTTTTCAAATAAATAAACACCATTTTTAAAAAAAATGAACAATGATAATAGCTAAATGATATCATGCAAACTCTAGCCTTTATGGGAATTCATACTAAAGAAGTATCAGTGAAAACTATAATAATCCAGTAAGGTGACAATGCTAGGTGTTGCATCTTGAATATTAGATAATATTTGAATTCATAGAAAGAATAAACACCAGGTGGAAGTAAACATAAAATAAGCCATGAAGTGAGTATTTGGTTTTGTATGTTTGTGGGACAGTGAAGCAAATTCAATTATACATGTGATACAATAGGAAATAGTGATACATTGTCTATAGTGTTAAGATAAGAGGTGTTGTAGGCAGATTAGTCAAGGACAGTAAGTAATTCTCTGTTTTGGCTTTTAAATACTAGTGAGGCTTTGGAAATAAAGTTTTGTGTATCTGTGACTGTGTAGACCTTCTGAAATTTGTGTCTACTACATAATACATGTGTTTCCAACATATATATCCAGTGCATATGTGTATGTATTACTAATATAATAAGAGTAAATTTAACAAAATACCTTCTAATTGGATGCCATTCTATGTTTTCTCAATAGATGTGGTTTTAATCCCAGTATGGGAGAGGCACTATTTTTAATTAATTAATGTTTAATTCTTTTCAAACATAAATTGCACCTACTGGCTGCTCAACAAATTGTAACATATTTTTTTGATGTTTTACTGATTTATGTTAATCTAAACATGAAGGAATCTGCAAAAAGTTTGTGGAAATGCATATTATGAACAAAATTTGCATTGATTTCAAATACTTTTGCACCAAAATAAACACTTCTTCTAATTACACTTTTCCATAAACTTTTTGACATCTACTCATATGACCATTATAATTGCTATATTTAGCTTTTGCTTCTTAAAGTCTTATTAACTCAGAATCTATCTCTAATTTTTGAAGCTATGTGCACATATTAGACATGTCTATCCCTTGATAATAGTAGGCCTTCCAATTCTATTTCTCTCTAAAGAATTAACTAATTTTTGTTTGTCGAATATCATTTACAGTATAGCATATTTTGGAGACCAGGAAATAAAGACAAAGCTTAAGATTTAATTGATAGTGGCACATTTTGAAGACAAGCAAGTGCATTGCATATACCCCACATTTTGGATTTTCATCAGTTACAACACATCAACTTACTAAACACAAATTTTCCATCCTAAAAGCACTAAATATTGAAAGCAAGATTTGATTAAATAGAGTAAATAGGATAGAAGTGATATCATGAGTACACTGAAATTCACCCAGAGGTTTTATTATATTCACGTAAGAAAAGCATGAACTGGTTTCCCAGCTGCTCTATCCACTTCAATCATAAATCAATCTAAATCCATAGCTTATTTCTATAATAGTGAAATATTTTTATCTTTTAGGAAATGGAGAATACTGATGTATATTCTTGCAGTAGTGAAAATGTACAAATTTATATATCAAGCCAAAAGTTTTAAGCTGAAAGTGTCTTTTGATTACATTTTTACAAGCTTTTCTTCCAGAGTATGTGGTGAGAAAAGCATTAACTCAGCGGGCCTGGGTTGCTCGAAAGTTGGATATCCCAAAACAGAGATCTATCTGTAGGAGTGGATCATTGGTTATCTCTTGGGAGATAACATCTCAACCTGTGGAATATTCTGTCTGATAAGATTGTGTGTGAGGCTTTTGTCCATGGACAGTTTGACTATAGAAATTTAGTGACTATAGAAATTAATGTGATAAAAAATTATAGAAATTAATGTGATTTTTGGTAAATGCTTGTTTTTCCTCTAGATGGAAGGAGGATGTAATCTAAGAAGCCAAAGTACAAAATTAGAAGCTGAAAGACTATGTTACTGAACTCTCCAAAAATCCTTGAACACCAATGCTGGGATTAGCTTCCCTGGCTAGCAACACTTCATGCATATAGTCACTTGTTATTGCTAGGAGATTAAGAACAGGCCCTCTACATGGTCATGTCCCTGGTTTCCTCCTTATTTTGCCCATTTACCTTTCCTTTGGTTGATTTTCATCTGCATTCACTCACTGAATTGAACTACAACCATGAATATAACAATCGTTTTAAGTTCTGTGTGTCCTTTTACAGAATCCTCAAGCCTAAGGATAATTTTGGGGGAACCTAGCACACTACTCTTTACTACTTCTTAAAAAAGATGTCTTTAATTTGGTGCTAATTCCTTTTCTCAACTGTGAACATCGACACTTGTCTTTAATACTGAAGAATTTAAGGACACCACAGAATGATTATTTGGATGATTTATTATTGTTTCATGTATTATTGGTTTCCTAGTTAAATTAATTAACTAACTAGGCAATCAGGCAATGATTTTACATTAATGATTGGCCAAGAAAATGATGGAATTATGAGCGAACTATGAACATCTATTAGTAATTATTCTAATCATATTTGATAGCCTGTGAGAATTGTTCAGAAACACTCCAGATTATTATCAGCATACTGTCTAAGTATCAATAGAATCAATTTTGGACAACTTATATGTATGCATTGCACATAATGAGTATTAAAATGTTTATAGAATGAATGTGCAAGGTGAATATCTTCTATTGGATTTTTTGTAAGAATCTTCATTGAATTTTTTATGAAGACTCTCAGAAGGGTAGACTGATGGGAATTCTGAATTGGAAGTGAGTATTTAAAGTAGAAGACTCTTTCATGTATCTGACACATCTTGATGTTGACCATATTAACTTTGTTTTGTTGTGTGTTGCTGTAACATATAAGTTAGCAGGCTTTTTATATAGTGTAACAAATTTTCTGTGCTACATTGGAAGAAAATCCAGAGTATGAGAGTACTTCAAATTCTTTGTGGAAAGTGGAATTTAAAAATAGTGCATATTTTCCATGAACTTTTCAATGACCCTTTGTATTTCTGAGTATTTAAGCAAAGGTTCTTTAACATCATATTAAAAAAGAAAGCTCACATTTTGCTGTACAAGCTTGTACAGTTCATAAAATTCAACTTGACACAGCAGTATAGAAAGAATGTATCACTACATATTATCAGGATAATACAGCTCATAAAGTAACAGACAGTAAAGTTGAGGATATTCAACTTTCATAAGCTCAGGAAAATATGTAGAGCTTTGGTTCAATTGTCTTATGCCAGATTACTCAGAAACTTGAGACACTAATTTGTGTGCTAAAGTGATTAGGAACTATGTTCTTAGAAGAATTAAGTAGGAACATGAAGATATTAATCTGAAAAGGGAAGGGAGTCGCGCAGCATTCATTTGGATGCAACAAAATTGACAGCGTAATAGGGGTACCACATCCTAAGCATCTCTTTTCCTCTCTGGTTCCGAGAACTGCTGCTCTGCTGCCTTTGTTAATCTCCCATGACCATCAACCCTTTGGATCTTTATTATATCAAAATTTGTGTCTCCTTGATGCTGTGTTTTCTTTTTGATTTATGAGGTTTATTATGCTCTATTTCAGTATGCAATGCTGTCATTTTGTAAGAAAAGATACATGGAGGAGAAAATCTTACTGCCTTATATATGTAAAACATCTTCGTTTCACCCTCACTGTAAATAAGTAGTGATCAGGTATAGAATGCTCAATGAAAGACAATTTTATCTCAGAATTTTAAAAGAATATTTCACTTGTCTTTTAATTTTTAGGTTTTTGTTTTTTTAAGGAAAACGATATCATTTTTATTTTTAATCCTTAGTATATAAACTTGTCCTTCTTTGGAAGCATATAGGTAATCTTATTAGACTCCAAACATTCTGAAATTTGATTCAATACTTTTTCTAGATGTACTTTCAAACATTTTTTGAGTCTTTCATTAGTTCTCTTGTTCAAATGGTATATCTCCTATACTGTTTTCTTTTTTTTTTTTTTTGGGTGTTTAATGCTTTTTCTTTTTTTTTTATTTAGTAAATATAAATTTCCAAAGTACAGTTTATAGATTACATTGGCTCCCCCCCCCATAATTTCCCTCCCACAAGCACCCCTCCCATCTCCCACTCCCTCACCCATTCCATTCACATCAAGTTTCATTTTAAATTATCTTTATATACAGAAGATCGATTCAGTATATACTAAGTAAAGATTTCATCAGTTTGCACCCACACAGAAACACAAAGTGTAAAAATACTGTTTCAGTACTAGTTATTAGCATTACTTCACATTGGACAACACATTAAGGACAGATCCCACATGAGAAGTAAATACACAGTAACTCCTGTTGTTGACTTAATAATTTGACACTCTTGTTTATGGCGTCAGTAATCTCCCTAGGCTCTAGTCATGAGTTGCCAAGGCTATGGAAGCCTTTTGAGTTCCCTGATTTCGATCTTATTCCGACAGGGTCATAGTCAAAGTGGAAGTTCTCTCCTCCCTTCAGAGAAAGGTACCTCCTTCTTTGACGGCCCCATTCTTTCTACTGGGATCTCACTCACAGAGATCTTCCATTTAGGTCTTCTATTTTTTTTCCCAGGGTGTCTTGGCTTTCCATGCCTAAAATACTCTCATGGGTCTTCAGCCATATCGAATGCCTTAAGGGCTAATTCTGAGGCCAGAGTACTATTTAGGACATTTGCTATTCTATGAGTCTGCTGTGTATCCTGCTTCCCATGTTGGATCGTTCTCTCCCATTTTGATTCTATCAGTTAGTATTAGCAGACACTAGTCTTGTTTGTGTGATCCCTTTGAACGTTGAAGGTTAATCGCCTCAACTGTCCAGTTAAAAGACACAGATTGGCTGATTGGGTTAAGGAACAAAACCCATCTATTTGCTGCTTACAAGAAACGCATCTTTCCAACAAAGATACATGCAGACTGAAAGTGAAAGGCTGGAAAAAGATATACCATGCCAACAGAAACGAAAAAAGAGCAGGCGTAGCCATCTTAATATCGGACAACATAAACTTTACCACAAAAACTGTTAGGAGAGACAAAGAGGGGCACTATATAATAATTAAGGGATCAATTCAACAGGAAGATATAATGATTATCAATGTATATGCACCTAATTACAGGGCACCGATTTATTTAAAAGATTTGCTAAGGGACCTAAAGGGAGACTTAGACTCCAATACAATAGTACTGGGGTACTTCAATACTACACTCTCAGAAATAGACAGATCAACAGGACAGAAGATCAACAAGGAGACAGTAGATTTAAACAACACTATAGCCCAAATGGATCTAACAGATATCTACAGAACTTTTCATCCTACACATAAAGCATTTACATTCTTCTCAGCAGTACATGGAATCTTCTCTAGGATTGACCACATACTAGGCCACACAGCAAGTCTCAGCAAATTCAAAAGAATTAGAATATTATACAGCTTCTCAGACCATAAAGGAATCCCTAGAGCATATGCAAACACATGGAGATTGAACAACATGCTCCTGAATGAACAATGGGTCATAGAAGAAATCAAAAGAGAAATAAAAAATTTTCTGGAAGTAAATGAGGATAACAGCACAACATACCAAAACTTATGGGATACAGCAAAAGCAGTGGTAAGAGGAAAGTTTATATCGACAGGTGCCTACATCAAGAAATTGGAAAGGCACCAAATAAACAAGCTTTCAATGCATCTCAAAGATCTAGAAAATCTGCACCAAACCAGACCCAAATCTAGTAGAAGAAGACAAATAATTAAAATCAGAGAAGAAATCAACAGGATTGAATCCAAAAAAATTACAAAAAATCAGCCAAATGAGGAGCTGGTTTTTTGAAAAAATAAACAAAATTGACACCCCATTGGCCCAACTAACTAAAAAGAGAAGAGAAGAAACCCAAATCAATAAAATCAGAGATGAAAAAGGAAACGTAACAACAGACACCACAGAAATAAAAAGAATCATCAGAAATTACTTCAAGGACTTCTATACTGTTTTCTAATTTTATATTTCTTTATTTTTTTCATCTCGGTCTTCTTGTTTCTAAGGTACATTTTCAAATTTATATTTCAATCTTTTTAATAACATTTTTCATTTTTCAATATTATAATCTTCAGTCTCTAAAGCTCATATTTATGCTATTGATATTCCTTTTACATTATTCCTGTATTTAATAAATTATTTATCCTGAGTTATATGGATATTCATCTTCTTTTTTATGTTTGTGTTACTTAATATATAGAGTACAAAAAAATGAATATATAAAAGTTAATTTGACATTTTGTGATTTGATTATTATTTAAAACCCTTGTTTATATTCCTGTGGAATAGTGGTCTTTTTACTTTTTACTTGTGGGACATTGTGTATAGTGGTGTATTAAGCCTGTGATTATAAATTGAATGCATGTTACTGCAAAAGTTACAAGAAAAAAAAAACTGAAGGAAAGGAAGGAAGAGGGAAGGAGGGAGAAAGGATACAAGCTATTGTCATGTTCTTAGAGTTGTATTTATGAAATCCGTTCTCTTTATATTATTTTTTAAAAAAGAGCCACGAGTGCATTTGAAGGGGCTCCCAATATGCAAAGAATAGACAAGTATATTCACTACAATGAATGAAACACATCAGGTCTATGTGAACTGATACATTCATACCCAGGGCAGCACTGTAGTACAGCGGGTTAAAGCCCTGGCCTGAAGCGCAGACATCATATGGTTGCTGGGTCTAGTCCTGACTGTTCCTCTTCTCATCCAGCTCTCTGCTATGGCCTGTGATAGAAGTGGAAGATGACCCAAGTCCTTGGGCCACTGCACCCACATGGGAGACCCAGAAGAAGCTCCTGGCTCCTGGTTTCAGATCAGTGCAACTTCGGCCATTGTGGCCATTTGGGAAGTGAACCGGTGGATGGAAGTCCTCTCTCTGTCTCTGCCTCTCTCTGTAACTCTGTCTTTCAAATAAATAAAATAAATCTTCAAAATTATTAGTAAATTCTCACCCAAACAAAATTTCTGTTTTATCATTTTTAAGAATACTAAATAATTAATTCATTACTTTAAAAAACATAACTGAAAATAATCAACAAAGAAAATTTCAAATAATTTCTATGTACTCTATCATTTTATCAGACAGGCATGCCATAGGAAGTTTGTGTTATTTTCTCTTGAAATAATAACATAGCTCTATTAATTCTATGGGGAAAATAATATCAAATAAAAAATACACACATATATATATATATTTGAAATTTCCTTTCTCCTTTGGAACTCTTTTTTTCCCACTTATTTGTTCTGAAGTTTTTATTTGTGCTGGCTTCTGCCCTAGTTATCATTTTCTGTCTGCTTGCATTTATGAGTGTGTGCTAAGACACTGGAACCTCTGAATGCCTGAGTGGGACTTTCCAATGCAGCATTCATGGAGGATAATCTGGTTTAGCTGTTTCACTGAGGAATTATCCATGTCAGCATGTTCAGGATTTTTCCCAGGAGCTGGTCATATTTTCCAGAGAACTTTCTGATTTCTTCTGCCTGCACAACATCAGTTTGGCTAAACGCCTGGTGGTTAGTGTGGAAAAGTTGTTAACACCATGGTCGGAGTGCAGAATATCCTCCCACAACAATGTCTGACATTGTCTCATCTAGAGACCACTCTGTATCCTCTTTTTTTTTTTTTTTTTTTTTTTTTTTTTTTTTTTTTTTTTTTTTTTTTTTTACAGGCAGAGTGGATAGTGAGAGAGAGAGAGACAGAGAGAAAGGTCTTCCTTTTGCCGTTGGTTCACCCTCCAATGGCCGCCACGGCTGGCGCGCTGCGGCTGGCGCACCGTGCTGATCCGAAGCCAGGAGCCAGGTACTTCTCCTGGTCTCCCATGGGGTGCAGGCCCCAAGGACTTGGGCCATCCTCCACTGCACTCCTGGGCCACAGCAGAGAGCTGGCCTG